>NC_141104.1:34016388-34473888 GCF_041138505.1 Cibotium barometz | reverse complement strand
AGGCTGATTGGGAATATTGTAAAGTGAGTGCGCATAAGTGTGCTAGACGTGAGGACCTGTGATGGGTGTGGGTGGGTGTTGTTCCTTCAACCTATGCTAGGCCTTCTCACAGTTGCCGCTCAAGAAGAGTTGGTATATCTCCCAATATTGCTTTATCACATATGCTCGTTTCTTGTGGTGGTTAATCCTTTGAGCATCACGCTCAAGGATTTGACGAGTCGCTACCTCTTGCTTGAGACGAGCACGTGTGGTGCGGCACTCATTGTCATATTGACCATTCTGGGGCATGGTACCCGTCCGAGGCTCAGCATTGGAGCAGGGGGTGTATGGACATTGGAAAGCTTGCTATGGTTGCAGAATGTATGGTGTCGGTGAGTTGGGAAGTGAGGGTGGCAAGGGGAACTGATGGGTCCATATCTACCAAACCACGAACAATGTTGTTGGCATATATGTCGTCACATTCGTGTGTGAAGTGGATTTTGGTATAGTGGGAGGTGGGTGGGGTGACGGTGGGCTGGGTGGTGTACAGGCAATGGAGAAGGACAGGTAGGTGTGGTTGCTTCAAGAGGGCATGTGGGGATGGTGAACTCGGAGACGAGTGAAGCAAGCTCAGGGGGTCCCATAATATAATCCACCATGCTCGATCCTCCACAATATGGAAAGCTTGTGAGTCCGCCGGATCAACTCTAGTAGGTGCCTGCTACAATCCTGTGCCCTCTTGGTCAAGTGCTTGTAGTCTGATAGGGTCCTCAAGCTATCGAACTGAGACTACTCACTCTTGGTCCTAGTGTTGAAGTCCCCAATGAAGAGAACTTCGCCTAGTCCCAACATGGCTGAGATCTCATCAGATAATGATGCATAAGGGGACTCCTTCCTCTCCTCTGCCTGAGTGGTTAGGCTGTCCTGGCTATCCTGTATAGCATTTTGCAAAGTATCTGGTGCAAAGTAGCAAATTGCCACATATGTATCTGGTGGGTGTAAGCTGTAGCCTAATCCACATCTATCTGGCATCCTCATCCTTGTATTCCTGTCTTGCGGGTATGCCAGTGGTAAGCCGATTCCCACTAGTATCCGGCGACATGAGGCAATCCCCTCTCTGAGCTCTGAGAGAGAAAGAAAGAACGAAAAGAAAGTTTATTAATGTCTTCAAAAGACCCAAAGGGTCTATGAGACCAAAATGATATGTACATAGTGTCGATGAAATCTCGTCTCACGGATGAAATAAGAGAAAACAACATTAATCTAAAACTGAAAACTGAAAGCTAAGATCTTAGACTTTGAGATTATACACGATGAAAAATCTAGATCATACTATGCCAGGTATAGGGTACAATAAGTGATGGGATATGGAAGAGCTGAATAAAAACAGTCAATCAATCCTGTATGTCAGGCAAGGGCCATCGAGGATGTTCATCATGGGTGATACAAGAAGGCTAGAGATGTGGATGGTCTGCTGTGAGGATGAGGCTGCTCGATGGCGGGCCAGGATCTCCTGAATTTGGGGCTGATGAGCTGGCGTTGGTCGGGGTCTGAGGGTGTCTAGCTCTCTGGAGTGTGCGTGCCTGATCTTATGTGACTCCCATAGGCCTGCTGCAAGGGGGCATTGTGGTATAGGCTCCCGTATCCAGTGTGATGGGCTCTGGTGCCTCCCTATTGCCCCTCTAGGCTGGAAAAAAGTAACCTAAGAGAAGGGTTGTTGGGCACGAAGATCTCGAGTAGTGACTCTTTGTGTCGGTTGAGCTCTAGTAGGAAGATTCCAAAGATTCTGAGGAGGGGCTACAAAAGCACATGGATACTTTAAAGTTTACATGATTTTCGCATACAAAGGGGGCTCTCAGTCAACCAGGGGAAAGCCAAGTTTATGGTATTCCAGACTTCCTACCCAATAGCAGGCCGCACAGAGATCACTTACATGGGTAGTAGGGTTGAGGTGGTGCACTCATATGTCTATCTCGGAGCTACCTTCACTAGTCCACGCTTCTCTATGAGATAGGCAGTAGAGGATAGCCTCACTAGAGGATATGCAGCTCTAGCCTTATTGGAGAGGCAGCAGGCGCATTTTCAGGAGCCGAGGAAGAAGGATTGGCTTTTTAACCCTGGCACTTATGTATGGAGCTTCCTTCTAGGCACCAGATTTATCCCTGGCGGATTGGCACCGCATAGAGCGTCCTCAGATCATGATGCTATCACGGATGATATGCAGCAAGCCCTCCGTTCCCCTCTAGATCATTCCAACAGAGTTTGTTGCGGCTCCTATGTTGCTGGAGGCCCTGTTCCAAACAGTCACTTATATATAGAGGGTGAGGGAGATGGATCCACTTTGACTCCCCCAACTCGCACTACAATCATCACAACAGATAGTGGCCGAAGTAGAGCATTCATCTTGGTATGGCATATACCTAGATGAATCTAGGAACATGCCCAAATTCACCTTATAAGAAAGTGCAATTTATAACCTCATGGTAGTCATCCACAAGACAATAAATCATCAACTCCATCATGCATGATGGACTAGATACTACGACATCCCCACTAATGTCATCAGTGCCCAATAGTGTGTGTAGAACTTGGTATCAATATATGCTCCCACACACACACCCCCCATGCACACACACACACACACACGCACACACACATAAGAGCATACATTCATATGAAGGTATGTCCTGAGTTTCTATCAGCGCTTTGGGGATACAAGGTAGATTTAGCCATAATGAAGCCTAGCACTAAGGATCATAACAAATAGAAAGAATTATTACAACAAAAAGGTAGTTGATAGGGCATATGCACCACTAAAGATAGAAAGAAGGTATGGCACAATATTGTTCTGTTTTAAGGTAAATGGATTACAGATGGACCGGCTCTCTCCATTTCAGGATGATTCAGATTCCCCCATACATCAGGCTTACAAATGAGGACAAGAACCGGGTGATCTAATACGATCTATTGGGGCTATACACACGTAACACATGGATCATTCCCATAGACCCATTGCCTACCAAGATACAGTACTACAGAGATCATTTCCTGAGATTCATAGCAGATGGTTTCATACAGAGACCAAATCATCTTGAACCCTTCATGTCCCATGCTATGGGATAACCATTGGCCAGCTTGAGGTATCATCCCATAGACTCAGGATAGAGACCGGTAGAGCTGAGCAGATACCCAGAAGAGAGGACAGGACGTATAGACTATGTAAGATGGGGGTTGAGTTGAAGGAGCACTATGTTTGCCGGAGGTCTTTGGACACTTATCTTGGATCATGGAGTACCTAGATCACATCATTAGCATATAAAAGGATGGAAACAGTTTGCCGAGCTCAGACCCAAGTATAGATCCATAGAGCTTTGCCAAGAGACAAAGCTTTAGTAGGAGCACAGAAGTGGAGGACCAACAAGGAGATTCAATGCAGGTACAAGAGGATGGGGCATAAGGAGGCCGATTGCTTCAAAAAGCTAGAGAAAGAGCAAGAGAAACACCAGGCAAATCTTGCTATTGAAGATGAAGAATTGAAGAGGAGAAGATAGTTGCAGCAAAGGCCCAAGTCACCCTTGATGAGGTAGACAATGAGTGGGCATTCTAACTGCCTTTATGTATGTGTGAGTTGATAAGGGCTCTCTGCCCTGGGTAGTCTCCTGAAAATCTGGTTATATCTATGTTTTCCTTTCCTGTGTGTCACAATGGCCTTGATGCTATAAAGGGTTTCTTTTTCTCATTTATCCTAGTTAGGAGCCAAGGGGGTGATTGAAGTGCTAGCCTGCTACCTCGATTGCATCATCTGATTAGAGGACTATCATGACACGGGAGGTGTGCATGATAAGTCAGCTCTGACATAGCATGTGATGGGGTTAGAAGGTAGTATCTTTCTTTTGCGTTTGGGTCTCACCACCTTTGCTCTGAAGGGGGGTTTGTTGGGATATTTGGAGCTTCATCCATGTGATACAGCCCTTATTTGTTATTGAGTGTGTATGCACGTGAACCACCTCTTATGAGGTGATAAGATAAGTGTGCCATGTGGCAACACATGTTTGTGTGTGATTGTGTTGAGTCGTGCAATCACTTGAGCATTACATTCTCTTCTCTCTGTATTTCTGCACTCTCCACTATTGAGCTCTATCCTCCATTCCTCCGTAGTCTAGCTGCAAGCAGCCTTCACCGTATCTCCCTTCTTTTATTCTCCTCAATCGTGTCATGAATAATAGTGGGCGTGTTTGGTGTCCTTTGTCTCTTGGTGACCTCTGTCCACTCCTTCTCAACTTCTTTCTTCACTACTGCACTGCAGCCCACCCTCATTCAATCCCCCTTTTGGTCTCCACAATGTCCTTGTGAAGGTTCACCTTGAGGTCTGTAACTTCAAAGAGGATGGAGGGACTGATTTCTCCTTCTTCCTTCTTGCAGTCCTGTATTTGTCCATTCAGCCTGGCAATCTCTTTCTCCATTCCATCTCTGTGATGGGAGAATGCCATCTTGGTAGAGAAACCCCTAGATCTGTCTCTGTGTGGTGGAGAGTCTTGATGCTCTCGGTAAGAGAGAGAGAGTCACATTAAACGTCTTCAAAAGACCCAATGGGTCTATGAGACCAAAATGTCCATGTAATCTCATCATGGTACAAAAGAAAATAAAGACTAGAGCTATGAGCTGGGAATGTCAAATCCAAGCCATATGATACAAAATGTGACCATCATCATCGAACAGCCTATGGAGCTAAACCCCCCCTAGGAGGAGGGGGCCATCAAGGATAGAGAGAGAGTGGAGAGAGAGAGAGAGAGAGAGAGAGAGAGAGGGGGGGGGTAGGGTTTTTTTTCCTTGTATAAAGCTTTCACTAGTTTTTGGTTGTGTTTACAGGGATTGGAATGCCGCCCAAGGTATGGATGATCCAGATGGAATATTTGCAAGTGTTGCTCAAGGCATTGAGCAACTTCGCACACATGCTTCAACTCCCACTGAGAAAGAGTCGATCTCCAGGCAGCTTCTTGAGCTTACGGAGACCAGGAAGGAAGCTAGGATTGCCATTGGAACCCATTCTCAGGCCATACCTCTGTTGGTAGCATTAGTCAGGTCAGGAACACTGGCTGCCAAAATGAATGCTGCAGCCATCCTAGGGGCATTATGCCAAGAGGAGGAGCTGAGAGTGAAAGTGCTTCTTGGGGGATGCATTCCTCCTTTGCTTGCTCTTCTAAAAACAAGCTCCCCGGATGCCCAACTTGCAGCAGCTCAAACAATCTATGCAGTCTCACAGGGAGGGGTTACAGATCACGTGGGCTGTAAAATCTTTGCTACAGAAGGTGTTGTACCTAAATTGTGGGAACAGCTGCAACTGAAACAAAAACTAGACGGGTCTGTTGAGGGCCTTATAACAGGAGCATTACAGAATTTGTGCAGCAACACTGAAGGTTTTTGGCCAGCAACTCTAGAAGCAGGGGGTATTGAGATCCTTGTTAGGTTACTGCATCATGGAAGCTCAATTGCACAAGCCAATGCATCTTCTCTTCTTGCAAGTCTCATGATGGCTTCTCAATCAAGCAGTAGGCAGGTTTTGAGCATGGGAGCTGTGGAACCACTTCTCAGACTTGTAGGAAATGGTAATGACATTTCAGTCCGAGCAGAGGCAGCTGGTGCATTGAGAGCACTCTCATCATCTTTCAAGGAAGCCAGGCTTTCATTGTCAGAAGCTGGTGCAATATCTATCTTGATCAGTGCCATAGTGGCACCTTCGAAGGAATTCATGCAGGGGAGGTTTGCCCAAGCTTTGCAAGAGAATGCTATGAGTGCCCTAGCAAATATTTTCAATGGTATGTCTGCAGTAATACTAAGTATAGCTGAAAATATTCAATCTAGCAAGCCAGATGCTCAGGTGGCTGATGTAATTGGTGCGCTTGCATATGCTCTTATGGTGTTTGATGACAGTGATAAGTCCACTGATGCTGTAAATGCTGAAATGATCGAACATATTCTTATGAAACAACTCAAGTCTCGTGTCCCACAGTTGGTCCAAGAACGTTCAATTGAAGCTCTTGCTAGTCTTTATGGGAATGCGGTTTTGCAGAAAGGGTTGAATCATGCAGAAGGGAAGAAAATGCTGGTTGGTTTGGTGACTATGGCCATTGCAGATGTTCAAGAAGACCTTATAAAGTCCTTAAGAAACCTTTGCAATGGCAATATGAATCTTTGGCAATCTTTACGAGGGCGGGAGGGTGTTCAGCTTCTTATATCGTTATTGGGATTGTCTTCTGAACAACAACAAGAATATGCTGTAGCTCTGCTTTCCATCCTTACTGAAGAAGTTGATGGCAGCAAATGGGCAATCACAGCTGCAGGTGGAATACCTCCATTAGTACAGCTATTAGAGACAGGCTCTGCAAGAGCAAAGGAGGATGCTGCCCTTATACTGGGTAATCTCTGTACTCACAGTGAAGACATACGGGCATGTGTTGAAACTGCAGATGCTGTTCCAGCTCTTTTGTGGTTGTTAAAGAATGCTAGCTTGAAGGGACAGGAAATTGCCGCAAAGGCTTTGACACAGCTGGTGCGTGACTCAGATGCCGGCACTATTAGCCAGCTGGCTGCTTTACTTCTAGGGGATCTGCCACAGTCAAAAGTTCATGTACTGAATGTTTTAGGGTGCCTGCTTTGTGTTGCATCTCAAGATGATATTTTAAAAGAAGGAGCAGCTGCTAATGACGCACTGCAGGTAGTTTTACGGCTGTTAAACTCAGCAAGCAAGGAAACTCAAGAGCATGTTGCCTCAGTTCTTGCCAAGGTCTTTGATGCCAGAAAGGACCTTCGAGAGAGCCCTCTCATTGTCGATGGCCTTGAGCCACTCATTAGGTTATTAAGTGTGGGAACTGAACAAATTTCCATGCAAGCTGCTAAAGCTCTTGCTGCCCTCTTCATGTCCATTGAGAAGAACAGAGAGGTTGCCCACCTTGCAAAGGGTTCTGTGTTGCCATTGATTTCGCTGACAAAATCATTCGACATAGCAGTTGCAGAGATGGCAGCAACTGCGTTAGCTAATCTTCTGATGGATGCAGGCATATCTGAAGAGGTCCCTGCAGAGGATATGATCATGCCTTTAACTAGGGTCTTACGGGAAGGCACACATGAGGGAAAAGAGTATGCTGCAGGTGCATTGGCACGGCTCTTGAGATTCCGAACTGTTGATGATCTCCTTTCTGAGAGCATCCAGAACTGTGACACTGTTGTTGCACTTGTAGCCCTCTTGGCAGCCACCAATCTTGAAGAGTGTGTGAGATCAGAGGCTTTAGAAGCTCTCGCGTCTCTTGCCAGGGCAAGGTGTGCTGGGACTTGCAGTAGGCCTCCTTGGTCAGTCCTAGCAGAAGCCCCGTACAGTTTAGGCCCTCTTGTCACTTGTGTAGCTGTTGGAAAATCATTCATGCAAGAGAAAGCAATCGAAGTTCTTTCCAGACTATGTCGCGATCAGCCGATTGTGTTAGGTGACTTGATAGCTGGTACAGCTAGGTGTATTGCTGCTCTCGCAGAACATGTGATCAACTCCAAAAGGATTGAGGTGAAAGTTGGAGGGACTGCTCTTTTGATTTGTGCCTTAAAGGAACACAGACAGCGAGCTATGGAAGGGTTACACGAGTCTGGACTTTTCACTTTTTTGATTCAATCACTTATCGATATGCTGGGTATCAAGGCATTAGAACATCAACCAGAAAGGGGCTATAGTGATTCGCAAGAAGGCAACTACATGAGGAGAGTGGAGAAAGCTATTGAGGGTCAAATGGACGACTTCAAAATTCATCTGGAGCATGATCCAGCTGCAATGCTAGGAGGCACAGCTTCTCTATGGTTGCTGTCTATCATGGCATCCCATGATGACAATAGTAAGGTTGCAATAATGGAGGCAGGAGCTGTTGAGCTTCTCACAGAGAAACTTGCTAATGTGGTTTCTAACCCAGCTCAGGTTAGCTACAAAACTCTACTTGATTTGTATCATTACATTTCTTTTGTGCTAGATGGAAGTTCCATGATAACTTACTAAGCTGAACTTTGGTCACACAATGTACAGGTGGATTTGGAGGATAATGGAAGCATATGGGTGAGCATGTTGTTGCTTGCAATACTATTCCAGCATCGGGATGTCACTCGGTCACCTGGGACTATGCGTGCAATTGCGTCTCTTGCTTTTTTTCTCAGATCTGAGGAAGCTATTGATCGATATTTTGCTGCACAAGCTCTTGCAAGTCTTATATGCAACGGAAGCCGTGGGACTCTTCTTGCTGTTGCAAACTCAGGAGTAGCTGGAGGGCTTATACCTCTTCTTGGGAGTCTGGAGTCTGATATAGCTAACTTTGTGGCGTTATCAGAAGAGTTCTCTCTTGCCCCAAATCCTGATCAGGTAGCTCTTGAAAGGCTTTTCAGAGTGGACGACATCAGAGTTGGTGCAACTGCTCGCAAAGCTATACCTTTTTTGGTTGATCTGTTAAAGCCTATCCCAGATCGGCCTGGTGCACCTTCCTTGGCTCTTGGTTTACTGACGCAGCTCGCCAAAGGGAGCAGCACAAATAAATTGGCAATGGCTGAGGCTGGAGCACTTGACGCACTAACAAAGTATCTTTCATTGGGTCCTCAAGATGCTATAGAAGAAGCTACAGCTGATTTACTCAGAATTTTGTTCAGTAGTGCTGAGCTCAGAAGACATGAATCTGCAATCGGAGCTGTAAACCAACTTGTTGCAGTGCTCCGCTTGGGAACTAGGGGTTCAAGGTACAATGCAGCAAGGGCATTACAGGGACTGTTTACTGCTGAGAATATCAGGTCTGGAGAAACAGGTAAACAAGCTATCCCTCCTCTAGTAGAGATGCTGAATTCAGGCTCTGAAAAGGAGCAGCGTGCTGCAATTGGTGCACTCATCAGATTATCTGCAGACAATCCTCCAAAGGCATTGGCAATTGCAGATGCTGGTGCAAATGCAGTAGAGGGCTTATGTCGAGTGTTGTCGTCTGAGTGCTCTCTGGAATTGAAGGAAGATGCTGCAGAGCTTTGTAGGGTTCTTTTTGCTAATTCAAGAGTCCGGACTACACCAGGGGCATCGAATTGCATTCAACCTCTAATAACACTTTTGAGTGCAGATTTAAGTTCGGCACAACTTGCAGGTACGTGTGCATTGGACAATCTACTGGATGATGAACAACAGGCTGAGCTAGTTGCAGCAGAAGGTGCTGTAGTTCCACTTGTTGGTCTAATTGTTGGTGATAACTATGCTTTGCATGAGGCTGCAATCAGTGCACTTACAAAGTTGGGGAAGGACCGACCTCTCTGCAAATTAGATATGGTCAAAGCTGGGATCATAGATAGTGTAATTGAGATCATTTTGGTTGCACCAGATAGTTTGTGCACTTTGATGGCTGAACTTCTCCGAATACTAACTAACAACAGCAGCATTGCAAAAGGGGCATCAGCAGCCCAAGTAGTTGAGCCGCTTTTCAATATTTTAGTCAGACCAGGACTAAGCACATCTGGACAGCATAGTGCCATGCAAGTGCTGGTTAATATTCTTGAAAAGCCTCAACGATTATCAAATCATAATTTGGCCCCAAATCAGGCCATAGAGCCACTTGTTCCATTGCTTGATTCCCCCTCTCAGACTGTGCAACAGCTTGCGGCTGAATTACTTTCACATCTCCTGGTGCAAGAACAATTTCAGCGGGATATAACGACCCAGCAGGCCATTGTTCCTCTTGTGCGGATAACTGGACTAGGAGTACACAATTTGCAGCAGAAAGCAATCAAGGCTCTGGAAAGAGCTTCCAAGAGCTGGCCCAATGCTGTAGCTGATGCCGGTGGCATTATTGAGCTCTCAAAGGTCATTATTCAAGCTGATCCCCAACCACCTCATGCCTTGTGGGAGTCAGCTGCTTATGTGCTCTCAAATATTCTGCGGTTTAGTTCACAATACTACTTGCAAGTGCCGCTTGCTGTGCTTGTGAGGCTGCTTAAGTCAACCTCTGAAGCTAGTGTAGTCATTGCTCTTAATGCCTTGCTTGTTTTGGAGAGGGATGATGCTTCAAGTGCAGAAGAAATGGCTCAGGCTGGTGCTGTAGAAGCACTTCTTGAACTCTTGAGGTGCCATCAGTGTGAAGAAGCTGCAGCACGACTTCTTGAAGCTTTGTTTAACAATGTAAAGGTCCGAGACATGAAAGGAGCAAAGTATGCTATCTCTCCCCTCTCACAGTACCTTCTTGATCCTCAAACACGGGCCCAGCCAGCTAGACTCTTGGCAGCTCTTGCTTTGGGTGACCTCTTCCAACATGATGGCCTAGCTCGCACAACAGATGCCGTGTCGGCATGCCGTGCATTAGTGAGCCTGTTGGAGGATCAGCCCTCTGAAGAAATGAAAATGATAGCGGTATGTGCTCTACAAAATCTTGTAATGCACAGCAGGTCTAATAAACGTGCAGTTGCTGAGGCTGGTGGGGTCCAAGTGTTGCAAGAGCTCCTCAACTCAAGCAATACGGAGACTGCTGGACAAGCAGCAGCTTTGATCAAATTGTTGTTCTCAAACCACACTATTCAAGAGTATGCAACCAGCGAGATAGTTAGAGCTTTAACAGGTAAGTTCATGTCCAATTGCTTACTACCATGTGCTCCCTGTTTGTATTCTTTTCTTCTTTCTTGAGAACTATAATGAGAAAATTGGAACAGAGAAGCAATTTCTGCAGTTTCTAGTCAGCTAACCATTGTTAACTGTGCTCATTGGCTTTAGAATTGCATGCTTCTTGCATGCAAAGAAGTGTATTGGTGCTTTGTTTGTTTGACGTGCTTGAGAATGTCCTTGACAGACTTCTTCATTGAAATGTCTTGTACCCATTATCATACTGTGCATATACCACCAATTTTGTGAGTTGATTGCACCGGAGGCTTCTAGGAGGATTTGATAGTGAAAGGATTTGATTGTTGGGCAGAAGAAAATGCGTGTTTTCGCATCCAAGCTGGCTGTGTTCTTCTATCAGTTAAGAGTGTAGCAAGGCTACCATTGTATTAAGAATCTAGGTTGTGGCTGAAGTGGGTATGAGAGTAGGAGTGGAGGTCGTATGGGATGTGTGAACATGCCAAGTGGAAGGATAATTAGGAATGATATGCTCTAGGCATGGGCATGGGAATCTGGAGATTGTGCACCTGAACCCTTATCAAGGGTCCCGTAGGAGGGAACATCACCATCAACGAAACAAAAAGAACAAGCTTTGATTTATCTTGAATTGTATAAAATAAAACATCAAATATTCTATGCCGAGTAAGAGATTATGCATGGGGCTTGAAGTAGAGAAGTGGCCCTTATCAAGAAAGGGTTTGATATGCTCTAACTTGCCACTATGCATAATGTTTTATAAAACAATAAAAGCAAGAGAAAGGAGGCTCACACTTGGAGCCACATGGGAGACCTCACCCCCTTGAGGAAACTTGTTGCTTTGTCAAAAATCACAATCAATCGCTCCACCCCTTTGGCATGTGGTATTGAGTGCTAATGGTCCTACAGATATGGTGAGTAGTGCTTCATACCACTTGATTCCAAGTACTTGGGAATTGTACCACTTGGTCCTCCACTTGGCATGGATCCAGGGATTGTACCACTTGATCTATCTTGCCAAACCATGCTCTAGAAATAGTAGTACTTGTGTTGCTAGCTCACTACTAGAGCTAATACATCTAGACTTCAAGGATCACTCCACGTGAGTCCACTAATGTAAACACATCCATGGATCATAGTCACAGGAAACACCGTTCCTTGTGTTTCCTACGCGCTTGGAATGCCGGAATGGTATGAACGGTCGATGATGTGGCAGTCGAGTGGGATCGCCTGCTGTCGTTTCGGGAACGGTGTTGCCGTTTTTGGAATGGCCAGGAATGCAATGGCCACCGTCCATCTATTAAAGGTACCTTTGAGGTACCAAAGGTACCTAATATAGTACCTAAGGTACTGAAGTACCTTCAAACGGTACTTTCCCCAAGATACCAAAAAAAAAACGGCTTGCTATGTGTGCGCGCTCGCCACTGGCCGTCCCTCCCTAGGATTGAACAAAGATTCGTCACTCAACCTCCTTCAAACTTCAAAGTTCACAAGCTTTACACAACAATGACTAGTGTGATCCTCCTCTTCATCACTTTCATCTTCTTCTCCTTCAATCATCAATCATTCAATGGCACCTAGAGTACTCAAGAGTCAAGTCTCATGATCAATCACAATGGCTATGTATAATGTATCGTGTTTGTCATGTTCTAAATGAAATATCAATAGCTTTTTATAATATATATATATATGTGTGTGTGTGTGTGTGTGTGTGTGTGTGTGTGTGTTGACGTGGTGTTCCCGTTTCCTATATGCCGTTCCCATTCCAGACGGCATGGGCTGTTCCCGTTCCCGTTGCATTGTGACTATGCCATGGATATAGTTGACCAAACAAATAATTTTTATTAACAAAATGCAAGGCTTCTCATCACTCGACAGATGCATAGGATCCCTACTCACAGGCCTCATTGGGAGAGTTATGAAATCTCTCCAGTGATAAAGCGCCGATATTGGCATAGGCTTTGGCATTCATACAGAAGGAGCCAAATCTCT
This sequence comes from Cibotium barometz, assembly GCF_041138505.1. Taxonomy (NCBI): domain Eukaryota; kingdom Viridiplantae; phylum Streptophyta; class Polypodiopsida; order Cyatheales; family Cibotiaceae; genus Cibotium; species Cibotium barometz. The sequence goes on along the minus strand of NC_141104.1, from coordinate 34,461,299 downwards.
CATTTCTTTTGGTTATTTTTACATGGTGGTCTCCCCACCAATCAGTGGAGAATGGTTTTCGGTGTAGCACCTACCTGCCCGAGATGTGAGGCAAATCTTGAGAATGTAGCACTGCACAGGGTATGTGGGGTTCTGTAGCCCAACTTATGGGCAAATTGAGTGGCCGGCAGCCGCGCCATATATGTTACTTGGGGGGCAGTTGCCTTTCGTGGGAGCTCCGAAGGTGCAATCCATGTGCTGTGTATGTGGAGGTCGAACCGGATAATCCGGTTGACGTCTCCTTGGGAGATCTGGAGAAAACGGGAGTCCAAGCAGTACTAGAGGTGGGAGGTGGTCCATCTGGAGCCTGTGTCCTGAAAACCAGGCGGAAACTCGAGCGTACCATGCTCCAGTGTCACCCTCACGTGTGAGCTTTCATGAGGACTCCAGGGCAAGCCTCAGGTATCTGTGGGGGCTCATTGTCCGCCACTGGGGGAAAGTGCGACTTCTGTAGGCGGACAAATAGCCTTGACTGTGGGATAGAGTAAAGGCTTTCGTGAAGTTGACAAAGCAGCAATAGACCTGCTGTCTCTGTGCCCTCACCTCCTCAGTGATCCCCTAAATTGTGAAAGTGTGATCCAATGTAGAGTAATTCTTCTTGAAGCCTGCCTGACCTGTGGCTTTGAGTCTGTGTCCCTCCACCCATACTAACATGCACCTTTAAAACTGCCTCATGAAGTTTGACCAATCATGGTATTTTGGTAGTTATTGAGATCAATGCTTTGTGAATAGGAACTATGGTATGGCTGGTTCATGAGGGGGGGGGGGGGGGGGGTGCGGGGGTGAACTTGGAAGGCCTTCAGAAAGAGCCCTGTAAAGAGGTGAGCTAGGAGTTAGGTCTTTTCACCCATGAGCCAAGTGCTGTGTATGGGGGTTGTGGTGATCTCTAACTCTACCTATGTGAAGCTTTAATAGGGATTTTGGGACGAGAGAGAGAGAGAGAGAGAGAGAGAGAGAGAGAGAGAGAGAGAGAGAAACTTTTTTCAATGTTTCTAGCTTCTCTGGAGCGAGAGTTTTGGGCCACTGGGACAGTCAACGAAGATATGCTGAAGGCTATCGATATTCTCTTCTACAACTTCCCACGGCTTCGTGGCACAGAAGCTGCTACATTGTGCATACCTCAATTAGTGGGTGCTTTAAAAGCTGGTACTGAACTTGCCCAAGAAGCAGCATTGGATGCACTGTTACTGTTAAGGCAGGCATGGTCGACCACTGCTAATGCAACAGAGATTGGCAAAACACAGGCCATGGCTATGGTTGATGCTATTCCTGTGCTGCAGTTGTTGATGAGATCAGGTCCAGAGCATTTTCAGGAAAAGGCAGATGCCTTGTTACAGTGTCTACCAGGAAGTTTGGTGGTCACCATCAAGCGTGGTCAAAATCTGAAGCAATCGATGGGGAGCACCAATGCCTTTTGCAAACTTACACTGGGCAATGGTGCTCCACGGCAAACAAAGGTATTGCTCTCTCTCTCTCTCTCTCTCTCTCTCTCTCTCTCTCTCTCTCTCTCTCTCTCTCTCTCTCTCTCTCTCTCTCTCTTGCTCCCCACTTTTAACACCTTGATGTTCAGATGTATACTAAAAGGATTTGTCACATGCTACTGTTCTCAATCAGCTAAGTTTATGACCGTGATTGCGGCAGGTTGTTCCCAACAGCAACTCTCCAGAATGGAACCAGGACTTCGCTTGGGCATTTGACACCCCTCCAAAGGGCCAGAAGCTTCGTATATCTTGCAAGAGCAAAAATGCTTTTGGAAAGGTAACATAACTGGCAATAAAAATTGTTTATGACTTCATTTTGTTTCCATCAATGTTTGTCAAATGAATCTGTTTCTTTCGAGCTCACGTTATTGTGCCTCCTCCGTGCATCCCATTTGCCCATATAGCATTGTTATGTTCACATGATTTTCTGAAAATTGAGAAAAGCAACATACCTTGTCCTGATCAGTACTTTCCATATTTGTACTGTGTGTTTAGTATGTACCGTTCCCACGTATCTAATTGCCATATTAGCTAGGATATTGTTATTTTGTCATGTCTATTGTTAATCGAATCCTTTGATCGCATTGGATTAGTAAAATCTGCTCAAACCAGGGGAATTATGGGCCTACTATGCTTGCACAAGACATTTTTGGGCCTACTATACTCTCTTCAGTGTTTCAGTTGACATGCAAGGGCCTACTATGCTAAGTAGGCAGGAAACGGGGGAACGGCCCCTTGAAACGGGGAAACACTGTTTCCGCAGTCGACAGTGCTGGAAACGGTGGAAATGCGTCATATGTGGGCGCCTCACAAGAAACGGCCACCCAGCATGCTGTTTCCGGGTGAGGTTCCCGCCACATGGCAAAATAACCAAACAAAATAAACGTTGTTAGCCTTGCGTGATAAAAAAACGGCCCATTGCCCGGCGTTGATAAAGCCTGTCAAAAATATGTGTGCCCATATCGCTTCAAAGAAGCGAAACTGGCGTGGCACTCAAAAGACCAATGATCTAATTTTTGTGAGCGCCAATTTGTGTCTTCTTGAGCGCAATGAGAATCCCCAATCTTGGAAGCATTGGTCAGAGGAGGATGAGAAAGATTCAGAGGCAGAGGAGCAGGCTAGTTTACCGCCTAACCTGATAGCTAGTTTGGGCGAAGCAGGGGATTGCGGCTCCAACGACTTCCTAGATTATGATGATTTGGGCTCAGATGATGTGCATCTCTCGCAAGTTTGAGTGTACTCATGAGTTTCAAACTTGGCTGATGTATTTGCATTCTACTTTCTATTCTAAATTCAACAAGAAATTGACTTGATCTTGAGGTGTCCTTTATGCAAATTTGAGAAAGTCTTGTTGTTGATTTTGTAATTACTAGTTTTTGGTTTTGTAATTTAATTTATCAAGTATATGTGCCATTTCCTAGCCGTTTCTGTTCCCAATGGTTGCCATTTCCGTTTTTGAGGGGGGGTGTTGTTTTTGTTCCCGTTTCTTGTTTCTGGTGACTATGCTATGCTTGCAAGTGGGCTTAAATACAAGAAAACTCTCTCCAGTGTTTCAGTTGACGTTCGTTCATTCTACTATGAGATACGTGGTCGTTTTCACTGTTTATTCAGAGAGGGTTTTGGACCACTTTCGAGAGTCATGGGGTACCAGGACCAGAGGTGTTTGGGATTGTTCTTGCTTGAGCTGCGGAGACATAGAGATAGCCTGCTTAGGCGCACAGAGAGCCAGACTCAGAGGCACATTACAGACTTCTTTAGTCCAGCCATCACTGCGCCAGATGGACCACAGCAGCAGCAGGACATGGATACCGCCCACACCAGGGGTACACTGATTGATCGTGCGATTGAGCTTGGGTGGTCCAGACGCCCACGACTACGGAGGAGGGCATCCCAGCATAGACGGGGGTTGCAGCGCGGCGGATTCGGATTATTCTTGCGAGGCATGCGGGACACCCAGTCAGGATGCTGACCACAGAGGATATTGAGGAGATCCGCCAGTGTCCGATGCGGCACATATTATGAGATGGAGGCACCTCCATAGTGTACCCCTCCGTCCCACATGATATTGTATCCCCTCACTATATTCCACTCACCTCCATAGCGTACCCCCCCTCACTATATTCACACCCTATAAGGGTTTCTGTTTACCTTCCAGTTCCAGTTTCATTTTCTAGGTGCCAGTAGTATCATCTTTATTTTTCATTTTCTGGGTTTTTTTATCCAGACATTGTATCAGATTCACCATGATGGAACTTTTGGTCTCATAGGTCATTATGGCCTTTTGAAGACGTTAATATAACATTTCATTTCATTTCTCTCTCTCTCTCTCTCTCTCTCTCTCTCTCTCTCTCTCTCTCTCTGTCTCTCTCTCTCTCTCTATCCAGACATTGTATCAGATCCACCATGATGTAACTTTTTGGTCTCATAGGTCATTATGGTCTTTTGAAGACGTTAATATAACATTTCATTTCATTTCTCTCTCTCTCTCTCTCTCTCTCTCTCTCTCTCTCTCTTTTCTTCTTCCAAAAAAGGAGAAACGCTCCTATTAGTAGAAAAAATAAAGTGTGTACAAAAAAAGGCTATGATCCTCAAAAGGGAAACAGTATACAAGAAACCCTCGTGTGAGGTCAACAACAAAGAAAAAAAGGTGGGGCTCCTTGGTTAGGGTTGACATATTGCCAAATGAGTCCGGACTCCGGAGTCCCCTCTAGTGAAGAAGGGACCTGAACTCCATAAGCACAAGAAGGCTGAATCGCCTGCTAGGTGCTCCTAGCATCCTTGGAGGGTGTGAATGAGCTCTGCAGTGTTAAAGAGGGTCATGGGGTGCCAAGGTGTTCAACCTTGAGATGGTCAGCCCCCTCGGCGAGCTGCTCCGGAAGAAGACCTGTCTGCATGATCTCATTGATAGGCTGACCTTCATGAGATTCCAACACCCAAGGAAAAGAGAAAATGGAGGCACATCCTTGCCAGGGCACTTCTGGGTGGGAAAGGTCCTGGAGTGTCTGCTCTAGCTTTTTGGTTTTAAGTGTTTTTATGCCTTTTTAAAGAAAATCATTTAAAAAATGATGTTCAATCGAGTCCCATTGATAACAAAAGTGGAATCCAAAAATTTCGGCAAGGCTGGGGTAGCCACGGTCCTTGTGTGTTGCTAGATTCAGTCTTGCCTTGTCCTACCTGGCTAAGACTAGGTACATTGTGAGGAGCTGTTGGAGGCAATGTCTTGAACCCAGGGGGATTATACTCCACCCTGTTAGGGCCACAGAGGTGGCGGACTCTGCCTCGGCAGTGGCCCAGGCGTGGCGTAGAAGTATTGGTCTCTTTGTTCCCCGACTGGATCTAGAAAGAGGCCTCCTCATGGTAGTGATAACATGCCTTGAGAGTGGTGCAAGCAACCACTAACTGAGCTTCTACCCACTCACTATTTGGGCTCTCCTCTTGGAGGCAATGAAGCAAGGCGAGGCTATGAATCATGATGTAAGCTCCTCTCTCTTGCTCACCGAAAGCCTTGTGACACTCTTGGGCGGTTGACCTCTTGAAGTGCTCTGTCCAAGGCTGTGGCAGTTAAAAGTAGAAAGTCTTTCAAATTTCTCGATGCGGGAGCGAATCTATGGTCATGATTTCTCGATGTGGGAATGGATCTCTGGGTCCTGGATCAAGGAGTTTGGATTCCCGGTTGTCTGCTAGCGGTGTTGCTGCCAAGGAGCTCTAAGATGCACAAGGACCGGGCTGTGATTGGAAAGAGTGATGCCTGCCAGGATATACCCACAATGCTGTCCCTATGATGTACTGCAGGCCCATGTAGACATCTATGTCATGGGTAGTGGTTTGTGAACACTCTAGGACTAGCCAGGGCACATTTTTTCTCTTTAGGAGGTTTTTTTCTCGTGCATGTGAACACTCTCTAACACTTATCATTTGGGGTGTACTAATCCTTTGTACTTTGTATTAGACACATAATTTTTTGCAAGTTATTATGGTAGGCAATGGTGTATTTGGCATAATTATTGCCGAGGACAAATTGGATGGGACAAAGGACCGGCGACAGTGGGATGCTAGGGATGCACATGCCCATGCAGTCATTGCTCTCCAAGTGAAGAGGAGCATCATTCTGCATATCAGCTCACGTGCCACTGCTAAGCTAGTGTGGAATGTCCTTGTAGCACTTTTCCAGGTGTGCAACGAGGCACGTGTTGCCTACTTGAAGAAGCAGTTGGACAAGTTAAATATCAATGAGAATGACTCTATGGATGAGTACCTAATGAAGGTGAAAGACCTTCGAGAGCAGCTTGCAAACATTGATGAGATCATACCAGATCTCTCTCTTGTCTCATCTATCCTCAATACATTACGTGAATCATAGCAGGGTTTTTGCATGACACTCAGGTTGCTTATGGAGGGCAATCCCAACACGTTCTCTTTTGATGAGTTGGTGTACTTACTCCTGCAAGAGGACCAATCTAGAGTGAACATGTCTAGCATGAGGACGGGGGATCAGGCTTTTACTGCCTAGGGCAAAGACAAAGGCAAAGCATCTCGTGGATCAACCACTTCTTCTGGCAAAGATGTAGACAAAGGGGACAGTGAAAATCCCAAGAAGGGCAAATGCAATTACTGCCGCGAGACAGGTCATTACATCAATGAATGTAGGAAGAGGTGTATGCTAATGATTATTGGATAAGCAAGCATGCCATGCAGACAGAATCCAATATGACTAATTATAAGTAGAGATAGATGTTGTGGAGTAGCTTGAATTAAGTACGACTGCAAGGCTCCTCATGTAGGTCGGTGCTTGGTGACGTGCTACTCCTTGTATAAATAAAAGACAAGTCGGCTGTAACGATCTCGCGCTATATGAAACATATGAGACCTGCAAGGCTGCTCATGTAGGTCAGTGCACATCACGCGCTATCTGAAATGTATGGGACCTCCAAGTCTACTCATGTAGATCTGTGCGTGGTGACGTGTAGCAGCCTCTTGTGCTACTCTTTGTATAAATAAGAGACATGGCGGGTGCTTTGTGCATCGTAGCTAGTCTTTGTATAAATAAGAGACAAGGCGGGTGCTTGGTGCATCCCAGATATTAAGGCATTACAATGGAGCGGCTTATGAATTTTATTGCAGTATCATCCAACCTTCAATTACCGTTCCTGCGCTGCTCTTTCCCTGTGAAGGTGTTAGAAGTCATCTCCTGTCTTTATCTAGACACCAGGGCCTTTGTTGTGGGTGTGCCCGCTCTTGTAGGTGTTTTTCTCATTTTTCCTCACTCCCCATATTTTTCCCATATTTTCCCATTTATCTGTGGCTTTCGGGGGGCAGGCCTGAGCTGGCAGGTGCATACATCTTCTGGCCGACTGTACCCGACTGCTGTACAGAGCTGGCCGACTCATGTTTGCTGGCCGACTGGTCTATGTGGCAGGTCGTGGAGATTTTGTACCTGTCTGCTGCCTTTGGAGCAGGCCGACTGCTACTTGGGGGCCATTTAAAATGGCCCCACTCCCCTTGCCAGTTTGTATCTTGTATTTGCGGATCTTCTTGTGTATATAGAGCAGAGTTACACGCCTCTCTCTCTCTCCTTCTCTTGTGCTGTTTTTCTGCACTGTGTTTGCTCTTGTGTTCCCAGATTTGGTCATCATCTCCGCTGCGTATTCCGACAGAAGCTGCATCCAGACTAGCAATGGATCAGAGGCAAGTGTGATGACTGGATCGTGGCGGTGGCTCAGCCTCCCTCGGAGTCTGCCTGGCAGTTCTTGCTAGACTACCTCCTGCGCTTCTGCTGCCGGGCCATCCCCAGTGGCCACAGTGGCTGCCTTGTCCTTGTCACCAAGATCCTCTCCTGGCTCTTCGTCTCTGACATGGAAGATGATAACCCACAAGCGTTGGGTGCAGACCACGTGGCCAACGTGCAGCGTCACCAGCTCATCATGGCCATCCTGCGCCACGGCAGCCTCTATGTTCCGACATCATCTCCCACAATGTCCACCACAAGCAGTGTGCAGCTGAAGGCCCTGGCCGAGGTGTGGGAGGAGGTGCGCGCGGACATGCTGGCGGGTGTCCGGGTCCACTTCATCAAGTCTATGGCCCAATACCTCAATGCAGTCAGACTTCAAGCAATCTACTGCAGCTCACATTCCCTGCCTATAGACGTCGAACAGTATGTCAGTATCTGCCGCCCGGCCTTGTTCTTACTCCCGGCATTCGCTCATGGAATACGCAATAGGGATTGAACTGGACAAAGACACGTCCGCCGATCCGCTCATCGTGCAGCTGCAGAACAATGTCATCGACCACATCTGCTTCTGCAACGACCTCCTGTCCTTCCACGCCGAGAGCGCCGTTGGCGATTTCTTTAACCTGCCTTATGTCATCTACTACTCCAGCTCCGCTAGCTGCTCCAGCTTTAGCTTCCAAGAGGCATATCAACTGCGTGGTGGAGCTGGTGGAGCACGGATGCCACATGCGTGGACCTCGTGGCTCATATCCTCAGCTCCAGTCTCGCAGACAGACCGGGCATGTGTTTTTTTTTAGTGTCCAGCGCTTAAGCGTGAGCCACGTGGCCTTACACCCTTGCTTGCTTTCGTGCAAGGGTGCTAGGCTACCCAAGGTAAAAGAGTGAGAATAAGGAAATACAATCGGAGTTCACTGCATAGTTGGAAGTCCCGTCTCCAATCCTAGCTAAAGCTTTTCATTGGATCCATTTGCCATGGCCTTCAACAATTCTACCTCCTTGTTCATTGAAATAGAGACGAGTCCATTAGCAAGTAATTTATGAGCATCTGGCCCACGCTTGCATTTTGAATCATGGGAACACTCCATGGCAGCATCCACACATAGTTGTTGTGTTTTAGTAGTTTGTAGGTTCAGTAGGTTCCCAGCCTTTTGAATGGGTATGATGATTTTCTCTGACTGGTGGACTTAAAGTTGAAAGAGAGGTGACTACTGTCAACTACTGGCATGCGTGGGAAGACCTAGAAATTGAGACTATCAGGAATCAAGGTGGGTACCCAATTTTGTAATCAACAAACGCTGCTCCCATCACCTCTGTGTGGATGACAAGTAGAGTTCAAGGATGTGGGCCAACATCTCATTCCATTAAAAGAGTAAACCATGTGATGCACCCATCTCAATTTTGAGTGTTTGCCACTCGGTATGACTGAGGCATTCTTGTTGGCTGAGCATCTGTTTGTCTCTCTCATTTGTCATAGCCTGAGGGGTATCGATGCATCCTCTTGACAGTCTATCATCGCTGTCTGTCTTTCTGCTTTCCTTGTATTGAAGTCGCTCAGGGGAAGAATTTCTCCATTGCAAGGAAATGGGATTCTGGTTCCAATTTGGCTATTAGTCTCAGAGTAAGTGGAACTGTTATGTATGTATCTCATGGCTGCCTATGCTTTTGAACCCACGTCATTGTAACCCTTGAAGTTCTCTGTGAAGTTGCCTGGTGCAGACCACATAGAGAAGACAGGGAGAGACTCTCTTTGGACTCACGGGCTGTGCATCTCTATTTCACATCTATTTGTTTGTTTGTTTGTTCGTTTGTTTTTTTTGGGTTACTTTTTTTTTTTTTGAAATGAGAAGTCTGCTATCCTGGGATACAGATGATTTTGGTTGTGGGCTGTGTGCACTTATTTAAGGCATTCCTTTCTATGTACAAACTTATTTTATGTAAGTCTTCATATGTGCGTGAGAGAAAGAGAGTAACTATCGATTTTCTTGCTTTTTAGGGCTCTTTGGGAAAAGTAACAATTCAGATAGATCGCGTTGTGATGCTTGGAAAAGTCAGTGGGCAATACACACTTGTTCCAGACACTAATCGAGACGGCAGTTCACGAACTCTTGAAATCGAGTTTCAGTGGTCTAACAGATGACATCGCTGTTTCTCATTTTGAGAGCTTCGCTTGTGTATGCAGTTAATTTATACAGCTGTCCTGGTTAGAAATGATAAGCAGCCTTCTAGTCAAGCAAACTTCAAAGACATGCATTGTAATTCCAAGAAATTCTTTTATTCTTAAGTCCTCATAGTAGCCTTTTTGATTATCTTGTTTTTTTGGGGGTGGGGTCTGTGGGGGGGGGGGCTTTTGCTAGTAATTATTCCAAAACAAAAAATACGTTGGAAGTTCACCTTTTCATAAGGAACATTTGAAGTATAGGCATCAAAAAATTTATGTAACTTTTCCCCTTCAACTTGGGCATCAATATGCCACTTTCCCAACTATTTAGGGCTTCAAAAATACTCTTTATTGTGTAAAATGTGTATGTATCTCTACAAAATGCTCTCACACACAAAAATACATGTGATACATAAACTTTATTATACCTAATCAATAGGAATAATATCATTAAAAAGAGGGCCTTCATCATGAATAACATCAGCTTTTCTGCATGGTATAAAGATGCAAGCTTTTGTGCATTGTGAATAAGGCGGGTTTCACAAGCGTACGGTGGACGCATTAGCATGTCAGGCAAGGTGGGCGCACACTTTTTGGCTGCGTCCGCGGACATTCCCAAGTTCCATTTCACAAACACTGCGTGCCTGCAAATATAACATACCAAAATGTTGGACGTTTTTTTGCCTAACGTTTTTTCGTCCAAAAGAGACATAGAAGCTCAATCGAACAGCTTTCTTCAATCAAACAAGTCTGCTGTTGTTTAGAGGGGGAAATATGAATCAAAATACTCGGGATGCTCCATTCAATCACTCATATCAATGGATCACACAGTGTTAAATAAAATTTGCTCTTTAAGAGATTTCTTCTTACAAAGAAATTAATTTCTCACACTTGGACAACATATGAGTCCCTTCGATGCTCTCTGATTGTATAATTGCTATTGCACATCACCTTTGTCTTCATAGTACACACCTACAAACAAAACTTTACAGGTAAAAGAAAGATGTATACACATACCATTTCATAGACCGCAAACTTTTCAACATGCCATGTTTTGATGTGTACCTTCTTCACAGAGCTTCTGAATGTGGATTGCAATTCAAAGTGTGGGTTTTGCAACGTACAGAATTTTGATGACTCACAGCATGCTACGACTCTTGCAAAAAAAGAAGCAAATGTACTCTTGCAAAGAGGACAGGGGAGTCGAACCCCTTCACTACCACAAAACAAGTGTGGCTACACCGAAGCCCACTTCGAGAAAGGGGGAGACGGTGAGTGTGGACAATTGCACCATCTCCCCCTTCCCAAATGCAAGAAGTAGTTAGTATCAATACGTGAAGACAAAAATACATTTCTATTCCAAGAAATATAAAAGACACAATCATCATTGCTTTGAAACCATGTATATCACAGAAGAAATATCCACCATATCAGAGAATAGATATCCACCATATCAGAGAATAGATATCCACCATATCAATAGCACCTGCATTAACACTAAAAATTTACTGATGCAATGGAAGTTAACACCACACATGCATGTAATCTCAAGTTCCTCCTAGTCTCCAACTTACAACGAAGTTCCTCCTCGTCTGCAATGTCTTCAAGATCAACATGTCGTCGAAGGTACTCACAATACATGGACCTTGCTAGATTGTCACGTCGATTGGATCTTGAGCCACAACCATCATTCTCAACATCATCCGTGCTCTGATACTCATACCCAATATCATCGGCCCCATTCTGTCCTCGTTCAAGTATGTCATTGGCATCTTCTGTTGCTACGGCTCGGACCTCGGCCAAAGTGCTTGCTAATATCCCTCGCGTCTCCTCTACATTGCCTCCAGCTTGGAGTTCAGTTTTTGCTTCCTGCACCCAATTCATGTCAAACGTGTCACGATGCACAATGCACATGTTGTGCAACACAAGGCAAGCAGCTACCATGTCAGGCACATTTGCATTAGTGGCAGATGCATGGCTGTACACCCGGACATGTGCTCGATCATGCATGTACTCATCCACGATATCATACCACTTACATGTTTTTTTAGCATTATTTCCCGAGATAGAGTTGTGAAGTTTGTCCGCCTTGTATTGGTCGTACACACGACCCCACTTCTTGCGGCAAGCTTCACTGTCTTTGTCGAGGTCGCTATGGATGCTAGTTTATTTGCAATCCTTGACCATAAGTCCTGGCCTTGTTTCGTAGGCTTGTTGAACTCGTCATTGAGTCCACCTCGTGCATGGCATAAGCTAACCACCCAATAGTCCTTCCAAATTGATGATTTCCCACCCTCCGCCTCTGTTTGGTCCTCCACACCGTGCACCTTCTGGGTCTTCTTTCCTCTAGTCTTAAGCTTCTTGGCAGGTGGTTTTGAGGAGCCCCCGTCAACATGTTTTCTTCCCTTCTTAGCCTCCATATTACTCCCCTTTGCATGGGAAGCTGGCTCTTGGGAAGCAACTAGACCATGCTGATTGTGGTGAGGGCTTGCTAGGATCAAAGATTTTTGGAAGCGAGCGCTAGGAGAAAGACCTGGTGTGGTAGGTAAGCGAAAAAACATTGGTGCTGAAGAAGGAAACAAGGGAGCAAAGCTCGAGGAAATGGCAGGAGTTTTTTGGCTATAAACTGGCAGTGAAGGACTAGACATCTGGCTCTCAGTGATGAAGAAAGATTGTGTGGTGTCAACAAAGTCTTCATCAACTTGGGAATTAGTTAGAGATCGTTGCATCGACATTCTCTGGCACTATCCTACAATGGATGGGCCAACAAGACACTAGAATGAGTATCTCTCTCTCTCCCTCTCTTAGTATAATCCTTTGATCAAAGGCTCCATAATTACAGTAAGTCCCCATAGCTATTGTAGGCCTCGAGACTGCAGAGAGTGCTAGAACAACCTGTTGTGCAGATTAAAGGAGCACTAATGGTGAAACGTTTTGCAACATTTTGGTGCCAACATTATAGCTTTCTAATACCATAAAAAAGCAGCATCTACATACCAAATTGCAGTTGCAGTGCAGGACCTCTTCTTTCTAACAGTAGCAAAAAGCCAAGCACAAATTATCTTGTGAAACTAGCGGTCCAGAAGCTCAAGACAGATACACGAGTAGCATGAATAATCTATTCCAACAGGTAGATGCTTACATGTGTTCAAACAGGTAGATGCTTAATATAATCTATGTTCCCAATATCTACACATACATCGCATATCTAATGAATGGTGCCTGCAAATGATAAAATCTGTTTCCTAAAAGATATACACATGCATGCATATCACTATGATAACCCATATGAAAATCTCACATCCAAGTAGAAGAAAGCATTAAACTAAAGGTTTAATGATTAAAAAAGCATTCTGGTTTGTTGGCAGGACTGTGAAGAAAAGAACTTGCTATTAAGAACATGGAACGATTGCCTAATCAATGCATTATCACACCAAACCAGCGCTCGGACAGTATCAATGGAGAAGAGGAAACATGATAAACAACAGAGAAGAGTACACATAATCTCAGAAGCATACCTGTTCGATGAAGATTGATGTAGTTTGGCGCTCGTGAAACCCTCTGTTGGAATGCGTACTTGCTTGATGCAGCGAATGCCCTTTTATACTCCGCATGCAGAGATGGCCGGAGCAGGGTGTGACGGGACGAAGGCGGGAGAGGTTGTGATTGACGCCGCAGAGCACGCGGACACGAGGTTTGCACTTGGGCGAGACATCCATGCCGGTCATCACGAAGCAGGGTTTCCCGTCCGTGAGTAGGCATGCCACCTACTGGACGTGTGGTGTTGGTGTGAATAGATGTGGTGCGCCGTCCAGTACGTGGCAGATATGCACTGGACGAGCGTTGGGCGCCGCATGCGTCCGCGGACGCTTGTGAATCCTACCTAAAGAAGGATCCCAACTAGAATCTTACGAATGTCATCCTATAAGCAATAGTAGTGTTACTACATTTGGTTGCTTTCCAAAAGAAGAAACATTGGAATTTAGCTTGTAGCAAGGGTTTGTGTGAGGCTTGTAAGAATTGCAAGGAGTGTTGATCGGCAAGGCTAAGAGTGGTACGATAATAGACAGAATGGGGAATTTGTGTGAGCACTAAAGCAACATGCCACTAACAAGAGCACTGTGGACAATATTAGCTAGGAGACAACAAAACAAGGAGGTGTCGGGCCATAGAATCCATATATTTTATTAGTTGTTCTTTAAAGGTTATAAGTTTTTTGAGTTTGATAACATAATATAGATTGTGTGTGTGTGTACCGAAACAACTTTGGACTTAAAACCTATTAAACTTTGGTAACTGAATACGGTTTCATTGTTGCAACCTTGGGTAAATTTGTAGGTGCTTGGGTAAAATTGTAGGTGTCATTTGAAGCCCAAAATGGGCTTCAAAATTAAGCACTGTGTAACAGTGTTGTTCTATAGAGCGCAAGACAAACATGTCAGAAAGCCTTTTTGTGGGGCTTAGGTGTGTATAGGTTAGCTTCCTTCTGGGGAGTAAAGGTGCACCGCTCGTGTGGCGCAGAGTATACCACCTCAGCTTCGGTCTGCTAAATAGTGTAGACTCCACTATTCCAAGCATACTCATTATGAATTTTTTGGACCCAAAGAGGGCCTCTTGGATTCACTTTTGATTAGGAATGGACCAATAGGAAGAGGGCTGGGTGCACATTTTTGACTTGTTTGACCCTAGGGGGCCTAGGCTTTGGTTTGCTAATGGGGCCTAATTACTACTCTTGTTCCCCTACCTCCTGGGCCCAAACTTAGAGGTCCCCCACCTAGAATCGTGCAGATTAAAAACCCTAAAAATTGAAAATTTTTAATTTTTCCCAAAAGTGTATTTTTCCTCTCAAACTTTCCCCTAACATACTCTAGGTTTGGAAAGCTCATTTTGAACCTCTTTCTTCCTCTTCTAAGCTCTCCATTGCTCTGCAGAAACTCTATACCTCTCAAGCTCTTCCTCCTTCTCAAGCTCCCTCAGTCTCAAGCTTCCTCAGTCTCAAGCTCCCTCTCCCTCTTTCTTCCTTTTCTAAGCTCTCCATTGCTGTATGCCCATGCCTAGATGTTTCTCTTCCCTCATTTACCTTCAATTTCTCCTATATTGCATTACTGAGCTCGTCCACAGTCATGTTTCCAACTTGCTTGCTCTAGAGTTCCAATCTCTTGGTGACTTGAAACACGCGAAGTCATTGTTGCCAAAGATATTCTTGAAAAGATGCAGGGGAGAAGAGAGCTTGAGCTCTTGCAAGCACACACACACTCACAAAACCCTAAAAGAGAACACACAAGGTGAGAGGCTGAAAATCTTCTTCTTCTTCACACAACACTCAACACATCCAAAAACTTTCAAGTGAGACGAATCAGGTTACCTGCCCCAGTAAACTTCTCCTCTGGCGTTACATCATGTATGGCTGTAGTAGGATTCCTGTTCATGATAGAAACTGCTATAGACACAGCCTCAACCCAATAGCTATGAGGCAACATATTCTTTTGTGCCATCAATGCTCATGCTATCTGTGCAATGTGCTTGTTTTTTCGCTCAGCAACTCCATTTTTCTGCGGAGTGTATCTACATGTAAATTGTCTCTGAATGCAATTCTTTCGCAAGAGTTCAGAGAACTCATTGGAGAAGTATTCTCTCCCTCCATCTGACCTTAGGCACTTCACATGCTTTCCTGTCTATTTTTCAACCATCACTATATGAAATTCTGAAAATGAGTGAACACTTCACTCTTCTCCTTCATGAAGTACGCCCACACTTTCCTCGTGTGGTCATGTTATGTAGTACCTGCAGCCACCCATAGACATAGTCTTTGTAGGACCCCATACATCTGAATGTACAACATCTAGTACATTCTTGCTCACATTTCTATCATGTGGAAATACATGTTTTGTTTGCTTTCCAAATCGGCATGCTTCACAAACTTTCTGCATACCTTCAACTTTAAACTTAGGCAGCCCTGTCACAATTTCTTTGGTCTGCATAGACTTCATTCTTTGTACATTTACATGCCCAATTCTGTTATGCCAAATGTTTGTATCTGCAACAACTCCTGAACCATTTGCAAACATTGCAGTACTCACTTCAGGCATATTCACATTCAATGTAAACATTATGCCCGCTCTGTTGCCTTTTGCAACCAACCTGCACTATCTTTAAAGTCTTCTACATAACAACCATCAGGGTTAAACCGAACCCACAAACCCTGCTCAATCATCTAGCTAATAGAAACTAGATTATTTGTAATGTTCGGCACATGAAGTACATTTGCAAGGTACTTCTGCATAGACAATGACACATCTCCAACATGGGCAATCGGATGAGCAGTGCCATCCCCTGTTTCAACAAAACCTGGTCTTTCAAGACTCTTCATTTCCTTGAACCACTCACCATGACTTGTCATGTGGTTCAAAGCACCTGAATCAACATACCATACATCATCTTTACATGATGTTACATCATTTCCAGACACAGCCATTAACTACATGTTGCATAACAAACAACCTCTCATTACTCTCATTATTTATGCTAGAGGATGCATAGTTGTTTTGCTACACTTTTCCATTTCGCATGTCACTATGCTTCTTATAGCAATCTGCCTGCACATGTCTAGGCTTACCCCACAGAAAAAAAACCCTCGTGTATTATTATGTTGCCTTTGCCGGCAATTACCACGACCTCTTTAACTCCCCCTGCCTCTAAATTGGCCTTTTCCACCTATGTGTTGTTGTTGTGAATCCTGGGATTGTTGCTGCTAATGCTACTGCTGCTACTTCTGACCATAATTCTAATTACCTATTTGGCCACCACCTTGGCCACATCCATGACCTCTACCTCGTCCTCTACGTGCACTTGTGTAGAAGGCCTGCTGCTCTGAACTATTTTGGTTTTGTGAAGACTGTTGATCTTCACCCAAGTTCTTCTCTTCAATGATCAACATTGACACCAAATCTATGAAGTTGGGATTGTTCTCCCGAGTCTGACTGATGCAAGGGATTCCACAATGCCCTTGATCTTCAAGACATAATCATTCACAGACATATTTTTCTTCTCCACAGTATGAAGCTCATTCTTCAACTGAATCTTTCATGCCTTGGTGTTGGTTTCATACAGCTTCACCAAGGTGTCCCATGCCTCCTTAGGTGACTTGGCATTCCTATATATGCCCAATCATGGTATCCTGTATACTAATAGAAAGATAATACATGACTTTCCTTGAATTATTTGACATCTGTAGTAGTTGGATTAATCTCCGGTATCTCTGGTGCCTCATCATGTTCACTTTCAATGTAGTCCCAGTACCCTTTTCCCATCAGGAAATTTGTCAATCTAAACCTCCAAGCATGGAAGATGTTCTTGTCAAGCTTCTCTGCAACAATTTGGTTTATTCCATCATTTGACATCTTGTTTGCACAACACAAATTTACCAAAAATAGCACTCTTGTTTGACCTGCACAAACTGTTGTATTCTCTGCACACAGCGGTACTATACTGCACCTAAACTATCACAACCAGTGACCTCAATTTGTATACATACACCCAATGGTGGCAACTTTGAGACCTCTTTGTAGTAACATAGTGTTTGCACAACCAATTTCCCTTCCTGCAGTTTCAAAAAATAAAGTTCTGCAGAGAATCAAAACTTACCCGCAGTGCTCGCCCGTGAACGCCAAAAAACGGAGGTCCAGATGCGCTCGAAATGCGATTTCAGCAGCCTGAGAAATTAAGTCCAACAAAAAAATAGTTTCCCTGTAGCTTTGCTCCTACTACGAAGAAAGCAACACAAAGGGGGAAGAGTAGATGAAGCTCTTACCCTCGTACCACTTCTTGTGCTTCTCTTACTTGCCACTCAACCCTTAGCATGAACCAGGCTCTCATACCATGAAATGTTGCAGGGGAGAAGAGATCTTGAGCTCTTGTTGCAAGCACACACACACTTACACAAACCCTAGAAGAGAATACACAAGGTGAGAGGCTGAAAATTCTTGTTCTTCTTCATACAACAAAAGAGGTCTAGAAAGAAGATAAAGTGACTAACACACATAATAGAGTATATATAAGTGGTCCATAATGTGAACACGCTAAGAGGAGTGGGTAGATGTGGACTAGTTGGTGTAGTCCAGCTATAGAATCTTTAACGAAGATATGTTGGTGTGCCAGCTTTGCCAAACCCGCCAGTGATGTAAATGTTG
Source organism: Cibotium barometz (assembly GCF_041138505.1). Lineage (NCBI taxonomy): Eukaryota > Viridiplantae > Streptophyta > Polypodiopsida > Cyatheales > Cibotiaceae > Cibotium > Cibotium barometz. Next base: position 34,443,704 of record NC_141104.1, on the reverse strand, counting down.
AACAATCATGCAGGCGCCTCGTGAGTGTTAGCTGCCAAACCCCCCAGTGATGTAAATGTTGAACAGTCATGCAGGCGCCTCATGAGTGTTAGCTCATGTTGAGCTTAAGATCTCAACATTTGGGTGTTTGCACAGCGATGGAAGATGTATAGGAGGCTTGAGTCCCAAATGCTCACCCCCCACACAAGCTCTTGGGGAGAGGAATGAAGAGAGAATGAGGGTTAGAGAAAACCTACACTATCGAACACCCTAATCAATGAAATGAACAAATGAGTAAACAAACACATATAACAATCTATCAAAGCTTACACATAACTATACACATGCCTTTATACAACCCTCTCTCCAATGCCATAAGCAATCCCAAGGATAAGGTTAAGGGATCACTCACACATAGAGTGCTCTCACCATCTCACCATGCCACATGCAAGGAACTGAAGAAAGGATGGTTACACTCTCCCCATCTTCCTCCAAGAAAGATGCAAAACCTCAAGCACACAAACCTTCCTCTTGCAACAAAACCTCACACCTTCTCTGTTAGTATATGTTAATGCCCGCCTCTTAGCATGTATCTTACATTGATGTATGGTGCATATTTGTATGGCCCCCATTATGGTGCATATTTGTATGGTGCATATTTGTATGGCCCCCATTATGAGGAGAATCCATTGGTGTACATATCTTTAGTGGAACCCTAGCTTAGATGTTGGAATCCATTGGTGTACATATCTTTAGTGGAACCCCAGCTTAGATGTTGGAAGGAGTTGTAGTTGTGACCGTTGATGGTTGGGAGATAATAAGGGGTAAAATTGTTAGCTCATGTCAGAGGAATATTCCTTGGATAATTAGGGATACAAGTGTTATATGGGGTCAGAGGAATATTCCCTCGAATACTAATTTCATCATTAGTAGGTGGTGGTCAGTTGGGACACATTATGTGTTGAGATATCAAGCTCAACTAGTGCTACGGTGGACATTGATGACCCTCCTGGGGGTGATAGCTTCCGCATCTACACCACTGGCATGGTTGGTGAGATTATGGGTGATATGCGGCTAGTGGGATGACAGGCTGTGTGACAGCCATTTTGGATTACTAGAGACTGGCATAGTTATAGCACCAGCTCATTTAGTCGGGTTCACATTATGGACCGACCCTTGTATGTTGTAGTAGTTGAGTACTAACCCATATAGTGTGTACTCTTATCTTTATGTTATGTTGGTTGAGTAGAGAAGGAGAAGATAGAAGAAAATTTAGCTATCCATCTCTCTTGTGTCTTGCTCTCTCTTGTGTGTGTGTATTTGCTTGCTAGGGTTTGAAGCTCTCCCTCTCCCACATTCTCTTTATGGTATCAGAGCTTGGTTTGTGTGAGAGCTAAGGAGGCAAGAAAGAGGTAAGAACAAGCAAGGAAGAAAGCAATACTACACAGGTAAGAGCACCATCATCTCTTTCCCCTTCTTGGTTTAGGTACAACACCCCCTCAGGAGCTCTCGGAGCTACACATCTCTGATTGAGGAGCTATCTTTGTGCGAGAGGAGCTACAGGGCAGGAATATTATCCTATTATTGGACTTAATTTTTCAGCCAGATTTGCATTTCAGGCACATTACAGGACCTGTTTCGTCACTCCAGGAGGGTATTTTCAGTAGTTTTCTCGAAGTTCTGGTAGAGAACCGTTTCTTCTCGAAATTTGGTTATTGCAATGCAACAGTGCATTTTGGAAGTGCAGACAAGGTTTGCACATGTATTGTTGATACTGGGTGTATGTACATGTACTCTGGTCACATTTGGTGATACACAGGTTGTGCTAAAGTACCACTACTACTGCAGCAGTTACAAGAGATACTGCTGTATTACAGGTTGCATATAGAAGTTGTCTGTTTGCAAGTTATTTAATTGCTGCAGGAAAATATGTCTGATGGAATTAATCTGATTGTTAGTGAGAAGCTGGATAAGAATAACTTCCATGCATGAAAGTTCAAAATGACCAATTTCCTAATGGGTAGAAGGGTGGAAGCATGTTAACCTGTTACACTTTTGGTGTTAGTTAGCATGAATTTGCTAGCAAAAAATGTTAGCACTATAAATTGATATAAAGTTTTATATATTGATATAAATTGATAAAAAAAGTCTTTTATTTCCATGTAATAATTTGATATACTCATATGGCCATACGTTGAAGGTGAAAGAACTCGCTTTCATGATTTTGTATAGTTAGCTCGTGTGGGGCCCTTGGGAATTTTTGAGAGTAGGAAAAAATGGGGAGGGGGACCCATGAGAAGAGGAAGCGGGAAGCAAGACCTATAGGCAACAGCCCTCAGTCGGGAACAACAATGCAAAACACAAAGCAAAGAAATCTACGATGGCTGCATCAAGTAAGTCTCTCTCCCTCTCTCATTCTTTGTGTGTGGCACAATGCAAGTTGCATGCTTTGCATACACTCTTGTTGCTTATGCCATTTTCTAGACCAGAACATGAGCGGTTTGTGTGTTCGCAGCATCACCGGCTTGGCTTGCTGCACCTCCTCTTTACTCCAGCCCACCCTATTGTTCAACCTCTGTGCATGTGTGTGTGTGTGTGTAAAATAACTTTGTATGTTGCACCATGCATGTTGCATACATGCTTGTTGTTGCTTGTGCCATTTTCCCCCTCGTAATAGGGTGTCATATGTTTGTTGCAGGCTCTGTGAGAAGATGGAAGGCTCCACATGTTGATTACCCTAAACAAAAGAAGTTCTGTGCAGCGAAGCAAGAGTTTCATGATGAATATGGTCTGAGTATGGAGGGAATTGATCCCCATACACTCAGGGATGAGAAAATCTCTGAACATCAAAGTTTGTCCATCTTCAAGGAGGCCAGAGACTACACCAAGCATCGAGTCAAATGTAATGATATTGGAGAAGCGTCATTCTAGGAAATGATGGTGTTCCACCATAAGGTATATCAGCAACCCCCCACTAATCAAGAGATCACCCTATCGTTTGCACAAGGCTATGTGGTTCATAAATGTCCACCAGGCAAAAAGGGTGAGGGAAGGTCAATAATTACTGTAGCATGGGCCATCTTTGTCGAGGACCATGTTAAGGACCTAGAAGACAAAGGCTTCTTGCAGCACCAAATTGAAAAATGGAGGGCAATGAATCCGGGTTGGGAAACCTTTGCTAAACCATACCTTCAAGAGCAAAAGCCCTTTGCTAGAGGTACTATGCCTTCAAATGAAGGCGATGACATATCTCAAGTTTCAAGACCATCCAGTGTCGAAAGGTGCCAAATTAGAATGCCCTATTGATTATGAGAATGTCAGTAAGGCCTTTGGATTGGTTAGTTCACTCAATGATATGGCCATGCATGCAAAATCTGACCTACAGGATATTTCTGCTCGCTTGGAGGAGGCAAGGGTTGAGAAGAAGAGCAGCGAGGCCATGTCGGATGCCATCAACAATAGTCGACAAACTCTATTATCTGCCCAAGATCAATTGTTAGCCCTACCTAAATGTACGAATGAGGTTGATGAAACATGCATAAAGTTGGAAGCTACCATAGCTTCCTCAAAAGCTACACTTCAGCTTCTAGGTGTTCCGGTTGAGAAAGCCACTAATCTTAACTTGCTAGACAAGATCATTGCATTGGAGGTATTTATGCCGGCATTGTGTTTCACCTAAAGTATTATATTTTAATTTTTCTTATCTCTCTTCAGACCTAATTGGTGTGTTTCTTGTCGTGTCTTCATGTAGATTGACCATGCAGAACAAACCCGGACTATCCGACGCCTTGAAGGCCAATGCATGCTCGTAAAAGAGATATCGAGTCACCTACTAAATGGAAATAATGTTTCCATTGTGCCGCCCCTACCTCAAGCAAATGATTAGACTACTACCTCTCTGTTACAGTTGGATAATACATGCGTTGGGTGCGGGTTTTCACTTCAGGCAGAGTTGCCATGCAAACACCCTTATCATCTATTGTGCTTTGCAACAACTTGCCTGATGGATGGTTGTTATAGGGATTCTAATTGCCTACAACCCATCCCATCATCATCAAAGTCCATGGTTGTGAGTGCTTATGATCACATAGGTAAATTCCTTGTTTGCAGTACATAAGCATTACAATTTACATCCCAGTTTTTTTCAGTCTTTTGATTGCTTCTTTTGAGGCCTTGCGCCTTGTCTTGTTGAGGGGAAGAATGCCCGCCCATGATGGAATCTACAATGCACGTGGCATCTCTCTCTCCTAAACTTTCGACGATGGCTGTACTGACAAGAACCTTAGGAGCATAGCCTCCTTGAAAGGTTGCAAAAACAGTCGGCTTGCTGATGAGGATAATTTTCTCCACATTCTTGGAGATTCTAGACAAACACAACACTTTGGATAAGGCCTTGAGAGCCAAAAGTTGGGCTAAAAGCATTATGGACAACCACAATGTCTTTTGTTGGAATACGGCCCATGTAATGGGCCAATGCAGAGTTAGTTCCAAACGGATCCCTTGTGCCACCCTTACGATGTGCCTAGGCCTCCAGCTCCATAACATGATGCATACAAACCGCATTTTAGTAATCAATCATACCATGAATAGGAGCAACTAGGCAAGAAGAGAAACTCATCTCCATCTACCACTAGAGTTATGCATACTTAGTGCTAACTTGGGCATATCTAGTGCTGCCTCTATCTCATCGGCCTCATCCGTGGATGCATGCGCAGTTGCCTCTGCTGAAAACCCTTCTCCACTGGCCCGTGAGGTGGTACCTTTAGCTGTTTCTACCTCTTCGTGTTGTTGAAGAACAACCAAGTCCAAAGCTTGCTCCACCACTTGATCAAGGAGCTTGGGATTTTGATCTACCTCCTTGCCCTTAACTAAATCAGCTAGGGCAACGTCACTAACCTCAACCTCATCATCATCGGCGTCTTGTTCATTCAACATGAGAATGAATGTTGAGATCCATGACAAAACATTGGTGCCAATATTTCCCTTACCAACAAGGACAACCATTTCTTGAGTTGAGAGCACCTTGAAGTGCCCATCTTCTTGTACACCTTGTTGGTACCTATGCAATCTCTTAGGATAGTTTGCATTGGTTTTATTGATGTAGCATAGAAGCTCACAAGGGACCCACAGAGTGTTACTATTGAGGATGATCACAAAAAAGGGCTTTATGTATGTTTCCATGTACCGTCAAGGTCTCCTTGTAGTCATGTTCGGCAAGGAGGATAGTTTCTTCAAAGTCAATGGTGCGAGACAAAATGTGAAATAGCTCTTGATGGTGGCCAGCTCACTCAGCCCTCTCTAGGAATGCAAGAAAGTTCTCATATGCCATTGAATGATCCATTAGGATCTTAATGAGAGCGTAAGCCAAGTTGTAGGGAATATATGCTAGCAAAGTGCGCGGGAGTACTAGTGATACAAATGACAAAATGAGGGAGGTTCCCTATTTATAGAAGAAATCATGGTTTGAAATTGATAATTTCACACTTAACAAAAAGGGCCGACCATCCAAAATACTTTATGAAACGTAGTCATTTTAATTATGATACTGAATCCAAGTAATATATTTAATCAAACGTATCTAAATAATATGTTTGTACAAACTTATCCAAATTAAACTTATTGCGATCATTCAATCTTGATCCAAATAGTCCATGCCATTCATTACATTATTGACCAAAAAAGGAAAAAGTTGGATTACAACAAAAAATAATTACATTGAAATTACCCAATTACACTCTTAATTGCAATTCCACACCCTCGTCCCTCCAAGAGTCATGAACCATGAAAGACTTCTCCATACGTCTCCCAATCTACATAAACACATATGAAAAATATCACCAGAGCATGGATGGTTATTAAGAAAAAACAACTCAAAAATCAATGAGGAAAAAGCTAATACCTTTCGACGTTCTACTTTTTAAGCTTGCATCTTGTACTTCCTCAAATCCCATGATTAGTAGGTGTTCTTGAATGTCTTCTAAGCTCCATTCTTTGCTACCGTTGATAAGGTCAATGGTGTCATTGGGTCATTTGACCTGTAGTTCTATAGGTGAATCAACACCCTCACATGACTGTAACGGTATCCACTCCCCCTTTTTCTTCATCCACACTCGTAGTGGAATCGGATGTATAAATTTAAGCGTGCTTTTAAATATCGAAGTGTGATACTTGAAATCACAACACTGCAAAAATATACATCTCCCTTATGCACCCCTTCCACTATATCCCATGCATTTCCAAATAAACCATTCATCTTCTCAGATTGCAATTTCTTGCAAATAAACATTGCCGGAGTGGCTTGTGTGGCAAGAGCTTACAAAACATGTGCATAAAAAGATGAATGGGAGCATACCAACCAAGACCTACTGATCGAGAGGGATTTGTAAATTTTAAAGAGGATTGGATATCACTAATCATATTTTGTTTGAAGGCATCTACACTCCATTGGTCTAGGATTAGCCACTCTATACTGCCTAATGAGGGAAATGGAAGCTTTTCAAGTCTTCTGTAGTCTTTAGGCCTAGAGGGAACTATGTAAGAGTGTATGAAAAAGAATATTCTACTGCTAAGAAGTGTCCTAGGGTTCTTGTTTGTTGGGAAATAAAACCTCACCTTTGGTGGAATGGAAAGCACTGAAGATCTATGTTATGCTCTTCTATGGTTGTTCCTCTGTATAACTTGATGGGAATATATTTGCATACACAAAAAAAAACAGCGATGAGTCATGAAAAACGACAACAAAATCATGCCAACAACAACTCAACTCCATTTTTGGAAAAAAAACCTAAAATTATACCTTTTTTTAAATTTAGGGAGACAAAAGACACACTTTCATGTCAAACATTTTTTTTAAAACACTACTTTTGTGGAAAAAAAATGCAGAAAACATTACTTACATTTTACTCTAAACCCAAAAACGTCCAATTAAAAAAAGAATTACAAAAGAGAAGATACTCTTCCAATCAACTAGGAGAGTCATTGGATCTTTTGCTTAAACATATCAATTATTTTCTAGAAGTTTTTTAACTCAAATCCATACACAACAATTTCTATATCATGCAAATTAAGCATGTCCACATGTCGACAAATTTCACTTTTCTTTCATTTTTTGCTTTGTTTAAGCATCTCTAGATCATACTTTTCCTTGAGCACGGATAAGTTTTGTACCAATACACATTTCTACACTCCGTGTTGTACATAGCGTGTTATCAATAAACTGATAAGTAATAAAATTGACTTCACTTTTAGACCCAATATTATTTGATGAAACTCTTACATGGGGTTAGTGCATTGTCTAAGAAAATAAATTTTCTTTATATACAAAGTTGATCTAATGGTTTAATTTAAGCATATTTTGATATTAAGATAGGTAGGTATATGGAGTCCATGGCTATATAAGAGGTTTATTGAAAGAAAAGATGTCTCTAGATTTAGATAGAAATCCAACGATCAAAATAGTCAAATTTTAGACAGTAGTGAGTACTATAATGTATCAGGTTACTTTATTTTGATCTAATGTTCAATTTAGAGTTAACAATCTTTGTTTTCAATTTATAAACAGTTAGATTTTGAGCCATGAAAATGACAACAGCTGTCGTTTTAAAAAATTGATAGAAATTTGGATTCCAGAATCCACTTTGTTAACAAAGTGGATTCTCAAATCCAAATTTCCATTGAGACTAATGTTTCTATCGTGACATCGAAATTTTTGTCCAAAAAAAGAGAATTTTTTGTCCAATAAAAGTGAAATTTTTGTTCATTTTATGGACCAAAATTCCTCTTTTTTCATACGAAAATTTTACTCTCACGATAAAAACATCAATGTGTCTGAAATTTTGGATTTTAGAATCCATTTTGTCAACAACACATGGATTTTGAAATCCAAATTTTCATCAATTTTTCAAAACGATAGATGTTATCATTTTCATGGCTCAAAATCTAATTGTTATAAACTAAAAACTATGTTTTTACAAAGACGATAACTCTAAATCGAACTGCTAGATCAAAATAAAGTAAACTGATAAATTATAACACTCACTACCATCTAAAATTTGACCGTTTGAATTATTGGTTTTCTATCTAAATCTAGAAAAATCATTTCTTTCAATAATCCCCTTCTATGGCCATGGACTCCATATACTTACTTATCTTAACATCAAATATATGCTCTAATTCAATGATTAGATGAGGTGCAATGATTGGCGTGAATTTAGTTAAATTTTTGGAAAAGAAAAAGTACATTTTTGTAATTCTAAGTAAAGAATGTATTATACATTACATAGACATGCGCAAATTATTAGTAGTTTTGAAGAATATTAGATCTTGTATTTACCTTGTTTTTTCCATTTTGTTATATGACATAAAAGTGGAAATTTTTTCACCTTTAAATTAGCAATATATACATTTTTTAAAAGAACTTTCAACTTGTAAAATTTCTAAAAAAAATTCTCATGTCTCTAAAAGAGTGTAAAATTGACGAATATTTAGGACTAGTGAAAAATCAAGACAACTTGTTGCAAACGATAACTCATGACTCGTTGTCGTTTTTCATGACTCACTGTTAAAACCACAAAAAAAAAGAAGTGAACAACAAGGGTATAACAAAATGATTTGAATAGAACCACATTAGTAACAAAATACTTACAATTACAAGGAAACTTTGTTTTTGCCATTTGAAGAGGAAGATGAATCTTTGAAGCCATGTAGACATGTTGAACCACTGCCACCATGCCTTCATTTCGAGTTTTCTTGAAAGCTAGCAATCTTTCCTTCCAATGATGTTCCAAAACACCACAAGCTTTGACTTTATGTGACGCTCTTAAGCTTGGTTTTAAGTAAACCTAATCATTAATCCTGAATCTCTCTCTAACCCACACACCTTGCTCATTCCTAGAGTTGTTAAGAACATACTCAGAGATGGAATCACTAGGTCTCCTATTCGATGTTTCCATGGCTGAGAACTTGCTTTATAAGAGGATAAAGTGGCTTAAGTGGGATTAGAGGAGAAATAGGTTGGTCAGAAGGCTGCTAGAGAATGACAAGAGCTTAGAGAGCCATTAAACCTTGCAAAGAGATTTACAAGTGGTTAGAGAAGGATTAAAGAGGTTATACCAAGATTAGTAGAGATATAGAAGCTTGCAAGAGGGTTAGAAACTTGCTACAAGATTAAGGAGAGATTAAAGATACACAAGAGGATTGGAGAGAGATTACAAGCTCACATCAAAGATTAGAAAGAGATTAGAAGGCTACATGCAAGATTAGAGAGAGATTAGAGAGGTTATAGCAAGATTAGTACATATATGGAAGCTTGCAAGAGGGTTTGAAACTTGCTGCAAGATTAAGGAGAGATTAAAGATATACAAGAGGATTGAAGAGAGATTAAAGACATACAAGAGGATTGAAGAGAGATAACAAGCTTACAGCAAAGATTAGAAAGAGATTAGAAGGTTGCAAGCAAGATTAGAGAGGGATTATAGAGCTCTAGGACTAATGGTTTACATGACATGTAATTAGTTTAAGAGCATAGAAAGGGAATAGGAAGCTCAAAGAATCCTTTTTTCACTATAGAATAATATGGAAGCACTTTTTTGGGGATAAAATCATAGGGGGACAAGTCTAAAGTATATCAATAAATACCCCTACTTTAGGTCCTAAAGCTAGTGGATAGAATGTGTCTTCCCCCCTCCCATTGGTCCAAACTTGATTAAAATGTCATTAAAATTAATCCTAAAGGGTCCCTTTTGGTAGTCCATATTTCCCCTAATGGGAGTAGAGAAGGTCTTCTAAACACATTGTCAATATGGCCTTGATGGTGGCTGAGATAATGGATTTAGTGAAAGAGCCCACAAATGTAGAAGAGGGTTTGGTAGATCCAAAGTGGAAGGCAGCAATGCAATCAGAGTATGACAACATCATAAAAAACAACACTTGGGAGCTTGTACCAAATGAAAGGTAATTGGCACCAAGTGGGTATGATGGTTCATTGGAAAAATACAAAGCTAGGCTAGTTGCACAAGGCTTTTCACATGTTGAAGGTTTTGATGTGAGTGAAACCTTTGCCACCCCAACAGCTTGAATGACCACTATTCGCATAGTACTTGCCTTGGCTTTGCTATTAAAAAAAGTGGCTAGTTTTTCAAATGGATGTAAAATTAGCTTTTTTGAATGGATATCTCAAGGAAGAGGTGTATGTCGCTCAGCCCACCGCTAGGTTTTGAGCTGCCCGGATCAAAAAATAAGGTTTGTAGGTTGAAGAAGGTTTTATACGGGTTGAAACAAGCCCCAAGGGCATGGTACCAACAAATATATACTTTTTCAAAAATATTGGTCTTTCTAGAAGTGCATTTGATGCTAACTTGTATGTACTCAGAAAGGATGGCAAATATGTGATAGTTGTTCTCTATGTGGATGACCTAATTATCACAGGCAACCATGAAGATTTGATTCAACAAACACGAGAAAGGCTAGTTGGCTTTGAGTTTGAGACTTGGGGCTCTTGCATTATTGTTTGGGGATCGAGGCTTGGTAGTAGGAGTCTGACAAGATCTTCATTTCTTAGCAGAAGTATGCAACAGAGATCTTGAAGGCATTTGGTATGACTGACTGCAAGCCAATAAGTGCACCATTTGGTATGACTGACTGTAAGCCAATAAGTACACCAATGGAGGTAAACTGTACGCTTTCTTTTCTGAGTACACTTCACCTTTCGTTAACATCAATATGTATAGGAAGCTTGTTGGGATTTCGATTTTCTTGTGCAATAATAGACCAGACATATGCACTTGGTGTGTTGAGAAGGGTCTCCAACAAACCAAGGGAAAGTTATTGTAATGTAGCAATGTGTGTGCTAAGGTACACCAAAGGTACCATTGAGTATGGAATTACATACATGTCTGGTGACTCCTTAATGGGATATTGTGACTCCGATTGGGCTGGAGATTGTGACACCAGAAAGTCAATTTCTAGATATTGCTTCTCACTTGGATTTGGTGTGTTCTCTTCGTTGATTAGCAAGAAGTAACCCACAATGGCACTTTCTTCAACTGAAGTAAAGTACAAGGCCGCTTGTTTTGCTGCCCGTGAAGCAATATGGTTAAGGAGGATTCTTGCAGATATGCGAGTTATAGTGAGGTTAGCCATGACCTTACGATGTGATAATCAGAGTTGTATGGCCATTGCAAAGAACCCTATATTTCATGCTCGCACAAAGTACATTGAGATTTAGTATCATTATGTGTGGGAGTTGATCGAGGATGAGATTGTGGAGCTGGTGAATTGTTTTATAAAGAAAAATTGTGTCGAGATCTTCAGCAAGGCTCTTGGGAAGAACCAACTCACTCGACATCTTTATGGACTTGGCATTGGGCCAAGAAACTCATAGTTCATCTTCGGGTGGACAATGAGGGGGGGTGTTAGTATATGTTCAATGCCCGCCTCTTAGCATGTATCTCACATTAATGTATGGTGCACATTTGTATAGCCCCCATTATGAGGAGAAGACATTGGTGCACATATCTTTAGTGGGAACCCTAGCTTAGATGTTAGAAGGGATTGTAGTTGTGATCATTGATGGTTAGGAGATGATGAGGGGTGCAAGCGTTAGTTGGGCTCTAGAGAATATTCCTTGAAATATTTTCTCGGATACTAATTTCATCATTAGTGGGCGGCGGGTGGTTGGGACGCGTTATGAATACATGGGCGGTGAGCCACATCAATGCAGCGTAGCCGCCCACGTCTTGGACACGTCCATCGCACTACCTGTAACACTATAAATGGACATAGTTGGCACAAGCAAAGGCATCCAATGCTTGTGAGCATATATTCTCTATATACTCTCAATATGCCCTCCATCTAGAGTTTGTCTGGATTGCCGTCTAAGCTCTACACTAGAGCACACGGGTTGACAGCACCATCATATTGTACCTATCTCTTATTTGGTTTAATCAAAATTTTAAAATTCTCTATGTTCTCTCTATTGCGTGCATTGTCTAGTATACTTGTCATCTTGCCCAACTCTTGCACGACAAGCGCACCACCTCGTCCAAGAAATCCATCGGCGTCGTCAAGCTCTATCTGCATTAACAAAGAACCAGGAGAGGGAACAAACTAAAGTAAGAAACAATTCAAACAAAAGCAATAATTTACCTTCTAGTTCTCATCCTCCTCCAACTTGGCTGCATCCCAAAGGTTGATGGAGCCCTCTTCATTTTCTTGGTCAAGTTCAGGAACAGGTGCCTTGCCAAACTCAGAAATGCCCATATCCTGCTAAAGGGCTTGAAATTCTTCCTCTGAAGGAAGAGAAGTTTCATTCTCCTTGGCTTTTTTAAAGCACAAGGACATTGCTTTTGGGGCCTCTAAGAAGTTTTATGTCACTTCTATGTCCAATGCGAGAAATTCATCCTTATGCTCATTCTCTACATCGAGAATACCGGACGCAGCTTCACAACCGTCTGCTATTATAGCAAGACAATAATCCTCCCTAAAATTGTAGAGTTTTTGAATGTGGGAACGGAGGAGGTAATACTTCCCATTAATTAGGAAGGACGGTAGCCCAGGGATGACAAAATCGGACGTCAATCGCTCCCCATGGTGGACGGATGATGTTCCTTCATCAATGATACTGGAGGCCTTAAACTCTGCCACATCAAAATTTGTGCTGGAGGAGTTCCTCCTCCTTCTCGGACACAAGGTCCAGGACCTCTTCTTCTACAGGCTGAGAACTTGAAATAAAGGACTATTCTGATTTATCAGTCCTTCCTTTGAGCTCCTCTTTTGTGTAATCCTCCTTGTTGTCAGCATGAAGAAAGAGATAGGCAACAAACCCAAAATAATATTCTAGCAACCTGCATTTCCTGCCATGCACTGGGCACATGTCAACACAAATCTTGATACGTTGATAATCTGAGTAAGTGTCCCACCTCTTCGAACATGCTTGAATTTTGAGACGAGGTGACTGCGAGGCTTGACATGTGGACATACGTAATGGACCCATCCGAGATGGTCGGTCCCTCCGCCGACCAACCTGCAATACTCTGTCCACCCTCGAGGGATGTCCTTGCCATGTCCTTGATAATCTCCTCCAGACTGAAAGGAACGTTGAACACAGGCTCTACATGGGAAAGGGATTTCTCCTGCCCATCCCTCCTCAGCAGCAGATCAAAGAGATGCTCTGTGTGGCGCTGGGCTTGTCCTTAATCTCCTCCAGCAATAAATCATCCACATCATCTGTAGCATTGTACAAGTGAGAACTCTTAAACCTCCATCGCTGCTCTGATCCGGGTGGAAACCGTCCACCGTGCGATAGGGGGAAAGCAACAGAGCGCGAATGAACCTATCGCACCAAGACGGTATGGGCCGTGGAAAAAACTGACTCGCACCGTGGATGGTATGGAAGGCGAGAATATTTCGAGCGCAGAGAAAAGCAGAAAAAAAAACTCGCACCATCTTTATATAGGTCAAATAATAGGGTTGACATCACATGATTGAGGATCGAACGCCACATGTGGTAGGGCTTACATCATCATCGATTCACGAAGTGCCACGTGTAGGGCTCACGCAGTCGACGTCATGATTGCGTTTTGCTCTATAAAAAAGAGGAATATTTTCTTTTCCATGCTTTTTTTTCATGCTTTTTTTCCATTGCGTTTCTCCACGCTTTGCTCGTGCAGCTCACTGAATCCATCCATCCCATCCCTTGTTTCAAGTGCCTGTAAGTTTTTCTCTCTCTTCCCCTTTTCTTTCATTGATTTCGTTCATGGTGCGATATGGCAATTCTCCATGTTTTCGAATCGACATATCGCTCCATGGACGGTGGGGTGAATTTTATTGATAAATTCTCTCTTTCCCTTTTCTTTCGCTCATTTTGTTCACGGTGCGATATGGCCATTCTCCATGTTTTCGAATCAACATATCGCTCCGTGGACGGTTGGGTGAATTTTATTGATAAGTTCTTGTTTCGTTCACCGCAAAATGAACATTGGTCCACATTTGGATTCACCTTATCGCATGGTGGATGGTGGTCACGTGACTTTTGGCTAATTACTTTGCCTTCTCTTTTCTAGTACTGCAATGATGGCGTGCACCAAACAGACCGTCAGGAGAGTTTCAGTGCGCCAGATCCAGTTCCGATTCTAGATCTTCTAGAGAAAATTCCAAAGGACGTTGCAAGTGAATTTGTGCTTCCTGATGTCAAACCCAGCACCAGCAGGAATATTTCAAAGGCCAGGGTCACTTTGCAGAGGCAAAGAAAAATGTTTGCGGAGATAAGGCGCAGGCGACTGTCAATCGCCTCATCCCCAAATCTCCTTTCTTGAGGATTGTCAGATCCATTAGCGACAGAATAAAGTGGAATGGTTACTTTAAATGGTAGAGTAGCGCCCTTGCATGTCTTCAAGAGTCATGCAAGACTTCCAGGTTATAGACTTACTAAATGATAGTAACATTTATGCTGCCCATTCCAGGAAATGGACAAGGACATGACATTAGTAAGCAGAGTTAGGTTATAGGTATGATAAGTTCATTTGACCTCTACCATTCAGGGATAGGAAGGCAACAGAAATCCTCTCCATTCCTCTTGCTTTGAAGAGGAACAGGGCTGCTGACAAGGTGGTTATTGGTTGAAGAGGCTTGTAAAGGGGGCGGATCTGAAGGGAAAGGGGACATTATTAGAAGAGAATGTTGTTAGGGATGAATTGGTAGAAAACCTTTGGAAGACGTGGAGGGAGATAATAACGACATACTTAAGGCAGTGCCTGGTCAGATCATATGCAATGTCTCGTACAGTGCTGAGCAGGAGGAGTACCTCCATATTGCTCCAATGGATGTTTATATGCTCGTTGAAAAGAATAGAGGGATCAATGATAGTATTGTGCTTACTTGTTTAAGGTGTGTACTCTTTGCCTTTTTTTGAATGCTTTCTTTTTTTGATTTCTTTTTCCCTTTCCTAATGTTTTTAATTCAATCTGCAGGGTATTGTTGAAAGAGCTTTTGCTAGACCAGGCAAAACAAGTATATATTTGTGATCCTTTGGTATCAACTGTGCTGATTGACCCATCAAGGTCTGAAGAGGACCCTGCTCATTATTTCCAAGGAGTTAGTCCGGGTACCTGCTTTGTTGTGCTGCCATATATAGAGAAGTATGTATTTTCTTTGGATTTCAAGCTGTTGATGGAATTTAAGTTATTAGTTGCCTGTGTTAGGTTTCTTATATTTTTTGTTCTTTCTCAATTTCAGATGGCACTGGTCTGCTTGTTTAATTAATGTGGTGAAATGTCGGACAATTTTTATGAATAGCCTTCTCGAAATGCACGGACAGTCTAAATTATAAGTCATTATACTTTATATTGTTTCCTTCTTGCTTCCTAATTGTTGATTGTAAGTCATTCTTTATATCGTTGACTATAGGGCATGTAAGATAGTGGTTGCATTGATTGAAACTCTATGTCTTGAATTGAAAAAGGATATAGAGTGGAAATTTCTCAACCAACCCATTCCTATGCAAAAGGATTTGCACTCTTGTGGCTGGCACGTAGTCGCAAATTTCTGGAAGTTCTTGCTTTCCAAGTACACTAATTTTGACAGCTGTGTAAGTTTCTTGTGTCACTGTAATATAATTTCTCTATGTTCATTTCATGAGAGATCCCACATTATTCTAATTGACTTTTATGTTGTTTTGTAGTCTATTCGCTCAGATGAGTTCTGGCTGTGGAGTGTGCGGGCAAAGGCAATAAACATTATCCTCAATAATGCACAAAGAAGAGAAAAAAGATGCCGTTTCATTCCCCTATTAAGCATTTTAGCTTTAAACAAGGAGTCCCTGAGAAGGGAAGCATGGGCAAGGCAAAGAGGAAGTTTCCATTTGCAGGCAAGGGCAAGGACAAGGCAGGCAAGGTGCCAACAAAGGAGACAAAGGAGGAGGCCAAGGTGCCGAAGGGCCGAGTCAAAGGAGGAGGCCAAGGATGAGGCTACAGAGCCCGAAATCGCTTAGAGGCATTTTGTATATGTCCAGAGACAACGTTGTAAATATTCTGTATTTTTATTGAGCTCGGTAAATTTTTGTATAAACATTTTATATTTTTTTTGAGCCCTACTCATTTTTGTGTTTTATGAGTATTGTGCTTTGCCATAATAAAATAGATTGTTGAGAATTTTTATTCTCATAACTTATCTTTGGTTAAAACGGAATTTTAAAGATGTTTGCTTCAAAATCGTTATGTGAGTACTTTGTAGAGTAGACACATGTCCATGTAGAAATTTTTCATCACATTAGTCATTGCTAAGATACAACAATTCAGTACAAGACTTACAATGACTTCTATTGGGCCTAAGTCCCTCGATACAAGACCTTTCTAATTCTGCATGACAGATTTTTCCTCCGTCTTCTTCTTTGGGTTGTTCATCTGAAGAAGAATTCTTTGATGCACCTCTTTGGCTTCATCTATCAGTTTGTCTACATCTTCAAGGTCTTTCTTGAAGCTTTCAGATATCTAGATAGGTTGATCATGTGTATCCCCAACAGAGGAATAGGAGTCATCATTAGAAGAAACAACTAAAATAGCTAGCCTAGCAACCTTGCTAGGAACAGTCCTCTCATTAGAAGAATTTGCATCCATGGGCGGCTTTTGTATAGAGCTTATAAGTCGAAGCCATCGACATAAAAAAACCATGTATTGTAAATATGTGTGCCACTAAACCATTTTGGAATAGGAACCCTAGTACCTACACTGAGCTGACCACTATTGTGCACATACAAGATAGCTTTAGAGTAAATTTGTTGATTTATATTATAACTTTAATATAAAAATCTAAATTCATAGCTATTACAAGACAAAAATTCATTGCTCATTACACATTTTTGAGGGCAAGGACTTTACAAAATTAACATACTTGAAGTAGCTTCAAAATTTACAAAATTCAAAATCCCCATTAATTGAGCTATATACCATCAACATACCAATCGGGATCTACCAAGGTCTTTGGCTCTAGGCGTGGCTCTAGTTGTTTTTGAATCTTCCTATTGTTCACCTTGAATTGTGCTCTGGTAATATCCTCACCTCCCACGATATTGAGGTGCTCTCTAATATTTAGGAGGCTCCAATGTCTACTTGCACCTACAACTTCCACTGCACCATTGGGAAACCGAATGCATATGTCGAGAGGCAAAACAACTTGTTCATCTGCCTGCATTGGGACCCAACAACTATTCTTTTTCATCCACCGCTCATAATAGAGGCATATAATGTGGCATGAGCTTTGAGATACCAGAATATGAGACACTAGATTCTACTATATTGCACTCGAATGTGTCATCCTTATGTATCCCTTCTACAATCCTCCACTGGTCTCCAAGCAAGGCTACCATGTCATCACCTAATACCTTCTTGCACAATACAAACATGGTAGGTGTTTGTGAGAAACAAAATTGATTGAACATCTTGGCAAAAAGATGTATTGGGCATACCCAACTAAGACTCACAGATCAAGAGGGCTTTGCAAACTTCAAAGACCCTTGTATATCACAAAGCATCTTTGATCTCATGACCATTACAGTCCAAGCATCTGGAATTGACCATTCTATAGACGATAGGAGTGGAGATGTGATTATCTGTAGCTTACCAAATTCATCGTCCTGCTTTGGCACCAAATAGGAGTGCCGGTAAAAGAAGACCTTTTCCTTAAGAAGTTATGCACTTGTTCTACAAGAAAATATTGCCTCACCAATGTCTACATGCAATGCTTGATGTTTCGGTAAGGCTTTCCAATGGCTGCTCCTCTACCATGTTTGAAGGAAAAATATATGTAAACAAGAAATAAGTTCACTTAGATTGAAACATCTCTGTCAAAAAATCTCACATGCCCCTTTCTATCTCTGCGATACTTACAATTGTATGGAAATCGAGTTTGTTGGCGAAGATGGATATCTCCTACTGTGTAAACATGCTGTACCGTGGCCATTAGTTTTCCATTGCTTGCCTTCTTGAAGCCTTGTAAACTACTTTTCCAATGGTGCTCTAGTACATTTCGACGTCGAACTCGGTGAGGCTCGATTGCAGAGCAGGCTATAGATAAACCCAAGCGCTCTTACGAAATGCCTCTCCCACCCAAGCACTGTTGAAATTACAGCAATGTGATGAGCTATGGTGGATCAAATACTAGAATCAACATCATTAACAAAGTGATTAGATGATAATAACAAAGTGATTAGTGAGTAATTAACAAATAGCTTAATGTAGGCATGGATAATAAAAAACCAACAAATTCTCATTAGGCCAATGCCTCAATTTATAGAGTTTACATCCAAGCATCTAATCTCACTGATTTCTCCTTGATTCTCTCCACCTCTTCACTTTTCCCAAAATATCTCCACACTTCCTAAATCTTCTCATGCTACCCTTTATTCTCTCCCAGTAGATTCTTCTCACCTTTTCACAGGTTCTCTCACATTTACACATTCTCTTTTACAGCCTCTAACCAAGGGCGTGTTCCTGCACACACCCTATTCACTTGTATATTTCAACACCTCCCCTCAAGTGAATACTCCTAGCACACCTGGACCCTATACCAAGTTTCTCTCTTACTTGATAGCCCGCGACCAGTGCCTCAAGTCCCTAAACTCACAGTCCTTGACACACTCTCTCTCTATGTGTCCAAGGCTTATTATAAGTGCCCGTGACGACCTTGACTAAATTGCTCACACATACATCTACCACGTGGCCTACATCATCGGTGGCTCAGAGGTGCTTTTACTTTGTTGGGGCAGGTTACATTATGTTGTGGGGTCTCTCTCTCTCTCTCTCTCAGAAAAGATGATCCGACTCCACTTCCTTTGGAGCCTCCATGAAGTTTGCCGATGTCGTTCCTTCTCCACTGGGTTTGCTAAAGCAGTCTCTTGCCATGTGTCCTGGCTTTCCACACTTGTGGTGGCAAGTGAAAAGTGCCCACGACCTTAACTAAAGTTCTCACACATACATCTACCACGTGGCCTACATCATCGGTGGCTCTCAGAGGTGGTTTTACTTTGTTGGGGCAGGTTACATTACGTTGTGGGGTCTCTCTCTCTCTCTCTCTCTCTCTCTCTCTCTCTCTCTCTCAAAAAAGATGATCCGACTCCACTTCCTTTGGAGCCTCCATGAAGTTTGCCAATGTCGTTCCTTCTCCACTGGGTTTGCTGTAGCAGTCTCTTGCCATGTGTCCTGGCTTTCCACAGTTGTGGCAAGTGAAGGTTCTTCCTCCTACTCTGCCTCTTCCTCGTCCTCGTCCTCGAGAGAATCCTCCTTGGGTAAAGAATGCTTTTTCTTCTCCTGCTGTTGAGTCGAGCCATTTCTTCTCTTTGCCTTTGCTCTCTTGCTCTAGTAGAGCTCCTTCTATCTCGTGTAGCTTCAATTCAGATACATTCTTTAATGTTGCTACAATATTTTCATATTCACCTTTGTCCACACTCTCCAGCTGTTGCTTAATGCTTTTATATCTGTTTAAGTGTGTGATTAAAGGTTCACTTTCCTTCATATCCAATTTGTAGAATTGCATTAACAGATTTATCTTTGAATTTTTAGCTTGTGTGCCAAATAATTTATTTTCATCCCATGCATCTTTTGCCCATTGTATCCTTGTGATGTGATGAATGATTTCATCATTTAAACTGAGTGCAATAAGTCCCAATGCTTTTTCATTCCTGCTCTTCCACTCATTTTCCCCTCTCGCCTCTGGCCATTCATGTCTTCCCTCAACTAGCCCCCACAGATTTTTCCTCATGAGCAAATACATGGTTTTTGTCTGTCATGTGTAAAACTGCTCCCCATTAAATTTGGCTATTTCTTGTGCTGTACTCATGATGATGTGAAGGGGGTCTTACCTCTTGATCCAATTTCAAGATTCAAGGGCAGTGTCTACCCTTTTACAACTCAATCTGGTGTTTAAGAGATGATTACAACAATAACTTTATTAGCATAAAATCAAATTACATTAAATCAAGGGTAACCGATTTGTACGGAATGGTTGGAGTATCAAACCAACTCCGAATTGCAATCTAAAGTTATAGGGATCTGTATTAGATACCTAATGGTTAATTTGAACCCTCAATTGCACCAAAATATAGTGATTAGCACTGATTAATCACTGATTAGCAAATTAATCCTCTATTTTGTGTGCAAAAAACAGAGTATGCGGGGAGCCCAGATTTGGGGCCTTAGACTTTAAATGAGCTCAAATTCTTTCAAGGTCATTAATAGCAATTAGTCTAGTAGAGGATTAAGCCAAGAAACACAAGATTTGACCAAACATTGAATGCTTAATCTCTGCTTTACCAAAGTCACCTGCAGATTTGATGAAGAGCTTGGATCTCACTGTAGACTTGATCAAATCAATTTCTGACTTCACCAGCTTGTAGAGCATGCTTGAAAATCCCTGGAGCTTTGAGGAATTAGAGCAATTTGATTGGATGAAGACAAGATCTATAAATTTCTCAGAAAAAACAACGCTTGATAAATCGTGAATTTCTCGTGCACCCGGTGGCGGTTTGCCCTTCTGTTTCGACTGGCTAGAGCACAAGGGTGTTGGCTATCTATGGCTAGAAGGGTTTGGGCTAATTTTGAGTGTGCAAAGAGAGGGAGCTCCTGCACTGGCTGTGGGGGTGCAGAGACTAGTTGAAAAAAGAGGGAAAAATTATAATTAGCTACTAATCCTAATTAGCAAGATAATGGGCTCACAAATTGATTGATCTAGGCATGGCTCTGATACCATGTTGAAATTACAGCAATGTGATGAGCTATGGTGGATCAAATACTAGAATCAACATTAACAAAGTGATTAGATGATAATTAAGACGTGATTAGTGAGTAATTAACAAATAGCTTAATGTAGGCATGGATAATCAAAAACCAGCAAATTCTCATTAGGCCAATGCCTCAATTTATAGAGTTTACATCCAAGCATCTAATCCCACTGATTTCTCCTTGATTCACTCCATCTCTTTTGCTTAATTCTCTCCACCTCTTCACTTTTCCCAGAATATCTCCACACTTCCTAAATCTTCTCATGCTACCCTTTATTCTCTCCCAGTAGATTCTTCTCACCTTTTCACAGGTCCTCTCACATTTACACATTCTCTTTTACAGCCTCTAACCAAGGGCTTGTTCCCGCACACACCCTATTCACTTGTATATTTCAACAAGCACCATCATCGTCCTTCTTGTTGTGCAAGGATATCTCGTCTTTTGGTCTTCTTGGTGCGGCCATATCTTCTTAGAAGCTAGAGTAGAAAGGCTAGGTTAGAGTAAAAAGGAAAAAGATGTGCAGACTAGCCTTGAAGATGAAAGAGATGGAGCTCCGAGAAGGGAGGGAGATTAAGATGGAGGAGAAAGTTTAGGGTTTCGGGCTTTAATGGTTTCATTAGGGTTGGGCAAATGAGATAGATATGGAAGAGAAAGGGAGGAAGAGTTTAATTTACATTTTCAAGAGGGAAAGTGGACTTGAAAATGAAATTTTTGATTACAATGAAATTTGAGAAGGGTTTTTGGGAAAAATTGTGAGTTTTGGGGGGATCTCAAAATTTTCAAAATTTTAAGGATTTTTTGAGAATCAAGGGAGGGTGTTAAAATATGTGATCTAGAAATTATGTGAGGTAGAGTAGATATAATTATGTTGGAACCTTCGGTAACGATTCAAAAGTAGAAAGGGTATGTGAAACAAGAGAGCTAAAAGTAATTGGTTTATTTAGCTTTTATGAGTCATTGAGTCGTAGGTGTGATTGGATGAGTGGTAGGTGTGATTTGGATGAGTGGAAGGTATGATTTGCATGAATGGTAGAGGTGTGATTTGCATGAGTGCACTACAAGAGGCGAGGCCATTGTCCACGCTTTTTTTGACGCTTTAGAACTAAGCTTAAAATCTCCTAAACGTCGAAATACCCGTTAAAAAAAGTGTCGAAATAGAAACGTCGAAATACCCGTTTAAAAAAGCGTCGAAATAGAAACGTCAAAATAGACGCCGAAATAAGTGTCGAAGCAAGAGTCAAAAAAAGCAATTTTACCACGCATTTTTTGACGCCCTTTTCGACGATTATTTGGACTACAATTTTGACTACTATTTAAATGTCAAAATACCCGTCGAAAAAAGCATCGAAATAGAATTGTCGAAATAGACGCCGAAATAAGCATCAAAACAAGAGTCGAAAAAAGTAATTTTACCACGCATTTTTCGACGATTATTTCGACTACCATTCCGACTACGATTTCGACGATTATTTCGAGTGCTATTCGACTATCATTTAGACGTTGTTTTCGACGAATGCTGGAAACTTTCGACATTTATTTCGACGCTTATTTCAATGCGTGGAAGTATTAATTTTTTTTGGCATAATGGTGCATCCAGCTGTAGTCTTGTAACTGGATGCACCATTATGCCAAATTTATAGAGTACCAAAGGCAACACGAAGCAAATTTGTTGAAAAAGTTAGAGTGCCATAATGTTTTTGACATTACAAAGCAGGTACACAATTCACACAAGTGCCCTAGTCGCTCATGCTTGTTTAGGGGAACGTGCTTGGCCCTAGTCTCGTGAGGTTGATGCCTTTTTTACAGCATGAGCTATGATCCTCTACCTATTTTGCAGTTTAGTTATAGCATTGATGAGTGGGACTACTTGGATGAAGCCATCTCTAACACCCAAAAAGTTACGGCTAGTGCTGGGATTAGCTTTGCGAGCCTTTCTTATTATTCCAGGTCTTAGTGGACAATCCTTATACATGTGGTCAATACCACACCCTACACACAATGGAGTCAAGGTGGGAGCACCTATAAAGGTACTCGCCATCCCTTTCATGTTGGGACAGTGAGTCACTCGGTGAGATCCTGTGCAATCATAACACTGTATAGGTGGTCATTTTACCATCCTATTCATGTCTTAGGATTTAAGAGGGAGGGCTTGTTGGCTATAGGGTTTCATAGAGGTAGGAGCTTCTGCGATTTCCCCCTCATCCCCTTCTTCGAAAAGTCCTATCAGGGTTAGCTAACAAACTGGTGCAAATCTTGGTAGTGGGGGTTGAGGTGGGTGAATCAGGGGTGGTAAGGGCATTTCAGGTACCCTGAGGATTCCTCTTTGGGGGGCCACTTCTTGGCTTGGTTGAGGTGCATTATGGAGCATCGGTGATGGCAAAGCTAGTAGTTGCCTGGGGTTGGCTGGCAAGGCCTACGGCTAGAGCCCAAACTAGAACAGTTCTCTGATGATAGCAATTGGAAAGTTCATGATTGCCCCATTTTACACAATATGTGCAGTAGAGGTCAGGACAGGGTCTCAGATAAGGACACTCCATTCTGGTATGGTTAGCTTGATAGACCAAGCACCATACAAGCTTCCTCTTTGAATAGAGATGGGTTGGCCACCCTGATCCCGACCTTGGTTGGTTCTCCATCATTGGGTCATTTGCTGCATTAATGATGCGACGGCGGCCAATTGCACGACTTGTTGTCTAGATTTGGACTCTTTGTCTTTTCCCTCAGACTTTGTGCTGGTGGTCTTAAAAGAAGCTTTTGAGGTGCCCTCATAAAGTTCTTGAGAATGTGTTCCCTTGAAATTGTCCTCAAAATCCATAGCACTCCTGCAGCATTGCTCAAAGGAGGTATGGCCCAAGGCATACAATGAGTTGTGTAAGGGCACATCATCAAGACCCTCTAGAAATCTCCCTATTAACCTTTTGTCAAAGAACTTGTCTCTGCAAACTGCAACGTGAGTGGAGATATCTAACTCTATTGATGTAGTCTCTGATGGTTTCTCCTTCCCTCTGTCAAACATTATGTAGCTGCTCCACTCTGCTCCATCTGGTGCCTTTGCGAGAATATCCTATCTTAAAGGCCTCTTTCAAGGCTTTAAAGGTGGCCTTATCCTCAGCTTTCAAAGACTTAAATCATTGACCTACTTTACCATCAAGGATGAGGCCGAAGGCACCAACCTTGATTTGATCTTCTACATGGCCAAAGGCCTCACAAATCTGATTAAAAATCTCCAAATGCAGGATGGGATCTCCAGTCCCATCAAAATTAGTGATAAGTTTTGAGATGTTGGCCGGTTTATTATGCTCTAATCTTGGTAAACGTGCAGGTTGTACTGGTACTGGGGATATTGTAAGATTCCTCCCTCCAGCTTTTGAGGTGTACATGTGTAAGAACCTCCCCTTTTGATCTTGTAATTATTCCCCTCTTTGAAATAAAAGAAAGATTCTGTTTTACCCTGTTTTGACCTAGAGAGAGAAAATGTCTAGTGTATTGGCGCAGTAAAACTGGTAAAACATGTGTATTAGCTCGTGTATCAATGCATCTGCTGATAGGCATCATACACGGGCTTTTACACGCATGTCTATGCAGGCCGCGATTATACACGTGCTGATACACAACGAGCTTGGTACTTTTTTTTCACAAGTCATTTTCTGCGGCTAGTAACGCAGGTATGAGCCCGATCCCTTGTAGTGTAAAAAGTAGCCCTTTCTTGGGAGAATGTGACTAACAATAGCAATAAAGAGGCTTGACCAAGTACAAAGCATATATTTTCTTTTGACGCAAGAGAGAGAGAACTTTGAATGTTCTCTTCATTCCTCGATCTTCTTCTTCTTGTCTTGCTCTTCTCATCGTCATGTCTTCTTCTTCTCTTTCTGTTAGATAATCCAAAATTGAGATATTATTGGATATAAAAATCATCCTAGTGTCTTAAATGGTTTCCCTTGAAACAGAAATTCAAAAAGAACTTTCCAATGTGCATTTGGAATTAATTGAAAATAAGTATAAAGGACCTTGGCCTAAGGGTCTAGATTTTAAGAAATTTTTGAATTATGCTCTAATTAAGGTTCCTATATGGACCAATAAGATTAATCCACATGAAGAATAAAAGAAAAATCCCCCCAAAAATGAGTAAGTGCTCACATAAGATGAAGAGTTGACTAGGGACAATGACTAGGGACAAGGTTTATTAGTAAAAAAGCTATGAATGTTACTTTAAAAAAATGAGATATTTTGGGTATAATGATTCAATTTTGACACCTTGGTAAGGAGAAGGTGGCTCTTCAAGGAGGCACCTATTTCACATGTGTAGTGGAGTTTTAAACTCAAAAATATTGTGATATTTTTATCTCTCCTCTCTCCTGGATCAAACCAAATCAAAAGGGAGCCAAACTAGGTCCAAATCTTGTCCAAATTCAGCCAAACTGAACCTGGAAAATTCCAAAAACTAGTTGGACTTGTTTAGAGGACTCCCTCACCTATAAATAGATCCTTAGCCCTTTGTGAAAAAATATAAGAACTATACGATGCCAGTATTATACTGAAATAATGATATTTTCTATTATCCTCTAAAAATCCTCTACAAATTGAAGAGATTGGAGCTTCTCTCTCTCTTCAATCTTCCTTGGAGACTTCATCAACATACCAAACCAATTGATTGGTTGGGGGCCTCTACTTTGATCAAAGAATAAAGAAATCTAGGAGGTAAAATATGGTTTATGGTCTTTTTTTTTTAATCTCCAAATGTTTCTCTCTTCTCAACCCCTCTCAAGCTTGAGAAGCATTCAATTGAATGGCTTTTTAATACAATTGAAGTTCTTTAATGAATTGTAGTGATAAAATACATAAATTTCTATTTATGCTTAAATTAAATATTTTTTTAAAGCATGTCTCTCTCTCCCACAAAGAATGGTCATTCCTATGACCTATTCTATATTCAAATGAAGCTTCTCATGAAGCAATTCTCTAATCTAAAAGTAATTTCTATGCTTGTCAAATTAGAGGCCAAATAAGTACCTTTTTAATGCTTTTATGCTATTTAATTTATGAAAAAATTAAGAATCAAGTCTAAAATTAGATATTGATCCAATTAATGGTTATTCTAATCATAGAAATATTACTAAACTTTATGCTTTCAAATTATTAAGGATTATCAATAATAGCAGCAGCGAAGCTATGACAAAATTTTTAAAAAATTAACACAAATCATTTTCATTCATAATATGAAAAGAGGACTTCTTACCATATTATAGGATTAATCATCCTAGATTAATTGAATGATTCTAATTATAATCATGAAAATTTTAATTTTTATGTTTATGCATAAATAGTTAATTAGAAAAAAGAGAAATTTCTAGTAATCCATTTTTATGTTAAAAGAGTAATCCCCATGACAATGAAAATTCATGTATTCCAATGAAGTAAGAGAAAACTTGGGATGCTAAAATAATATATATTTTATTTAAAAAATAAAAGACTTTAGTTAAATTTATCTTTTTGCATAGATAAATTTAAATGATGAAAGAGAAATTCCCACTATATTGAAATTCAAATATTTAAATCAGGAAAGTGTAATTCCTAGTGTAAAGGAATTAATGGAGATTTTTATTTAAAATTTAAGAGAAAATTTAGTTAAGTTTATCTTTTTGCATAGATAAATTTAAATAATGAAAGAGAAATTTTCACCATATTGAAATTCAAATATTTAAATGAGAAAAGTGTAATTTTTAGCATATTAAAATTAATAGATATTTTATTTAAATTCAAAGATAAATTTTAGATAAATTTATTTTATCTATGAGAAATATTTAAATGGTAAAAGAGGAATTCCTATGACATTTGAAATTCCATCATTTAGATGAAAAAAGAGAAATTTCTAGCATATTGAATTAATGGGTATTTTATTATGAGAAATATTGATGAAAGAGAAATTTTCATGATATTGGAATGCAAATAATTAAATACAAAAAAGAGAAATTTCCATGGTATTTTAGATCCAAGAAATTAAATTAGAAGAAGAGAAATTTTTAGTATAATTCAATTTATGATTATTTATCAAAAGTGAAAATATGGGTAGAATTGATTTCTGTAAATTCCATGAATTCTTTTATTCAAAAAGAGGAATATTGAATATAATTCATTTGAGAAATTGAGAATGAATATGAAAATAGTCGTCGAGAAAAAGAACCTTTAATTAGGCCAAGCAATTGGCAGAAATTTAGAAAAAAATTCATTATCGAGATCAACCTCGAAAAAGCTATTAAAGGAGAATAGCATGTGAATGGATGAGATAAGGTGAAAATAGGATACGATAAGATGTGTATGAGATATGATAGGATGTAAACGGGATGTGATAGGATGAGAATGGATGTGATAAAATGTGTATGAGATGTGATAGAATGTGAATGGATGTGATAAGAGGTGTATGGGATGTGATAGAATGTGAATGGATGTGATAAGATGTGTATGGGATGTGATAGAATGTGAATGGATGTGATAAGATGTGTATGGGATGTGATAGAATGTGATAAGATGAAAATAAGATGTGATAAGATGTGATGTAATGAGAATGAATGTGGATGCGTATATGGAAGAATAAATGTGGATGCGTATGTGGAAGAATGAATGCGGATGTGTATATGGAAGAATGGATGTGGATGTGTATGTGGAAGAATGAATACAGATGTGTATGTGGAAGAATGAATGCGAATGTGTATGTGGAAGAATGGATGTGGATGTGTATGTGAAAGGATGTGATGTCGATGTGAGTGAATGAATGAGATGTGATGTGATGTGAATCGGGATGTGAATGAATGAGATGTGATGCCATGCGAATTGGATGTAAATGTATGATATGGGATGTGATGTGATGTGAATCGGGATAAGAATGAATGAGATGAGATGTGAAATGAATGAGATGAGATGTGATGTAAATTGAGATAGATGTGAAATAAATGAGGTGTGATGGGATGCGAATATGGTTGATGCAAGTGGATGAGATGTGATGATAATAAATGAGGAAAGATGTGATGAGATGAAAAATGATGTGATTGGATGAGAATAAGAATACATATGAATTGGATATGATTAAGTAATGAATGAGATGAGATGTGATGTAAATTGAGATAGATGTGAAATGAATGAGGTGTGATGGGATGTGAATATGGGTTGATGCAAGTGGATGAGATGTGATGATAATAAATGAGGAAAGATGTGATGAGATAAAAAATGATGTGATTGGATGAGAATAGGAATACATATGAATTGGATATGGATAAAGTAATGTGGACAGATATGGAACAATGTAAAAGACGAGAGTTCATTATAGAAATTGTATTTATGACCTGTTTTTAAATGATTGTTTT
This sequence comes from Cibotium barometz, assembly GCF_041138505.1. NCBI lineage: Eukaryota > Viridiplantae > Streptophyta > Polypodiopsida > Cyatheales > Cibotiaceae > Cibotium > Cibotium barometz. The sequence continues at coordinate 34,415,599 of NC_141104.1, read as the reverse complement.
ATGTCAAGAATGTTGGGGAAGCATTTTGACCGTCTTGTGAATAAGGTCGTGGAGACCTAATCTGTTAAAGTTGCAACAGCTGAGACGGAGAGTCATTGGAGGACGTCTTGCGTAGTAAGGTCGGCCGAGGTCCAGCCTTGGTTCGATTTAAATGGTGAGCTTCCGGTACAGTGGATGAGGGACCAAGGAAGCGACCTGTGAGTGAAGCACTAGGTGACTTGTGAAGGATCCTAGAGGGTGCTGACCATACGGTGCTCGGGGTGCTCTGGGTCGTCGAAGATACCCACACGTGCGTCGTGGAAGATATTGGAACAAGGAGTAAGAGTTGTTTTCTGAAACCGAGCATGGATCTGGTTGATTGACCTTGCTGGTCCTCAACGGATGAGTCCATGTCTCTATTATATGGATCTGTTGGTGGTTGATCTTGCTGATCTTCAACGGAGATTCCATCTTGATTTTTATAAGTGAATATATTATCGGGTACTATGAGCTAGGAACTATCAAAAAGGTCCCTAAGGGGACAGGTGGTGAGCGTTCTGGTTGCCAATGATGCCATAGGTACACCGACGATGAAGGAATGATTGAAAATCAGAATTCAATCGGATATTTTGGAGGATTATGATCAGTGACACTATGGTTTGATTAAATGATTGTTTTAAAGATGGCTGAATCTTTGAAAAAGGTAATTTCATATTGGGTGTATAAGTGGTGTGACTAGCATTGAATTGCATGAATATCCAGCTAGGGGGCTTGGGAACTCTTTTCCCTAGTACCCGGGACAAAACCTAACCAAATTCCTAATTGGATCCCATCACTACAGTGGTTGGGCGGTTGGCTAACCCATGGGACTGGCTGGACTGATGGATCCGTAAAATGAGACTCAATTCTGTTATAGTACGATAGATGAAGTAAATCCTGGATAGTAATTGCTCTATAAGAAAAGAATCAACGGCTGTGTCTCTCGATGGGAAAAAAAGCGTTGGTTTCTATGATCCAAGTGCAAGTTTCTTCCTTGATCTGACCAAGTGACTCACAGGTTCGGTCGGATTAGTTTGGTCAGTAACGACCGTGACTACGTTAGAGTACAAATATCCTGGAGGAGTCGCCCGTGCTTTCCGCTTAGGGAGAAGTTTTTCCGGGTCCGATTTTTGAAGAACCAAGGGATTAGTCTCTTATCCGGATATCCGTGTGGGCGAGGCCCTGAGTGAGGAATCCTGCCTCGCGTAAGAAGTGCTACTTTCGCTGCTAGCACCCCGAAATCGGTTGCGCGGAGGAGGCAGGGATCTTTCAGCTGGTATCAGAGCAACTGACTAAAGTGGATCAATCGAGAAGCCAGAAATATCAAAAATTTTATAAAGTACTATTAAAAGGTTGTAATTGTGTGATAAAATTCATACAAATTGATATTCAGAATGAAGATTCATAAAATTTAAAGTGGGTCTTCACATGAAGTACCGCAATTGTTTGAAAATCCCTGACTTGCTTGAGGCCTAGACATGATGGTATTTACCTTATTCCAAAGACCGTACTACCCGTATATACCGAGGGTATAACTGCAGCTCCTTATTGGTAGTATATACGAGTAAATCTAAGACCTTGAAATTATAAGTAAAAATGCTATCCAGATGATGAATTCGAATGCTGGTTGATATGATTTTAGAATTCTGGTTGAGAATTGATGAGTTGACTTGGATTCTGATTGAAAAATGATTATTCCTGAATTCTGGTTGAAGGAAGATAAGTGGAACAAAGCCACAATGAGGATAAATGGGACGAGTCCCTATGATGATGTTCGTAACTGGAATGACGATAATGACTTCAGTAAATTACTATGAGATTAGTTGATTGTGCTGAGACAGATTGCTACTGTTAACACTTGACCTAGTGGATCCAGTTAAGGGATGACAAATTAAAAACCTGCATAACTAAAACTTCCATGGAGAAATGCTCAGATGAAATTTTCAATAATTAAATGCAAAAAAAGAGGAATTCCCATGGTATTTGAGATCCAAGAAATTAAATTAGAAGAAGAGAAATTTTTAGTGTAATTCAATTTATGATTATTTATCAAAAGTGAAAATATAGGTAGAATTGATTTCTGTAAATCCCATGAATTCTTTTATTCAAAAAGAGGAATATTAAATATAATTCATTTGAGAAATTGAGAATGAATATGAAAATAGTCGTCGAGAAAAAGAACCTTTAATTAAGCCAAGCAATTGACAGAAATTTAAAAAAAGTTCCATTATCGAGATTAACCTAGATTAAATGAAAATATCATGTGAATGAATGAGATAAGATAAAAATAAGATGCGATAAGATATGTATGGGATGTTATAGGATGTAAACGGGATGCGATAAGATGAGAATGGATGTGATAAAATGTGTATGGGATATGATAGAATGTGAATGGATGTGATAAGAGGTGTATGGGATGTGATAGAATGTGAATGGATGTGATAAGAGGTGTATGGGATGTGATAGAATGTGAATGGATATGATAAGAGGTATGGGATGTGATAGAATGTAAATGGATGTGATAAGATGTGTATGGGATGTGATAGAATGTGATAAGATGAAAATGGATGTGTATGTGGAAGAATGAATGTGGATGCGTATGTGAAAGAATGAATGTGGATGTGTATGTGGAAGAATGAATGTGGATGTGTGAAAAATGAACGTGGAAGAATGAATGCGGATGTGTATGTAGAAGAATGGATGTGGATATGTATGTGAAAGGATGTGATGTCGATGTGAGTGAATGAATGAGATGTGATGTGATGTGAATCAGGATGTGAATGAATGAGATGTGATGTCATGCGAATCGGATGTAAATGTATGATATGGGATGTGAATGGATGAGATGTGATGTGATGTGAATCGGGATAAGAATGAATGAGATAAGATGTGATGTAAATTGAGATAGATGTGAAATGAATGAGGTGTAATGGAATGTGAATATGGGTTGATGCGAGTGGATGAGATGTGCTGATAATAAATGAGGAAAGATGTGATGAGATGAAAAATGATGTGATTGGATGAGAATAGGAATACATATGAATTGAATATAGATTAAGTAATGTGGATAGATATGGAACAATGCAAAAGACGAGAGTTCATTATAGGTATTGTATTTATGACCTGTTTTTAAATTACTATTTTATGTCAAGAATGCTGGAAAAGCATTTTGATCGTCTTGTGAATGAGATCGTGGAGACCTAATCTGTTAAAGTTGTAACAACTGAGGACATCTCGCGTAACAAGGTCGACCAAGGTCTTGACCAGCCTCGGGTCAATTTAAATGATAAGCTTCCGGTACGATGGATGAGAGACCAAGGAAGCGACCTATGAGTGAAGCGCTAGGTGACCTGCGAAGGATCCTAGAGGGTACTGACCATACGGTGCTCGGGCTCTGGGTCGTCGAAGATACCCACACGTGCGTCGTGGAAGATATTGGAACAAGGAGTAAGAGTTGTTTTTTGAAATCGAGCATGGATCTGGTTGATTGACCTTGCTAGTCCTCAACGAATGAGTCCATGGCTTTTTTTTATGGATCTGTTGGTTGATCTTGCTGATCTTCAACGGAGATTCCATCTTGATTTTTATAAGTGAATATATTTTCGGGTACTATGAGCTAGGAACTATCAAAAAGACCCCTGAGAGACAGGTGGTGAGCGTTCTGGTTGCCAATGATGCTCAAGCTTACATAACACAATTCTTGAAAACCTTGAGCTTGTTCGCTGACCTAGCAACCCATGCAAGTATGAAGTTTTGAAGTATGACTCTAGACCCAGAACAAAAGAAACATAAGTCTTTGCCAAAGGGGATTAAACATTTACACCTACATTGCAGAATCTAACTGAAGATTAGTAAAAGTTTGATATTGAAATTTGAAAAACGAAAATGATACACACTGTCATTAAAACTCAGGTTTGTAAAGTTACAATGAGAATTGAGAGACTGCCATTTAGACATCATACACTATAACACAATACTTCGGGTCTGATATGAAACTGTTATGAAACCATAGTTTATACAGGTATGAAAGTATGGGATAATACACAGATTGGAGTACCACATGCTAAAACAGACTTTAGACATATGTGTGCTGCGACACCGTCAAATAGAAGACTACTGATAGCCAACCATCAACATAATGCCCTCAGCCTAAAGAGTAGCCAAAAGCATGTGCATGTATATCAAACAAGAGGCTATGTAGAGGAATCAATTTTTTGAAGGCCCCCATTCAAGTGTGGAGAAAAAGAACATATGCATCCAGTCACAACATAAACTTACAATAACAACTCAATTCATAAATACAAGAGAGTAAAATATATGTAATTAGAACAGTCACAGAGTAAAGGAGCCTTTTAGGCAATGCTCTCGGAGACGATCGACATGGCATCAGTTCTGACCGCCCGTCTCCAATTAGTCATCATCAAGGCCTCCAATAAAAAAAAATTGGTGGCCAATATTTAAATGCAGTTAACGAGCGCAGCACCGAGCCAAGCCAACTTAAACAACAAGGGCAACATTGACACACACGGATCCTCCTCATGGTTCAAAGAATAACCCTTCTGTTCAGGCAATGCTTAGATCTTGCAACACCAGGAATAAGAGTATGTGTGTATGCATGCACACACAACATGTGCGTCTGTGTGCGCGCGCGCACACATGTTGTACAATCATGTGCAAAATTCATGCACAAACATGCAGATCGTTCTACTATACGAGCAAACAAAAAACTAAAAAACAACCATCTTAAATTCCTGCAAGAGACCGTTCTACTATACTAAGAAAGGTAGCTGAGCCAGAGCAAACAAAAAACAAAAAAACAATCATCTTAAATTCCTGCAAGAGACAATCACCTAACATGACAAGCTTTCAAAAAGTTTCAAAACACCGTGAAATGCTCAGGAATAAAGCTAAATTCCTTAAGGACAAACAGAAAACAAGATCTATGCTTCTCTTCTGAATCTAAACTTCATGAGACAACTAATCAAACAAGCTCTTTTGCGTGCAGAGAGGAAAAGCATGTAAGAAGTAGAGAGGGTAAGTACCTATGCTTTCTTGCCTCTATAAACTCATACCCAAAGGGAGCAAAGTCATACAATAATGCTAGTTAATTTCACACATGCCTCCTCTTTTGTGTCCTCCTTCCGGTTTCCTTCCATGTCATCCATATCACACCTCCCTTGTCTTCATCCTTTGCCTTGTCATCACCCTCTTGATCCTCTCCCTTGTCATCATCCTTTCCCATCTCGCCCTCCTCTTCATGCTCTCCCATCTCGTCCTCTATGAATGGCTTGACATTGTATCCCATAGGGATCATGTCAAGTAACAAATCCTGTTCATCGCAACCAGCATCCTTAAATATGTCCTCACAAGTCCTAGAGAGCTGCAGCAACTTAGGAAGAACATTTGCATCTCGCATATTCTTCGACTGAAGGTGCTTGAAGGAAGAAAGGCCATAGGCCACTACAGTGTTATGATTGACTTTAACATCAGGCTTCCCTCTGTGGCCAATTTGGAAAAAAAATTCTGCACAGGTATCTGCCCTTGTATCATCCTGAAGATCTTCTATTTCTCGGTTGAAGGACCGCTCATTCCTCTGGTTTTTGATCTGTCCTATAATGGAAGTAGTCCCATGAAAAACTGCCTGGTTTTGACACTGAATGACCTTCGCAGCTCTTGGCAGCACAGGACGCTCACGAGGGCCAACTGGCGAGGGGCCAAAACGACCAGGAAGGGCAAAGTCAAGAACGCGCTCATTCCTCCTCGCAACTAGTGCAGTACACCTAACAAAGGCCCTCTCCAATAGTTGCTGAGAAAATTCCACAGACGTTGAGGTTAAAGAGTTGAAGAAAAGAGTTGTTTCCGTGTTCACAAGATTAGCCTTCAACTCCTCCACAACACCGCTCCCAAACATGGCATTCAAGAAGGTGGCCATCGTCACAGGTTGGATGTAGTCTTTACTCTTTGTGCACTCATGCATAGCTAGCATGATAATAATCCTGGCCACCATCTCCCCCCTAATACCTTCATGCACCAAGCCATCTAGGCAAACCTCCGTCAGCTTGTCTAGAAAATCACCCAGAAATTTATCATTCTCGGCATGCAGCAACTTAGCAGCACCAGCAGCAAGAGCCGGCTCCACAGCCGCTGCCGTGTAGACTCTTCGCCTGTCCTCTGTTATCTTCACGATAGTTCTCATGTGCTTTGCCACGAGTTGCTGTGGAAGAGTCCCCCACGAAACCACATCTAATCCCACAATACAGGCAAAAACAGCTATTGCTATGTCCCGAGTCACCCAGCCTGGCTTTGTGATATCAATGTTCTTCCCAAGCAACTTCATCTTTGCCAACAGAATGGTTGCGCCCAGCTTGTCAGTTGTGTCGACTGAATCATAGTATGCTGCCCAGAGTGGCCTCCCATATCGTATCACATGTGTGGGATCTGTGCTAACATCATCCTCACTGCTGTTAGCCTGGGCAAGAATATCACTCTTTCCAATCAAATAAATGGGATGGTAGACAGTGAAAGGGTGAGCCAATCTCACACGTGCACTTGCATCTTCCTCTGCTGCTGCTGCTGCTAGGTCTGCCACCTTTCTATCAGTGCCCAGCACTAGACTGAAAAAGCTGCTGCCTCTCGGGATACTTCTTAATGACCTCCTGAACTTCGTAAAATTGTCACCTAGCTCTCCTGCTTCGTCTACACACAAAAGAAGCCTCTTATTCTCCAGCTTCTTTATGTCTTCCTTGAAGAACTGCTCATACTTTTCTTCATCCCATTCTGGAAATTCTAAAGATCTGAGAATTTGCTGGAACTGATTGAATATTTCAGTTCGGAGGGACTGTCCTTTCTCCTGTGCGTGTATCCATGCTTCACATGTCATGTCAGTATGCTGATTGAAGACTGCCATGATGCTAGCAACAAGTGCCACAAAGGTTTTCTCACTGGATTGTGGGTTCTGCATAATGTCTGCTAGCTGCTCAGTGCGTCTCGGGAACCCAGTCTGCTCCTTTCCCATGCATGATATGTAAAAGACATAGAACTCCTTCCGCCACAGCTCGCAAATCAATCTTGACTTGCCCCATCCGCTGCTTTGAACCAAAGCAACCAGCGGCGCATACCTCTCATTGCGGCTCCATGAACTGGCATAATCCTGCAACTGCTGAGCCACATGGGTAAGTGCCTTCTCTGGAGCGACGTACCGAGTATCCCAGGCACGCTTTGCAGCCTCCATGTCCTGATCCCAGATCTTCTGCTGAAGCAAAGCATCCTTATCCTTTCGCTTGACAGCAGGGAAAAGGCCCAGAACATCGCCATAGGTTTGGCAGTTTGCTAAGCGTTCCAGACAAGATCTTGGATCGCTGCAGTCCACAGACTCCAAGTCAAGTCTTATACCCAATGAATGCAAGAACGCCGCAAAGCTCTCCTGATCTGTGGTGACATTTGCTCTCCTACGCTCAGAATTTAAGTAAATATCTATGAGTCCAGAGTTGAATTCATCAGCTTCGTTGTTCCCTGGGCGAAGGGTGGCCATGGCTTCAAAACCCACAAGAACGGCGGACAAAGGGCGATGTAACCCACATGATTAAGGATAACCTCACAAAGAATAACCTCACACAGCATGAATGGGCGCCGCATGAAACAGCTGCATATGCTGGAGACGATGATCTTTCCACAGGTTGTTTCGACGATAGGAGCCCGCCCTTGTTCCTTTGTTCTGGCTTCTTCCCTATTTTAGGGACATTCAAGGCCACTCAAATAGAGTCTTAAACGCCCCCTGTATTTAATTAATTACTTGGTGTGTATTTTTGTAAGGTCCAAATTTCAAAATAGAAATGGCATTCCTTTTTATTTAGGCAATATCAACAGTTGGCGGGTTTATTGTAGTGGAATTCCTTTCTCCCATCGTGGAGGCCAACCCATAGAAGGTTCTCTCTCCCATCGTGGAGGCTCCTCATAACATCAGATTTCCTCTTCTGTAATTATAAAGGGTTGCTTATAAGCACCCCAATAATTCCTTTCTCCCATCGTGGAGGCCAACCCATAGAAGGTTCTCTCTCGCATCGTGGAGGCTCCTCATAGCATCAGATTTCCTCTTCTGTAATTATAAAGGGTTACTTATAAGCACCCCAATAATTAAGGTTTGGCAGATCCAATAAATCCCAAGCTTGGGTTTGATGGATGGATGGCAGAAGATGCTGATGGCAGAAGAGTCAACGTTGTGTGCATCCTTGTGGTTGTCGTTGTTTCAAAATTTCAGCCTTTAAGTTTGGAAGAGTCAACGTTGTATGCATCCTTGTGGTTGTCGTTGTTTCAAAATTTCAGCCTGTTGTAAAATTGTTGTGATTATAAAACAAGACACAATAGGATCTTATGGCCATGGCGAGCGCGATTGGAATGCACGTTTCCTCACCTCAACAAAGGGAAAATATTTCTTGTGTTAAGGTAGTAAATGATCAAAGAGAAAACTAATAATGGTAAAGGGGGTTGCAGGCGCACTTAGTGTACTCTCCATTAAGTAGAGTGTGTGTAGCTAATGCTTAATTAATCGATTTTAGTCATTTGATGCATGCATTAACTAGCTTATGGGCTCTCCTTTGAATGTTTCCATTCATGAAATGGGCATGTGATTGAGTGATTAAGCTCGTGGGTTTGTGCATTGAAGTCATTACTTTGTTTTATTAGTTGTGGACTTGTGTTTAATCTTTAGGATCATTAGCATTTCTCATAGGATCACTCACGAGCTATTAGGTGACCAGTGGGCTCATGTGGGTTAAGAAATAGAGCCCTGGGAAATGTTAGCTTAAGCTTAGATTGAGTTAGAAAAACTTAGAATCACTCCCTGATGGATTGAGTGGCTATAGAGACTAGATTAGATAGATTGAGGCAAGTGACAAGCTAGCCATAGCATAGCTAGTTGTGTAGATTGAGCTTAGGTAGGTAGATAGAGCCTTGAAGTACTCTCTATAGCGATGTGCACTCCCTCGCTTGACAAACAAGGTTTCTTCCGTGGCCTAGTCGGGTTAGAGTGCTTGGTTTAATAAGCTAGTTGGGGATCATAGAGTGTAGAGCACCTACTATATGTGATGCCACCCAACAATGGCACCGCTATATGGGATCGTAGAGTGTAGAGCACCTGCTATATGCGATGACACCCAACAATGAGCACTGCTACCTACTGAGGACTCAACAATGTAAGCTATTGAGTCACTTGTATTGGGGATTTAGTTAGTAGGATTGGGAAGAAGGGTTGGGTGTGTGATCCCAAGGCCTTCGGTAGATACGGTAGTGATAGCTTAGTTGTTTTCTTGTTGAGTTGTGGGTTCTTCAAAAACCCTCCAAAAACCCCATTCGCGGTTGAGACACTCCCATCGTTAGACTAGCATTTTCTTAGCACTAGATTAGCTTTGGTTTACCTTTAGCTTGGTATTATCTTAGCACTAGTTTTGCTCTAGCTTTAAAGCCTTAGTTTTCCTTTAGACTAGCTTTAGCTTAGCTTTAGTTTGTCTGTAGCCTTAGTTTAGTCTTTTGATTACCATTAGCATGGTCTTAGCTCACTCTTAGCTTAGACTTCTTTACCTTTGAGAAATCTGCATTGGCTACATGAAAGCCAATAGTGACAAGATATTCAGAAATCTTGTCAGACCATGCTCTTGGTGCTTGCTTTAAGCCATACAAGGCTTTCTTCAACCTGCAAACATGCTCGGGGTGACTCACATCCTCATAACCAGGTGGCTGCAACATATACACCTCTTCTTGCAAATCCCCATGCAAGAATGCATTCTTTACATATCTGATGTAAAGACTATTGCTTTGATGCAGCCACCACTGCTATCACAACTCTCACTGTTGCCATCTTGGCAACTGGGCTGAAAGTTTCCTCATAATCAATCCCATATGTCTGCGCATATCCTTTGGCTACCAATCTAGCCTTGTACTTGTTTATGCTTCCATCATTGTTATGTTTAACTTTGTACACCCATTTGCATCCAATGGCTTTCTTGCCTTCAGGCAATTGCACTAAATCCCAAGTTTCATTTCCATATAGTGCATCCATCTCCTCATCCATAGCTTTCTCCCAACACACATTTCCAACAGCCTCATCAGTGCATGTGGGCTCTACAACCTGCACAACCTTTGCCATATATGCATAGTGATGTGCCACATAACCATCATATGTAAATCTCTGCACAGGGTTCTTCACTCTCCCTGATCTTCGCAGCTTTTCATTCATGGCTTCCATAGCCTTCTTTACACCAGGTGTTCTCATAGCTGGGATCCCAAACTCCTCATCAGGGCTCATATCTGAGCCACTAGACTCTCCATCAACATGAGAATGCCCTGCAGAAATGTCAGGCATACCAAGGGGCTCAACTACTTTCTCTTTTCCTTTACGTGATGTAGTAATCACATTTGCAGGGCTGGTATTATGACGCAGCCTGCCACTCCATGGTCTATCAACAGACCCACTAGATGAGGACTCTCCTGGTCCACTCAAAGACTATGATTGCTGACCTGCATTCTGTGCAACCACACTTCCACTCACATCAGCCCCAACAGCTTCTTTTTCAGCAGCATACCAGCTGCTCATCTCATAAAAGACAACATCCCTACTTACCCTCAACTCACGTGTAGCAGGGTTATAACACCTGTATCCCTTTTGCTCAAGGGAATATCCAATAAACACACATTTTTCAGCTTTTGGATCCAGCTTAGTTCTCAGCTCATCTGGCACATGCACATATGCAATGCATCCAAAGACTTTCAGATGAGACAAATCTGGTTTTCTGCCAGTAAACCTCTCCTCTGGAGTTACATCATGTATGGCTGCAGTTGGAGTCCTGTTCATGATGTATACTGTTGTAGAAACAGCCTTAGCCCAATAGCAATGCGGCATATTCTTCTCTTCCATCAATGCTCGCGCAATCTCAGCAATGTGCCTGTTTTTTCGCTCAGCAACTCCATTTTGCTGCGGAGTGTATCTGCATGTAAACTGTCTCCGAATACCATTCTTCTTCAAAAATTCAGAGAACTCATCGGAGAAGTACTCTCCCCCTCCATCTGACCTTAGGCACTTTACATATTTCCCTGTTTGCTTTTTAACTAAAACTCTGAAATTCTGAAAGTGAGTGAACACCTCACTCTTCTCCTTCATGAAATATACCCACACTTTCCTTGTGTGGTCATCAATGAAAGTCACATAATACCTGCAGCCTCCCATAGATATGGTCTTCGTAGGACCCCATACATCTGAATGCACAACATCTAGTGCATTTCTGCTCACATATCTGTTACGTGGAAACACATGCTTTGTTTGCTTCCCAAATTGGCATGCTTCACATATTTTCTGCATACCTTCCACTTTAAATTTTGGCAGCCCTGTCACAATTCCTTTTGTCTGCATAGACTTCAATCTCTGCACATTTACATGTCCAATAGATTTGGTGCTACCATTCTCAAGATTTGAGAGGAGATTTGCAACAAGGAGGTTGCATAGAAGCTGCCCAAGAGAGTTGCAAATGGAGTTTTGCAACATGGAGAGCTTGCTCATCATCAAGGAAGCTGAAAATGGAGATTTCAGCATTATGAAGGCTATGGAGTCTTCATCATCGTCAAGGAGAAGCTGCCAAGAGAAGATATGCTGCTGATTATGTCTCAAGAAGGTTGGTTTTGTGAAGTTTTGCCTCAAAGTTTGTATTTGAGCATGGAAGAATGTTCATATTTGAGAAGGGTTGCTATGTGTGGGATTTGTGGATCCCATGGTTCTTTGCATTTGGGCAAAGAGTGTAAGAGGTGCAATGCTTGTCTAAGAAGGGACAAGCGGTTATGGGCTTGGAAGAAGTCCATGGTTGAGCACATTGGAAAGAGTGATGCTCATGGTTTTGCTCATAGAAGATGGGCAATGTTTGGTGGAAGTTTTTGGAGTTTTCACATTGGTTTGCACCTTGGTTTCTTGAGAGAAACCAAAATGGAAAAGCACCCTTGAATGGATGCATGCAAGGGAGAAGCATGCAGTTTTTTTTTATGGCTCAATGAGAAGCTTATTATAGCCATATGGATGGTTGTGTAAACCTTAAGGAGGAGGTTCAGTCATGTAAAAGGCTGAGGCAAGTTGAGGCATCTACAATTTAGAGAAGCCAATATGGAAGAGGAAATCAAATAGCTACATATGGAGCTCAAATGGGAGCTCCAGAGCAGAGCTGCAGCACAGAGACCATGTTGATGGTCACAGAAACCTCAAGGAGGTTGTGGGTTTTTTAGAAAGTGAAGTATGGAGCTTAGTAAGGAGCTCACAGTTGGAAGCAAGCTCATAGCAAGAGAAAATAGAAAGATAAGGTGCTCGGAAGCTCAGCAGCGTAGAAGGAAGCAGTTGGTAAATGATACAACACTACAGAAGACTAGAGATAGAGGCACCATCAGAGTTGGCCAAGTATACTAAAATTGAGGTGGGTGTGTTGGGTCACCCACCACAGCCCCCCACACACAGAGAAGCAAGACGGAGAAAGCAAGGTATGGCAAGTAGCACACACCTACGACGCCAAGCAAACTTGCAAGTGTGTATGGGACAAGGAGTCTATGCGTAACTCGCGAAGAGAAGCGAACAGTCTCAGCGCAGCAGGCACGAATAGCCGAGAAGAAGCTGAAGAAGTGAGTGAGAAGGTTGATCACCATGGGAGCCTGGATAAGCTCCAGCAGAGAAGTAGCAAGCAGCAAACATCAAAGAAGAGAGGCTCAGGTGACAGTAGCAGCTGTAGCCAAGGAGAGCGTGCAGACCTGTACACAGAGGGGTGAAACCCGCCATAGATGTTGCAGAGGTAGCCCAGCGCAGGAAACAATGCAGACGAAGAAGCTGCGAGGAAAAAGAAGACTCTGCAGTCTGAGCAGGGTCGGCGCATTCAACGCGCGTGCAGAATATTTCAGAGTTTTTTTTTAAAAATTTTTTTGGCAATAAGGTTTATTCCCTTCAATGCGTGCTGCCGATTTTTTTTTTTAAAAAAAAAATTGTAACCCCTAGATTTTGTTTCACACACACCTTAATGGTTCCCACTAGGTGGTGTTAACATGGTTCTAAAAATGAATTTTATGGAGATCACTCATCCGCATAAGGGTCCGCTGCCCGGCTTTGGCCAAAAAGGCTTTGTAATTTTGTATTTTTCACCCAAACATGATGATGGACAAATCATCCACGAGCATGCGTGCTCAAAACAAAATTTTTTTTAATCATCCATGGTATGAGGGTAACCTACCCAAGCTCACCGAGAAGCTCAAAATGGTTGTCGTGTGATGTGTGCAAGAGCGATGCACGTGTGAGGTGCATGCGCATGGGTTGGATCCCACCCGAACTTCCATGTTCATCAAATCGGACTCAGTGGTTCCGCTGTGAGCGATGAGTCGGCTCAAAATGGACTAGGTGTCTAAGATGGTAGACACGGGCACACATGTTTGGTTGATGGACACTCCAATGTATCATTGAGGGGGAGTGTTGAGAGGTAGCGATTGCGTTTGTGCAATGCTACATTGTATGGATGATGGATGATGGGTGAGTTGTGGAACACCTCGATTAAGAGGGGGTGTTGAGAGATGTAATCGCGGTGTTGTGTGCACCCTAGAGGTGCAAGATATTGTGTGTATGTGGGAAAGCACTCTAGAGGTGCAAGATATTGTGGCAAGATAGGAATGCCACATGTAATATTGTATGGTGTGTGAGTGTTGACCAAAAGAAGTGGAAAAGGAGTTGCCACATGGATGATGATGTGTAAAGTGGGATAAGGCTAGAGAGCCTATATCATTGTATGGTTCATTGTGATATGCAATACAAGGGAATAGTGTTGAGTGTGCAATCTCTCTCTCTCTCTAGTTATGGAGTTCTTAGTGTGGTTTAATCCACCTTAATTCTTCTGCTTAATCTATGTCCTTCACCATGATCAATCCCATTTCTAGAATCTTAACATGAAGCACCTGAATCCACATACCATACATTATCTTTTTATGCTGCATCAACATTTTCAGACATGGCATTCACGACATGCTGCATAACAAACAACCTTTCATTATCCTCATTATTTCTGCTTGAGGATGCATAGTTGTTTTGCTGCACTTTCCCATTTTGCATGTCAGCCTGCTTCTTATAACATTCTGCCTGCACATGTCCAGGCTTACCACAATAATAGCATTCACGTGCATCATTATATTGCCTTTGCCAATTTCCACGGCCTCTTTGACTCCCCCTGCGTCTGAATTTGCCTCTTCCACCTGCGTGTTGTTGTTGTTGTTGTTGATTCTGGGACTGTTGTTGCTGCTGCTGCTGACCATAATTCTGATTACCTGTTCGGCCACCTCCTTGACCGCGTCCACGGCCTCCTCTACCTCGTCCTCTTCCTGAACTCGTGTAGAAGGCCTGTTGCTCTGAACTGTTTTTGCTTTGTGAAGACTATTGGTCTTCACCCAAGCTCTTCTCTTCGATAATCAGCATAGACACCAAATCTGTAAAGTTGGGAATATTTTCCCGAGTCTGAATGGACGTCTTGAACGCCTTGTATTGTGGCCCCCACGTAGATAGCAGACTTCCACCTTGTCATCATCATCTACTAACACACCAATAGATGCAAGGGATTCCACAATACCCTTTATCTTCAGCGCATAGTCATTCACAGACATGCTCTTTTTCTCCACAGTATGAAGTTCATTCTTCAACTGTATCTTGCGTGCCTTGGTATTTGTTTCATAAAGCTTTACCAAGGTGTCCCACGCCTCCTTGGGGGACTTGGCATCCTGAATGTGCCCAATCATGGTGTCCTGTATACTAATGGAGAGCCAATACATAACCTTCCTGGCTCCTTGGTTCCAGTCTTTAAACTCTTTCACATCTGCAGCAGCAGTTGGATTTATATCCGCGGATTTATATCCGGTATCTCCGGTGCCTCTTCATGCTCACCTTCTATGTAGTCCCAATAGCCTTTTCCCATCAGGAAATTCGTCAACCTGAACCTCCAAGCATGGAAGTTATTCTTATCCAGCTTCTCAGCCACAATCTGAGTTATCCCATCATTTGACATCTTGCCAAACACACAATTTTACCAGAAACTGCACTCTGGTTTTTTGTGCACAAACTGCTGTATTTTCTGCACAGCGGTACTGTAGTACTCTCAAATGTCACAACCAGTGACTTCAATGTGCATACATACAACCAATGGCAACTGTAGACCTCTTTGCAACACCCACAATGTCTGCACAGTCAATATGTCTTCCTGCAGTTCTTAAAACAGAGTTCTGCAGAGAATCGATGACTTACCCGCAGTGCTCGAAATCGCCTGCTTTCTGAAAAACGGAGGTCCAGACGCGCCCGAAACGCGTTTTTGGCCCAGTAAATATCGTCCGATAGGACAGTATAGTTGCCCTATAGCTTTACTCCCATGAAGAAAGCTCCTCAATCAGAGACCGTTTGCCGGTGCCTCCCGTAGAGCTCCCGACAAGGGTGTAGTCACCAACACAATAGGGAAGAGTAGTTGAAGCTCTTACCCTCGTACCGCTTCCTGTGGTTCTCTTGCTTGTAGCTCAGCCCTTAGCACGAACCAGGCTCTGATACCATGAAACGATGCAGGGGGGAGAGAGCTTGAGCTCTTGCAAGCACACACACACACACCCACAAAACCCTAATAGAGAACACACAAGGTGAGAGGCTGAAAATCTTCTTCTTCTCTACTCAACACTCAACACACCATATACAAGATAAGAGTACACAATAATATGAAAGGTACTCAACCAAATACATACACGGGTTCTCTATAGTGTGAACCCGACTAAATGAGCTGGCGCTATAACTATGCCAGTCTCTAGAATGGCTGTCACACAGCCTGTCATCCCACTGGCCGCATATCACCCAAGATCTCACCAACCATGCCAGTGGTGTAAGTGTGGGGCCTATCCCCCAGGCGGGTCATCAGTGGGCCACCGCCTCACTAGACGAGCTCGATATCTCAACAGTTTTTGCATCATTGTTATGTCATTTCAAGTTATGTTGTATTTAGTAGGCTTTAACTTATTTTTTGTCTTGTGTTTTCTCTTTTTGTTTTGTGTGCTAGCAATAGGTGCAAGTTAGGTACACAAGAGCGGGAGAGGTAAGTGCTCATAAGTGAGCCATCATTTATTCCTTATTCCTACATTATCAAGGCCTTATAAGGCTTTTACATGAGTTATATTGGGTAGATTAGGACCAGAATTTGTCAAAAGTAGTTTTCAGGAGCAGTAGGATTGCTATTCTATTATGGGAGGACCAAATCTTCACGTCCAGCTAAGGTTGGAGAGAGATAAAGATTCTGCAATTTGTAACTAACTTCTAACTGCCCTCTGCATAGTGGGTGGGCCTAGGTCCCAAGACCCTGTCAGAGTGAGGGTTTGTCATTTTGATCAATTTTGAGCTCCTAGCAGCACTCTATAATTACAGAATCGCCATCTTATTTTGGTGAATTCAGGCATTGAAATAGAGGTGAAGAAGTGATCCACCATGATAAACATGGTCTACTAAATGCCTTGCACAAGGCCATCTACTTAGATTTTAATTGGGAGCATTTTTCAAGATGGTGATTCTCCACAAATGGCGATGTTGCAATCCGCGAGGAATTTTTTGGACCTATTTCATCTACTACATATAGACCATCCCCATAGCTCATATACCATTTCATCTACTACATATAGACCATCCCCATAGCTCATATACCAAAGGGTTTCAAAAATAGACCTCATTTGGCCTTCCAACCATCCATTTTAGCAAAAATAAGCAGTAAACCTGCCCATCAAGTTAGATTTGAATTGGGACCATTTACCAAGATGGCGATTCTGTAATCTGGTGGGAATTCTTAAGAGCTATTTCATTTGGTGTGTATCGACTACCCATAGAGTACAAAGGACATCTCAAATGGACCTCATTCGACCCCCCAACCACCACTCATTCCAAAGAAAAATAGCCAAAACAACACAACTTTGAGATCGGTTTTTTTCTTGCAAATAACATCACAAAGACGTACTTTGCACTCACAAAGAAAAACATAAAAAGAAAGATCATATGTATTCTTAGACATCTTGCCATTTGGGTAACATTTGGGACTTCTACTAAAGAATACATTTCATGGAAATGGGCATAACTTTTGCATCGTAACTTTGATTGTTGTAGATGTTTTTTGATAGAAATCAAGAGTGAGTCACTCTACAAAGCACTTCATGGACCACAATATTCAATGTGGCTATGCCAGCATTGGAGTTTGCTTTTCCAAATTGGACCAGAAGACCTCCGTTTGATGCTTTGAAGTTAGGGTGCTCTAGAAGTCTATTTTGGTACATTTTTTACTCAAAGTTGCTGCATTGTCTTGTATACAATTCATTCAGATCATTAGATCAGGACTAAAAGGAACGACATCTCATATGAATTTGAGATAAAGGTGGATATCAACTATTGCTTCTCTGGTCTCTACCCACCACGGTAGCGATAACAAGACCCACATACCGCTTGAACAAATCATAGCGGATTACTCTTCATGCTAAAGCAAAACAGAAACACTGACTCCACTAGAAGTGAAACATCCAATCTCATGGGTGATTGCATGAATTCTGAAAGACCTAAAATTGGGAACCAAGTTCCACCTTTAGACAAAATTGGGGGAATGGATTTTGACACGAGGCTTATCTACATGGTACTAACAAGCATGGTGCAAAGTTGTATTCTGACCCCCCAATTTTAGACAAAATTGGGGGAATGGATTTTGACACGAGGCTTATCTACATGGTACTAACAAGCATGGTGCAAAGTTGTATTCTGACCCCCTCAATAGGATAGCAATGAAGATGGAGGACATTTCATCTCCAATAGAAATCATGGTATGGGTTAACTTCTAGGGTGACTATGAATGAGACCTCTATGAGCAAATGGATGCTTTCGAATGGATACAACGAGAGACTATGGGTCAACAACCAACCATTACCAAATCAGAAGGTTTTTGCTGAGGTAAGCTCTAAGCCTGCTAAAGTTTAAATTTATGACACGCTTGTGAGTCACATTTACGTTGATGCTAGGAATGTCATACTTTATCAATATTTGACAAACTATTTTGCATGTATACAAAAAGACCTGGGGAAAAAACGATGGATTTCTATGATGATTGGAGTAACACATACTCTATCTTTACCACAGTATTGATGACGTAAAGCATCATACTTGGAAAGGGAAACTAGTCTTGCAAAATGCTCAAGCGGCATCAGCAGCTACGGCTAGGCCAGGAGAAACAGATCATAATGCATTCAATTCCTACATTTTGAGGCTCAATCTTGGGATGAGAAATCCAAATGAGGGCACCACAATGGGACTACCTACTTACCCTAGAGGAGAAGTAGTAGGCACACACATTCCTAAAATAACAAGACCTAGAATGGGTGAAATGGGAGGCTATATGGCTAGTAGAGGGCCACACATACCTCATGAAACACGACCAAGAAAAATAGAGAGATGACAGATTTTGGGAACGAGAACTAGGCCCTTTGGTCTCTAAAAATTTTGTTAAACAGTTTGATGGAACGGGCGATCCGTATGATCATGTGGAAAAATACAGGCAATGACTATTTGTTGTTGAGGGAATCATGGACATGCATACCATGGTACAAGGCTTAGGTCTAACCATGGAGGGTAGAGTGCTCGCCTAGTTTCAAACTCTTAAGCCTGCCATGCTATATGACTTTGAGATGCTTGTGAAGCACTTCATAGAGGCTTATTCCAAGATAGGCATTAAGCACAACATGGTGACTTAGATCTTGAACTTTAAGCAAAAGGATAAAGAGTCAGTGAGAGAGTGCATTGCAAGATGTTCTATCAAAGAGATGCCAAGCCAAGAGAGACTTATATCAAGCTTCCTTGAAGGGCTACAAAATAGACAACTATACATGCAATTATTTACAAAGAACCACATAGACTTTGATGAGTGTTGCTTTAATGCTCAGAAGTTTGATGACAATTGTAATCTCTTACATAGTAAGTCAGATCGCCTAAGAAAATCAGATCGTTTGACCCAAAGAAGGGTGGCTAGGCCTCCTGAGGCTGTAGAACCACCAAAGAAAACCTAAAAGTAAAATTAAAAAAAACACGTGTGCTTGCTCATTAAGGAGCAATCGACAACGTCACGGTATGGCAACAATAAAGGGATTACTAGGGCTCACACCCAGACTAAACCCAATGGCTAATATCTTCAAGCCATTGAGATCCATTCCCCAATTGCCATGCCAACAACAAGTGTGTCATCAAGTTTTACACCCCCTATCACTTCAATCCCATTGGGCTTTGGTCTTGTGCCTAACACTACCACAAATCCTATAGGTACCAACCCCTAGATGCCCACACCTTGGACATACTGACTAGTCTAGGAAGGGGGGACTAAGTGAGTCCCTACCCACACGGCGGTACAAATTATTATAGGCAAATGTGATGGAACAACTTTTCCTGTTCAATTTATTCAAAATATTTGAACAGAGATGTGAAGCCTTTGGAAATCCAAACTTCCCCACCAAGGTACATGTGTTGAACCTATTTTTAGTGGGAAAGGCTAGTCGATGGTTCATCACATTGATGCCAGCGAACGACGACGATGATCAAGACAAACTTCAGGACCTTGAAAATAACCTTTATCCATGGTGATCAGTGGAGTGCAACAAGAGAACTATATTTGATTGAGTGCAAACAAAAAATAAACCATTAGACATTTTATCCTTTGGATAAAAATCTTGGACTCACGATGTGAGTTATGGGAGAAACTAAACGATGCTCAATTGAAGAGATGTTTCATGATGGACTTAAAGAATAACAACTTACACAACTTGATCATTGTATCCAATCCGCGATCAATGTTGTAAAGAAGCAACACGTTTAGATGATAACATGATGGAGGATAATCATGATACAAGATGTTTCTCATCTAAACCAACTGAAGCAAAGGGTAAAGAAAAATTGATCTTGGAATTGTCATTTCTTGAATTCTATGCAACCTTGTTTAAAATCCTTGAACCAAAACCTCCAAAAGAGGATGAGCTCCCTCAAGACAATACATCCTTAATGCCTCTCATAATGGTGGACCTAATGCCTTGTGTTCTTTGCCACCACTAGCACCCCAATCCCCAATGTGTGTACCCTAAATCTTTCAATTCAACCAACATTGTAAGGTTTTGGGTCACGACACATCTCAATATTATAATTCACCTACAATTAACTCAAAGCCTCCATCTCCTATGCCCCAAGCAGACCAAAGGGTAGAAACTGCTTAGGAAGCGATTAAGCAAACACTTCAATGTTTCTATTATCATGGACCGCACAATGGCAGAATGCACAGTTTGGAATACTTCCATACCCATAGTCTCACTGACACTTTTCAAACCATGTGTGAATAATGTGGCATTGATCACATATTCCAAGATTGCCCAAGGTGAGTTGCTTCAATAAAACTTTTAACATCTTGAGTGTGCAAAACGGGAAATCATCCACACGATACCCTTGAATGTGCCTACATGCTTACAAGCCAAGGCACGAGAAACAGTAAAAAAGAATGCAAAAGGAAACACTTTGAAATGGGTAGGAGAGCATGATTTAAAACAGAAACCAAAAGGTAAAACAAAACCTTCTACATCCAAGAAAAACAAAGGACAACGAATTGTCGACACCAAGGTTGAAAAAAAGGCCAAGGAAAAGGAGCCCGTGGTGGAGGATATGACCCCAAAAGAGCCAAAAGCTACATATGATGTAGAAGAATCCACCTCAAAGGCTACCACTCAAACCATAAAACCCACATTTGCAACACATGATAAAAAAGCACCAAATAAAGTTTGTTCTCGTCCACATGGGCAAACATAATGAAAACCTGACGATCCAAGGAAAGTCAGATGATGAAACAAGTTCTAGTACGTCGCTTAGTGAGGATGAAAAAAGTTTTGATTTGTCATACGAATTAAGAAACTAGAACCCACCCAACCACCCCAAACTAAAAATCATGATCATATGACATGCGGAAAGCAAATAGCAAGCTCAGGAGAGCATGCTTAGCATTGTTGAGTGTCATACAGGATCATTGGTTGTGATTGAACCACATAATGTCAAACCCACAAAAGCAACCAGAATACAAAAACAAGAGGAGTATCACTTTTCCTTTCACGAGGAAGACGTACTCTACAGAAATGAGCCCATCAGGCCAAGAAGAGTCATTAAAGGCAGATTGCACGAATGATGTGGTTGCAAAAGCACATGAGCAATTCGATGCACCCCTTACAAAAATCAAGCAATCTCTCAAATCCTCATTTGGAGAAGTGCTCTTCTCTCATGGTGAAGCCAGCATAACATTAGCACTTGCACCTTTAAAGGCTAAACATGAGTTATGCTAAGACATCAAGAGCTACATAGAACAGGACTGTCAGGATTCGCAAGTTTCCAAGCAGACCTCAGTTAGAGGACCAAGTGTGCCATTGTAAACATTGGGCACTCTTGAAAAATCTGAGAGCCAAGAAGAGGATGAAAGTGAATGGGAACATGAAATTGAAAAAATGGGATCTAAAGCTGAAACAAACACTGAAACATCCATGGTTTCACTAGAAGATTCTATCATGGTATGGTTAGATTTCCCTGTGGGCAATGATGTTAAGCGCAAATGTAGATTGATTAGCCCTTGAGCAAGTCATAACATCATGACAATAGACACTTGGGTGTCGTTTTGGGACAACCTAAAATCATCCCTAAAGACAATGGTCTTGCAAGAGGTGCCAATGGACAAAACATTGAAGTTCCAGGTTTCTTTAGCTATGCTACTCAAACAATCAGTGGAAATGTGGAATTTAGATTCCATTTTACCCTAGATTCCCTGCAGTATGATGTCATCCCTGGTGGAGCTTGGATCCATGACTCATTGTATTCAATTGATGAATTTATGTAAACAGTCGCCTTGAACACTCTTATAGGCATTGTGAAATTCCTATTACAGGAGGAAGAAACCTTGGAGGAGTTGTAACTTCCAACATATCTGACTCAAAATATCCCAAGAATTATGGTTGGATTGGAACTTTTCAATAAAACCACCATAATCCAAGCACATCTTTATCCACAATGAGAGTACAATCTCATGACCCTCAAATTATGGGATTTGTTAGGTCAACCAGCACTCACGGCTCATCCTAATAGAATTCCATTCACACAAGACTTGAACATGCCATGTTTGAACATACACTATATATTGAAACTAACCCCCTTACTTACAAGTCTTTTGTGGTTGCATATGTGATATTGGGGCATAAATGGACTATTGTTGCCCAAGCACCACTGTTCTTTGCTCTAGCAATAGGGTCATCGTGATGGTTAATGACACAAAATTGACAATACCATACTACACAAAAGAGGAACCCACCCTCATGCATTTCTATGATGCTGAATGCAAAAAGCTACAAGACTCTTTCTCAAAAGCTCTTCTACATGAAGACCTACCATCTGCATCAATGACAGACTATGATAAAGCATCTACTCCTCTGACTCCATCCTCACCAACAAAGTCCAATTGCGAAAACCTCACACTGCACGATGACCCAAACAAGCATGATAATCATTAACCTAAGATGCATGATGAGAGCCTACACAGCTATGTGTGGTAAGGCAAAGCAACAGCCAATTTACTATTTGAACATCCCACTTCTTCTAGACTCCTCAATGGATGCCCTATCATCTCATCAAGAATATCCTCATCTATGGTAAAATGATCTATATCCTACTTTACATTCTAATTTGAACCTATACAAGTTGGTCACCCACATTAGAATGAGCCTCAAAATGCCTCCACATATGGCTATCCCCCTAGAAACAAAGGTAGCAGGGTATCATAGATGTCATGTGAGCATACATCTATCCATTTGATACATGCAAGTAATAATTGCATAGCATCCTTCACAAATACATCTTGACTCATCAAGATTCTTTGTGCAGTTGAATGAGAGAGCATATATCCTTTGAATGATAGAGCATATATCCTTTGCTCCCACAAAATGCATTTCACAACTTTATCATCAAGCTTAGTGTGCTGCTTCTTAGGCATAAGGGCATATGCCAAGAAACCAAATACACATAAATAAGTGTAGTTGAATGATAGAGCATATATCCTTTGCTCTCAATATTGTACCCCACAAAATGCATTTCACAACTTTATCATCAAGCTTAGTGTGCTGCTTCTCAGGCATAAGGGCATATGCCAAGAAACCAAATACATAAGTGGCATACATAACAACTTCAAGCCAAAAGGTATGTGGAAATGCTTGAGTCTTAACCATATAGTGTGCCACCTCCATGAGAGATGTGTTTTTCCTTTGTCAGCTACACCATTTTGCTGAGGTGTAAGGGCATTGTGCATTAGTGTTTTATCCCACGTTCAGTCACATCAAGAATGCATTGAACTCCTTAGACATATACTCCTCCCCTCAATTAGTGTTTTATCCCACGTTCAGTCACATCAAGAATGCATTGAACTCCTTAGACATATACTCCTCCCCTCAATTAGAATGGAGGGGTGACCACTTTACATCCTTTGTCAGCTACACCATTTTGCTGAGGTGTAAGGGCATTGTGCATTGGTGTTTTATCCCACTTTCAGTCTCACAGGAATGCATTGAACTCCTTAGACATATACTCCTCCCCTCAATCAGAATGGAGGGGTGACCACTTTACATCCTAATAGAAGCATAAGAAAACTTCTCAACTTTCTTTCAAAGGATAGACCCATGAATCGCCCCTTCGTATTTTGCTAGTGC
Organism: Cibotium barometz; assembly: GCF_041138505.1. Classification (NCBI taxonomy): domain Eukaryota; kingdom Viridiplantae; phylum Streptophyta; class Polypodiopsida; order Cyatheales; family Cibotiaceae; genus Cibotium; species Cibotium barometz. The sequence continues at coordinate 34,391,779 of NC_141104.1, read as the reverse complement.
TAGGCTTGGATCTCCTCAATCAAGGCGTGATGTGGTTGTGATGGGTGGTGGCCTATAAGGAGCGATCTCAAGGCTCATTGGATCTCAATGGCTCTCTATCAAGAGAGAACTCTCCTGGTCGCCGCTGATGTCAGATCTAGGGTTGTCTAGGTTGGGGGGAGGCTCCCTCTAATGATGGTCTGAAGAAGCTGGTGATCCAAGTCTGAGCCTATAAGGCGCGATCTCAAGGCTCATTGGATCTCTATGGCTCTCTATCAAGAGAACGATCTCCTAGTTGTTGCTGATGTTAGATCTAGGGTTGTCTAGGTCAAGGGGGAGGCTCCCTTTGATGATGGTTTGAAGAAGTTGGTGATCCAGGTCTGAGCCAATCCTGAGCATAGAGTCTAGGTCTGTAGTAATCTCTCTCTGTGTCTAAATAGCTCCATCAATAACAAGCCCAAGCATCTCTGATAAGGATAATGCATCACCTAACAAAGTGTATCAAAACGCTCTTTGAATAGGCAATGATACTGGTAATGAATCTCATAGTAAACTGGGCATCTGCAAATATAGTGCTCCTTGAACTCTACCTCCCTCAACATAGTCCACATAGCTGGTCCTCCCTGCATACCCATGCAAGCACAGAGAGAGAGAGATAGATAGAGAGAGAGAGAGAGAGAGAGAGAGAGAGAGAGAGCACATGATAGTGTGAGAGAGAGAAAGAGAGAGAGAGAGAGAGAGAGAGAGAGAGAGAGAGAGAGAGAGAGAGAGAGAGAGAGAGAGAGAGAGAGAACGTAAAATGTCATGAACATGAGGGTGAATGACCTCTTCGATGAAGGAAACAAGCCTACAACAAGATCATAAAAATGAGGGTGCTTGAGTGACATTATATAGGCACCCCATATGTGTGTGTGTATGTGTGTGTGTACTCGTTTTCTTGTCATTTTTGTTTTGTTTTTGGCTTTTTGTATTTAAAGAGTTTCAAAGAAAGTGTGTGCGTGCATGTGTGTTCATGTGTTTGTGTGTTGCATGGCGTGGATCGAGTACAGGAGAGAGAGGGTGTGTTTGTATGTTATGTGCATGTGTCTCATCCTGGGTAAAGTGGGAACAACCCACAACATTGTTTTGTTTTTCTTCTTAAAGAAAGTGAAAAAAAATCTCCTTTTTTTTGGAATTTTAATCTTAAACAGGGGGGGGTAATGTTGTTTTTTGTATAATGCAAGAGAGGTAAGCAGAATTGTGTGGGGAAGAGAGAAAGTGTGCATGGGTATGTGTAGTGTGGCAGATGAGAGATCAAGATAACGAGAGAAAGAGGGAGAATGTGTGTGTGTGTGTGTATATACATGTATATGCAGATGAGAGATCAAGATAACGAGAGAAAGAGGGAGAATGTGTGTGTGTGTGTGTGTTGTGTGTATATACATGTATATGTGTGTGGGAATAACCCATTAAAAGGGTTTTTTTTTCATATTTATAAACTTCAGCAAAGTTTATAAAAAAACAACCAATATGTGGGTACATATGTGTGTGGGGGCATATTTGTGTATGGGTGGGAAACTGCAGCAGCAACCGAGAGGAGGAAGAGAGGGGCCTTTGGCCTACCATTAGCACACAGGAGAGAAGAAGGGGTGTGGGGAGGGTCTCCTTGGTCTACACATGGAAGAATGGAGAAGGATAAGTCCCGTGGATGCCCACCTCTGCTGCACATGGATGATTTCTCATCCTCACAACTACTATTTGAAAAGGTCACGTATGCCGGGACCATGTTCATTCATTCTTCAATACCTTTGTTGGAGTTCACTTCAAGAACTTTAGGGCTTCCTTTGAGTCAAGTATTCCCCTATAAATCTAGAGTTTACCAAGATTTATTCTCATTGGACCCCAACAAAAGGGCATCTGCAGTTGATGACTTGTGTCTAGGTAGTCTCCACTTTTGATCTTGTGTTGCCTTTGAAGTGTCCCTAGAGGAGACTTCCCTTTCTTTGTCTGGCTCATTATCCATGCCATTTAGGCCTTTGTTTTTATATCCACTATACAAGCATTGTAAGGTTCCCCCCTTCCAAAATAGGGGAAAGACTTAAGATAGTCCACTAAGTCTTATCTTGGAGAAAATTTCCTACTTATCGACACCTTGACCATGCAAAGATTCAAGGATATGATTCATAAGTAAGACCTAGTTCTATCCCGCAGAGCAGGGGGAGCGTGGTCTTCTAAAAAAATCAAATCACCCATAGGGTAATTGATCATAATTTGGGCAACTACTAGTCTTTATTCCTAGAGACAACGCTTTTTTCCTCATCCATGCAAGGCACAGCCGCTAGCCTAGTCTTCTAGAATAGAATTGTCCGAGAACCTATTTATCCAACGTAGGGCTTTCACTTAATATGTTGAAAAGCTACTGGACTAATCCAATCCACCCGTCCGTAGGATGGTGCCGTCGGGGCATTCCATCCTCCCACTTTCCACCCTACTCACGCGTCAATTTGTTTTCTCATTAATCCTACCACACTGTTTGACATAAATAAACATGTTCCTTAATTAAGGCCCTTTTCACACAAGGTTTGTTAAAAGAGCCCTTTTTCACAATACAATAATGCCAAGACAAGATTTATAACAGAAAAGTTTATACATGAATCAATTTCATACAAGCCAAACCGGCTCTCTTATTCTTTTCCTTTATACTGCCGCGATGATCTAGAATTCGGCCTTCCAGCCTCTACATGTTGGGCAAAACCCTACAAGACCATACACCTCATCGTCGTCGACCGTCGCTGGTGAGGACTCAAGCTGGCTTGTTGCCCTCTCAAGCCCCATCGCTTGATCCTCCCACCCCTCAGAGGGATGTCTGCGCACTAGGGTGGACTAATTCACTGCATTAGCCTGGGCCCTCAGAACTAGGCAGCATCACAATCACTCGCCTCAATCGACAAACCTCATTTTCCCAATGGTATGAGGGATACGATGGGCTAACTCCGGGCCTTACTAACGTCCAAGCACAAGAACAGGGCACCGTTAAGGCAGGGAGAAGTTGTACCTGTATCTTAATTTAACCAAGATAACAATCCATTTACTCAACTAAACCATAGGACTAGAATCCATGTTACCTTCTTAAGAAAACAATCCTTTTCACAAAGATTTTAGCATTTCAACTTGAGATTGCGATAAGACATTCTTTATTAAGGCATATGCTGTTGTTTAAAAGAATATAAACTTTAAATAGTAAATCAATCAAATAGATCACTATTAATAATTAATAGAGAAGCCGGGGCCATACCTCAACCCCTCATAATGATATATAATTGAAAAACAAAATATGTATATACCTTATAGAAATTTGTCGTTTATCATTGTCTTTGTGCTCGTTAACAAGAGCTTTAGAACTTGACATATGAGAATAGAGTCTTCTAATACCTTGTCTTACGATTGAAATCATCCAATCATCCCCAAGCTTTATCTCCTCTTACTCATAGTGTGACTCTTCTCTCTTTCTAAGGTCTATGGCAAAATAGCCTTCTCTTACAGGACTACGGCATACTATTCTTTCTCTAAAAGAAAAGCTATGGAGTTTTGGTCTCTTCCTCCGAAAGACCATAGTAATCTAAGCTTCTTTTCTAAGATATTAGATAAGAATGAAGGGATATATACATCTCAAGCTCTAGGATTACCTTGAGGCTACTTGTGCTGCCTTCTTATATTTTTCCCTGTGTAGAGACCCTGACAGAATCAACAAATTGTTTCAGCCATAACTCTCTGATAAAAACTCAGAATATGGTCATATAACCAATCAAAAGAACCGGAAGGCACTTGGTCTACAAGCCATCTTTAGAACCGAAAGGCGTGTGTAGAATAGGCAAAAAACGTCTGTATATAGTCATAAATGCGCCATCTTTAGAACCGGAAGGCGCGGGTAAAATAGGCAAAAACGTATGTATATAGTCACAAACGCGCCATCTTTAGAAACGCATTGTTTTTCCTCATTTTAAATATGCATAGACTCTAAATATGTAAAAGTACTCTAAATATGACCTCTTATCACCTAAATTCGAATTTATATTTTTGGAGATACTTATCTCTTAATAAAACTATTCTTGCCTTCTTATTTGTTTTAGGATTTTTGAAGTTAATAATTTTATTCTAACACTTTCCTAATGTTTCTAGCCTTAGCTCTTCTCTAAGTGCACTCTCTTTCCTTCTTGAAATCTATATTAAAAGAGACACATACATACATGGCTTGGGAGGGACCTTACAATCTCCCCTACTTAAAAGATTCGAGATGTCCTCATCTCGCGAGCTGGGGTAGTATCTAAGTAAATCCTCCTGTCTCTTTCAAAGTGGTGTCCCCACTAGGTAGAAATCCTTTTATCTAAACATTGTTCCGAGTTCCTTATTTCATGTGTTTGGCTTGTTTTGTTGTGCCTCCAAAAGGTCTATTATTCTAAAGTTAATTGGTCTTATTATCCTAAGTTCATGCATCCATATACCTCTCAAATGCTATGAACCTTTGAATTTCTTATTCTATACCCCCATGCAATATGGTACTTAACAAATTGTCATGGAGAAACGTAAGGGAATCAATCCTTTACGTAATCTAACCTATGATAGTAATTTCATAATCTTAGTATCGTCTTGTAGAATACCTCTATTCATCATGCACATTACTTCACATGAATCTTGCACCAATCCTCTTCTATTTACTCATAGAAATACTTGTTGAATTCGATTATCTTTAACCTTGCTATCCCTATTTCTTGACCTAATTTTTGCTCTAGCTCATGATTCCTTGTAGCCAGGGGTGGGCTTGACGTTCCTCTTGAATTAGGAGACCTCTTCTTGATTAACATGGAAGGACTCATGTCCTTCTTGATACTTTCTATATAAAAAAACTTCATCACAGTCTCTGGCTATAATTATGGCTTCTGAAATAGAGGATAGTTTTACATTCTTAATGAGGTTATTCAAAGGTAGATTAAGCTTCCAAATGAATCGATGGAGAAGAGTTACCTCATCCGTCTCTAGAGCAAATCGGAGAAGTTTAACAAAAGTTTGGTGGTATTCTTTTAGGGTCATCCTTTCTTGGGTTAGCTCCAAAAATTCATTCATTTTATCCTCTCGAAATCATGGAGGACAAAACCTTTCACGAAGGTGTAATTTCATGGCATCCCATAACTGATTCTGGTTCTAGTGGTTAGATTGACAACAATGCTTCCAACTAATTTGGCATTTCTTACGATTTTTAGACGTGAGCCAAGGGTGAGCTTGCTTCTTTCATTGTATCCATGAAAAGTTCAAAACTATCAAATGCTTATCATAGCGCCACATCTAAAGAGGCACTCTAGATTAATATATCTGAGATCTTCATTTTTTGAGAATTACACATCTGGTGCCTTGGTGGGGGATTGACACATCCAAAGATTATCAAGATTAATATGTCTAAGATGATTAGTTTTTTGAAAATTACACATCTAGTATCTTGGGATTAACACATCTAAGAGCATGATTCTCTAGGAATTACACATCCAAAGTTAGACCCATGTTTGTCCAAGATGGGTTCAAGATCTTGGATGATCTTCCTAGTGTAAAGCATCCAATGGATGACATTAACACGTCAACTATTCAAACCTTAATGGAGTTATAATCTTAATAGTTTATAATATGCAAACTAATGAGATATATCCTGAAAATTTCTTTGAACAAAGTTTCGGTCTATCCTTCTATTTAGTCTCTCACTAGTTTCTTAATTTGATCACCCTATGTTTTTCCTCACAAAAGGTTCTCTCCCCAATCTTATTTCTCAAATTTATTGTATAAATATCTTGTGTGTGCACCCCCAAGATATAAGCACAATTTTATAGGATGATTGTCTCATCATGTGAGGATATTCAAATCACTTCTATGGCCAATAGAGATGATTGATTCGTCCTCATATGATAAACAATCACTTGTTTTAATCCCTTTGAAAAATAAATCCTAGGAACTAAGATCGGCTCTGATACCACTTGTAAGGTTCCCCCCTTCCAAAATAGAGGAAACACTTAAGATAGTCCACTAAGTCTTATCTTGAAGAAAATTTCCTACTCATCGACACCTTGACCATGCAGAGATTCAAGGATATGATCCATAGGTAAGACCTAGTTCTATCCCGTAGGGGGAGCGTGGTCTTCTAAAAAAAATCAAATCACCCATAGGGTAATTGATCATAATTTGGGCAACTACTAGTCTTTATTCCTAGAGACAATGCTTTTTTCCTCATCCATGCAAGCCACAGCCCCGCTGGCCTAGTCTTCTAGAATAGAATTGTCCGAGAATCTATTTATCTAACGTAGGGCTTTCACTTAATATGTTAGAAAGCTACCCGACTAATCCGGTTCATCCTCCGTAGGATGGTGCCGTCGTGGCATTCCATCCTCCCACTTTCCAACCTACTCACGCATCAATTTGTTTTTTAATTAGTCCTACCACACTATTTGACATAAATGAACATGTTCCTTAATTAAGGCCCTTTTCACAAGGTTTGTTAAAACAGCCTTTTTTCACAATACAATAATGCCAAGACAAGATTTATAACAAAAAAGTTTATACATGAATCAATTTCATACAAGCCAAATCGGCTCTCTTATTCTTTTCCTTTATACCGCCGATGATCTAGAATTCGGCCTTCCAGTCTCTACATGCTGGGCAAAACCCTACGGGACCATACACCTCATCGTCGGCCCCGCTGGCAAGGACTCAAGCCGGCCTGTTGCCCTCTCAGGCTCCATTGCTCGATCCTCCCGCCCACAGAGGGATGTTTGCACACTAGGGTGGGCTAATTCACCGCACTAGCCTGGGCCCTCAGAACTAGGCAGCATCACAATCACTCGTCTCAATCGGCGAACCTCATTCTCCCAATGGTATGAGGGATACCATGGGCCAACTCCGGGCCTTACTAACGTCTCCGCCGTGCGGCTATACAAGCACAAGAACGGGGTAGCGTCAAGGTAGGGAGAAGTTGTACCTGTACCTTTATTTAACCAAGATAACAATCCATTTACTCAACTAAACCATAGGACTAGAATCCATGTTACCTTCTTAAGAAAATAATCCTTTTCACAAAGATTTTAGCATTTCAACTTGAGATTGCGATAAGACATTCTTTATTAAGGCATATGCTGTTGTTTAAAAGAATATAATTTTTAAATAGTAAATCAATCAAATAGATCACTCTTTTAACAATTAATAGAGAAGCCAGGGCCATACCTCAACCCCTAATAATGATATATAATTGAAAAATAAAATATGTATATACCTTATAGAAATTTATCATTTATCGTTGTCTTTGCTCGTTAACAAGAGCTTTAGAACTTGACATACGAGAATAGAGTCTTCTAATACCTTGTCTTATGATTGAAATCATCCAATCATCCCCAAGCTTCATCTCCTCTTACTCGTACTGTGACTCTTCTCGAGTCTTCTAATACCTTGTCTTACGATTGAAATCATCCAACCATCCCCAAGCTTTATCTCCTCTTACTCGTACTGTGACTCTTCTCTCTTTCTAAGGTCTATGGCAAAATAGCCTTCTCTTACAGGACTAGGGCATACTATTCTTTCTCTAAAAAAAAAAGCTATGGAGTTTTTGTCTCTTCCTCCGAAAGAACATAGTAATCTAAGCTTCTTTTCTAAGATATTAGATAAGAATGAAGGGATATATACATCTCAAGCTCTAGGATTACCTTGAGGCTACTTGCTGCCTTCTTAGAGTATTCCCTATGTAGAGACCCTAACAGAATCAGCAAATTGTTTCAGCCATAACTCTCTGATAAAAACTCAGAATATGGTCATAGAACCAGTCAAAAGAACCGAAAGGCATTTGGTCTACAAGCTAGTGTGGGTAGAGTAGGCAAAAATGTCTGTATATAGCCACAAACGTGCCATCTTTAGAAACGCAGTTTTTCCTCATTTTTAGCATGCATAGACTCTAAATATGTAAAAGTACTCTATATATGACCTCTTATCACCTAAATTCGAATTTTGAATCAAATTATTAGCTCCAAAAATCCTAGCTAATGTTGAGAGATATAATCGCGATGTTGTGTATGTGGGAAAGCACCCTAGAGGTGCAAGATATTGTGTGTATGTGGGAAAGCACTCTAGAAGTGCAAGATATTGTGGTGAGATGGAATGCCACATGTAATATTGTATGGTGTGTGAGTGTTGACCAAAAGAAGTGGAAAAGGAGTTGCCACATGGATGATGATGTGTAAAGTGGGATAAGGCTTGAGAGCCTATATCATTGTATGGTTCATTGTGATATGCAATACAAGGGAATAGTGTTAAGTGTGCAATCTCTCTCTCTCTCTAGTCATGGAGTTTTTAGTGTGGTTTAATCCACCTTAATTCTTATGCTTAATCTATGTCCTTCACCATGACCAATCCCATTTCTAGAATCTTAACATGGTATCAGAGCCAAATGGGCTCTTGGTCATGGGTGATTATTATGTATATTAGCTTGGTTGTATGTTTCTTTGATTAAGCATTATTTTCAGTTATTATGAAAAAAATTATGCACACTCATATTATCATTTGGATTTGCATTTGTGAGGATTTGAGAAGAGATTTGCAACAAGGAGGTTGCATAGAAGCTGCCCAAGAGAGTTGCAAATGGAGTTTTGCAACATGGAGAGCTTGCTCATCATCAAGGAAGCTGAAAATGGAGATTTCAGCATTATGAAGGCTATGGAGTCTTCATCATCATCAAGGAGAAGCTGCCAAGAGAAGATATGCTGCTGATTATGCCTCAAGAAGGTTGGGTTTGTGAAGTTTTGCCTCAAAGTTTGTGTTTGAGCATGGAAGAATGCTCTATGAAGGGTTGCTATGTATGGGATTTGTGTATCTCATGAATCTTGTGTGGAGGTGCATACTTGTCAAGATGATGGCAAGTGAGATGGTGGACTCAATGGAGTTCACATGCATGTGCATCAAGAGGAGCATGCACATATGCTCGCTCATAGAAAATGAGTGAGAGTGGTGGAAGTAGTGGAAACTTCCACATGTGAATGCACCTATGGTTTCTCATGGGAGAAACTGAAAGAAATAACCCTTGAAGGAGCATGCAAGATAGCATGCATTGTGGAGCTCAATTAAGAGCTCATTGTGGCCATGTTAGTGGTCAATGTGTGAACCTCATGCAAGGGGTTCAAGAGGAAAAGAAGTGCAGTCAATAGGGGGGGCTGCAAGCTACAGTCAAGGAAGAGCATTCAGTTATGTTTGCAGCTCTTCAAAAGAAGGAAATGGAAGCCCTTGATGCAGTACACAAGGTAGAGGATGTATAGAAACACAGTAAATAATCTGAAAGTAGCAATTTTTTATTGCACACGGAGTGGTGGCAGGGGAGGTCACATTGGTGGCAGCCCTGCCCACGAATGGAGATTTTGTGTCTCCAAGAGATGATGGTGAGGGCAGGCGGCCATATGATGCTGGTCGTGGACGCGGAAGTGGCTCAGGACGTGGAAGTGAGATCAAGCATGATGGTGCACGTTGCGGGAATTGGAATGCTGAGCTAGAACAGAATGTTCTGCAAGAGATTTTGGAAGAAAGTGAGACCTTGGAGGAGGAAGCTCACAGATACTTGGAGCGCACAAGAAGAAGCTCAAATTAGAAAAGAAAAATTGAGCTATTTGTGAAGATGACGTGCTCAGTTGGAAGACAGAGAACACGGTCAGCGAGAAATCCACGAACAGGATGAGCTCAAAACCCATGACTTGTGAAGATTATCAAAAGGAGATTGTGGCTATGGCGAATAGCTGCAGCAGCAGCAGAGACTCGAACCAGAAGAACAGGTCGAGGAAGGAGAAGAAAACGACCCTGTGTGTGTCAGGGTCGTCGGCGTTCACGCAGGCGGGGGGCTGAGTAAAGGTGCAGGATGCCGCGTGGGTGGATGAGATATCGTTTTTTTTTTCATAGCATAAATGCCGAGTGGATGATTTTTTTTATTAAAAAAAAAACATTAATGGAGCTAAGGTCACAATGCCACATAAAGATGGATTCACACACACCTTAATGGTTCCCACTAGGTGGTGTTAACATGGTTCTAAAAATGAATTTTATGGAGATCACTCATCCGCATAAGGGTCCGCTGCCCGGCTTTGGCCAAAAAAAAAGGCTTTGTAATTTTGTATTTTTCACCCAAACATGATGATGGACAAATCATCCACGAGCATGCGTGCTCAAAAACAATAAAATTTTGTAAATCATCCATGGTATGAGGGTCGTCATGCCCGAGCTCACCTAGAAGCTCAAAATGGTTGTCATGTGATGTGTGCATGAGCGATGCACGTGTGAGGTGCATGCGCATGGGTTGGATCCCACCCGAACTTCCATGTTCAAATCGGACTCAGTGGTTCCGCTGTGAGCGATGAGTCGGCTCAAAATGAACTAGGTGTCTAAGATGGTAGACACGGGCACACATGTTTGGTTGATGGACACTCCAATGTATCATTGAGGGGGAGTGTTGAGAGATAGCGATTGCGTTTGTGCAATGCTACATTGTAAGGATGATGGATGATGGTTGAGTTGTGGAACACCTCAATTAAGAGGGGGTGTTGAGAGATATAATCGCGGTGTTGTGTATGTGGGAAAGCACCCTAGAGGTGCAAGATATTGTGTGTATGTGGGAAAGCACTCTAGAAGTGCAAGATATTGTGGTGAGATGGAATGCCACATGTAATATTGTATGGTGTGTGAGTGTTGACCAAAAGAAGTGGAAAAGGAGTTGCCACATGGATGATGATGTGTAAAGTGGGATAAGGCTTGAGAGCCTATATCATTGTATGGTTCATTGTGATATGCAATACAAGGGAATAGTGTTAAGTGTGCAATCTCTCTCTCTCTCTCTAGTCATGGAGTTTTTAGTGTGGTTTAATCCACCTTAATTCTTATGCTTAATCTATGTCCTTCACCATGACCAATCCCATTTCTAGAATCTTAACAGCTAATAACTTTATTCTAACACTTTCTTAATGTTTCTAGCGAAAACTCTTCTCTAGGTGCACTCTCTTATCTTCTTGAAATCAAAATTAAAAGAGACACATACATACATGGCTTGGGAGAGGGACCTTACAATCTCCCCCACTTAAAAGATTCGAGATGTCCTCATCTCGCGAGCTGGGGTAGTATCTAAGTAAATCCTCCTGTCTCTTTCAAAGTGGTGTCCCCACTAGGTAGAAATCTTTCACTTTCAAAGTGGTGTCCCCACTAGGTAGAAATCTTCTTTTATCTAAACATTGTTCCGAGTCCCTTATTTCATGTGTTTGGCTTGTTTTGTTGTGCCTCCAAAAGGTCTATTATTCTAAAGTTAATTGGTCTTATTATCCTAAGTTCATGCATCCATATACCTCTCAAATGCTATGAACCTTCGAATTCCTTATTCTATACCCCCATGCAATATGGTACTTAACAAATTGTCATGGAGAAACGTAAGGGAATCAATCCTTTACGTAATCTAGCCTATGATAGTAATTTCATAATCTTAGTATCGTCTTGTAGAATACCTCTATTTATCATGCACATTACTTCACATGAATCTTGCACCAATCCTCTTCTATTTACTCATAGAAATACTTGTTGAATTCGATTATCTTTAACCTTGCTATCCCTATTTCTTGACCTAATTGTTGCTCTAGCTCATGATTCCTTGTAGCCAGGGGTGGGCTTGACGTTCCTCTTGAATTAGGAGACCTCTTCTTGATTAACATGGAAGGACTCATGTCCTTCTTGATACTTTCTATATAAAAAAACTTTATCACTGTCTCTGGCTATAATTATGGCTTCTGAAATAGAGGATAGTTTTACATTCTTGATGAGGTTATTCAAAGGTAGATTAAGCTTCCAAATGAATCGAAGGAGAAGAGTTATCTCATCTATCTCTAGAGCAAATCGGAGAAGTTTAACAAAAGTTTGGTGGTATTCTTTTAGGGTCATCCTTTCTTGGGTTAGCTCCCAAAATTCATTCATTTTATCCTCTCAAAATCCTGGAGGACAAAACCTCTCACGAACAAAGGTGTAATTTCATGGTATCCCATAACTGATTCTGGTTCTAGTGGTTAGATTGACAACAATGCTTCCAACTAATTTGGCATTTCTTATGATTTTTAGACGCGAGCAAGGGTGAGCTTGCTTCTTTCATTGTATCCATGAAAAGTTCAAAACTATCAAATGCTTATCATAGCGCCACATCTAAAGAGGCACTCTAGATTAATATATCTGAGATCTTCATTTTTTGAGAATTACACATCTGGTGCCTTGGGGGATTGACACATCCAAAGATTATCAAGATTAACATGTCTGAGATGATTAGTTTTTTGAAAATTACACATCTAGTATCTTGGGATTAACACATCTAAGAGCATGATTCTCTAGGAATTACACATCCAAAGTTAGACCCATGTTTGTCCGAGATGGGTTCAAGATCTTGGATGATCTTCCTAGTGTAAAGCATCCAATGGATGACATTAACACGTCAACTATTCAAACCTTAATGAAGTTATAATCTTAATAATTTATAATATGCGAACTAATGAGATATATCCTGAAAATTTCTCTAAACAAAGTTTCGGTCTATCCTTCTATTTAGTCTCTCACTAGTTTCTTAATTTGATCACCCTATGTTTTTCCTCACAAAAGGTTCTCTCCCCAATCTTATTTCTCAAATTTATTGTACAAATATCTTGCGTGTGCACCCCCAAGATATAGGCACAATTTCATAGGATGATTATCTCAACATGCGAGGATATTCAAATCACTTCTATGGCCAGTAGAGATGATTGATTCGTCCTCATATGATAAACAATCACTTGTTTTAATCCCTTGATAGTTAACCTTTGGAAAACAAATCCTAGGAACTAAGATCGGCTCTGATACCACTTGTAAGGTTCCCCCCTTCCAAAATAGGGGAAACACTTAAGATAGTCCACTAAGTCTTATCTTGGAGAAAATTTCCTACTCATCGACACCTTGACCATGCAGAGATTCAAGGATATGATTCATAGGTAAGACCTAGTTGTATCCCGCAGGGGGAGCGTGGTCTTCTAAAAAAATCAAATCACCCATAGGGTAATTGATCATAATTTGGGCAACTACTAGTCTTCATTCCTAGAGACAATGCTTTTTTCCTCATCCATGCAAGGCACAGCCGCTGGCCTAGTGTCCGAGAACCTTTTTATCTAACGTAGGGCTTTCACTTAATATGTTGGAAAGCTAACCGATTAATCCGGTCCACCCATCCGTAGGATGGTGCCGTCGGGGCATTCCATCCTCCCACTTTCCACCCTACTCACGCGTCAATTTGTTTTCTAATTAATCCTAGCAAACCGTTTGAAATAAATAAACATGTTCCTTAATTAAGGCCAGGGATTTCATTAACGTCTTCATAATGTCGTGATCATGTTAACAAAACCTTTTATTAACATATTAAAACTTGTGATCACTTTGTATATTCACATGACCTGAGCAATGACCTGCCAAAACCTACTAGTCCCGTAACCCCGTCGGGGTTCCTTGGTTTTCCCAACGGGCCTCCCGGGAAAACAAAAGAAACTGGCGGGGTTCTGTCATGTTTATAAACATTGCCTGATACCCATCATGTAACTTTTGGGGAGATAGTCCTTGTTTTGGGGGCGTGATATCTCTCCTCAAAGTACTTGTAGAGCTCTCGAGTTGCTAGAAGTGTCCTCTTGGGAAGAATGTCCTTATCTTAGGGGGTATCGTCTTTCCTTGTAGGCACTTCTAAGACTATTGAGCTACTCGTCCTTAGTTCTTTGAATTGGGGGCAGGGTGTGGTTCGTAGCTAATACTTGCGGAGATTTAGGGACAAAGTTGGAGTTATTCAGCTTTGCATTTGAGCTACGTAGGTAATCTACCTCATTCTGCTTTATGAATGGTTTGATGGAGCCAAGAGTCCTGCTTAGGGGCTTGTATTGGTTCTTGATAATTGATATAGTTTAGAGTAGACAAGGGTCTATTGTCCTATACTAGAGTATTGGGAAAGCATAGATCTTTGATTTTCTTTGTGAATGCTAGAGAAGGTCTATTGTCCTACACTAGAGTATTGGGAAAGCATAGATCTTTGATTGTGTAAAGTATCCTTAATTGGGTATAAAAGGCATCCTTCATTGGGGGTGCAATGTGCATTGTATGCATGCCAATTATATGTATCTTAATCTTAGAACACACATTTATGCATTCGTCTTGTCGTGATGCTAAAGGTTTAGCAAGGATTAATATTTATGGTTATGTAAGTATCCAAATAAAATAATTCATGGTCTAAAAACTTTCAGTCATCCTTTGCATTTAGCATGAATCGTCATGGATATCTTTATTTTCTAAAGTTAAAACAATAAACTATATATATGATGATCATCCTTCATTGGGGGTGCAATGTGCATTGTATGCATGCTATCAATTATATGTATCTTAATCTTAGAACACACATTCATGCATTCGTCTTGTCGTGATGCTAAAGGTTTAGCAAGGATTAATATTTATGGTTATGTAAGTATCCAAATAAAATAATTCATGGTTTAAAAACTTTCAATCATCCTTTGCATTTAGCATGAATCGTCATGGATATCTTTATTTTCTAAAGTTAAAACAATAAACTACGTATATAATGATCATCCTTCATTGGGGGTGCAATGTGCATTGTATGCATGCTATCAATTATATGTATCTTAATCTTAGAACACACATTCATGCATTCGTCTTGTCGTGATGCTAAAGGTTTAGCAAAGATTAATATTTATGGTTATGTAAGTATCCAAATAAAATAATTCATGGTTTAAAAACTTTCAGTCATCCTTTGCATTTAGCATAAATCGTCTCATGGATATCTTTATTTTCTAAAGTTAAAACAATAAACTACGTATATGATTATCTTTTGAGTTTGTGAACATGTTAATGAAATCCTTTGGCATTGTAAAAACTGATTGTACAAATTAACCTACATATTAGAACTGTGGATGAAATTCTCCATATACGAATGCTGACATTGGAAATAACAACAATTATGGTAATTTCCGAAACCAGAGTGTATGAAAGATCACGCCCGATGAAGCTTTAGAGACGTCAAATTGGTCTAGACAATAGAACTATGGGTGCAATCTCTGCGAAGGTAGACAGAATGAGCATGTCAAATCTTGGTCCTATGGAGCTTAATGGAGCTTAATGGTGTTGGCACATTTTCTCCTTTCACCTCCACTGGTATGTTCTCATAAGCATCAAAGTGGACGACGTGCATATCTACTGCATCTGCTTTGACCGCAATATCTGGCTCACTAGGATTTAGAATTGACATGCTGATTCTGCCCATTGCCCAACTTCGACCGTGACCTTCATACAAACTCTAATTGCGGGCATTACCATAGTTGTTATTTTCAATGTTAGCATTCATATATGGAGAGTTTCGTCCATAGTTATGATTGCAAGCCTCATTGTTTTTGTAGTCAGACCTTGCAAGATAGTTTCGAACAAGTGCCTCAGACATAAGCTTCTATACATAATCACTAGAGAGCATCATCATGAGCTTCATTACTAGAATCGAGAGAGAGAGAGAGAGTTGTGGAGTCGTTCGATAGGTGTGCAGATGAGAGACTCAACATTGAGTGACTAGAGAGAGAGAGATGATAAAGCCAAAGTTAATGCAACTAATAGTATACATTAAGACAAGTTGTAAAAGTGTTTAAAAGAGGATATTGCTAGAGTGAGTGGCACACACTTTACCCAACTCCCTCTCTCTATCTTCTTTTCATGTGCCTTCTCCTCTCTCTTTCTACTACAGTCATTTTACTTTGTAAACATCTTCTATGTATCTCAAAAGTCTATTTTTGACAAGAAAGTGCCATATCCAAAAACCTACACTTACATAATAAAAGCTATCGTTAGATTTTGGAGTGTCTTATATGTTGAGATATCGAGCTCGTCTAGTGAGGCGGTGGACACTGATGACCCGCCTGGGGGATAGGTCCCACACTTACACCACTGGCATGGTTGGTGAGATTTTGGGTGATATGCGGCCAGTGGGATGACAGGCTGTGTGACAGCCATTCTAGAGACTGGCATAGTTATAGCGCCAGCTCATTTAGTCGGGTTCACACTATAGAGAACCCGTGTATGTATTGGTTGAGTACCTTTCATATTATTGTGTACTCTTATCTTTGTATATGGTGTGTTGAGAGTGTTGAGTAGAGTAGAAGAAGATTTTCAACCTCTCACCTTGTGTGTTCTCTATTAGGGTTTTGTGAGTGTGTGTGTGTGCTTGCAAGAGCTCAAGCTCTCTTCCCCCCTGCATCTTTTCATGGTATCAGAGCCTGGTTCGTGCTAAGGGCTGAGCTGCAAGCAAGAGAACCACAGGAAGCGGTACGGAGGGTAAGAGCTTCAACTACTCTTCCCTATTGTGTTGGTGACTACACCCTTGTCGGGAGCTCTACGGGAGGCACCGGCAAACGGTCTCTGATTGAGGAGCTTTCTTCGCGGGAGTAAAGCTATAGGGCAACTATACAGTCTTATCGGACTATGATTTTTGGGCCGAAAACGCGTTTCGGGTGCATCTGGACCTCCGTTTTTCAGAAAGCAGGCGATTTCGAGCACTGCGGGTAAGTCATCGATTCTCTGCAGAACTCTGTTTTAAGAACTGCAGGAAGACAGATTGACTGTGCAGACACTATGGGTGCTGCAAAGAGGTCTACAGTTGCCATTGGGTGTATGTATGCACACTGAAGTCACTGGTTGTGACATTTGAGAGTACTACAGTACCGCTGTGCAGAAAATACAACATTTGTGCAGGAAAAACCAGAGTGCAGTTTCTGGTAAAATTGTGTGTTTGGCAAGATGTCTAATGATGGCATAACACAGATTGTGGCTGAGAAGCTGGATAAGAATAACTTCCATGCTTGGAGGTTCAGGTTGACAAATTTCCTGATGGGAAAGGGCTATTAGGACTACATAGAAGGTGAGCATGAAGAGGCACCAGAGATACCGGACATAAATCCCACTGCTGTAGATGTGAAAGAATTTAAAGACTGGAATCAAGGAGCTATAGGAAGGTTATGTATTGGCTCTCCATTAGTATACAGGACACCATGATTGGGCATATTCAGGATGCCAAGTCCCCCAAGGAGGCATGGGACACCTTGGTAAAGCTCTATGAAACAAATACCAAGGCACGTAAGATACAGTTGAAGAATGAACTTCATACTGTGGAGAAAAAGAGCATGTCTGTGAATGACTATGCGCTGAAGATAAAGGGTATTGTGGAATCCCTTGCATCTATTGGTGTGTCAGTAGATGATGATGACAAGGTGGAAGTCTGTCTACGTGGTCTCGGGCCACAATACAAGGCGTTCAAGACGTCCATTCATCAGACTCGGGAAAACATTCCCAACTTTACAGATTTGGTGTCTATGCTGATTATCGAAGAGAAGAGCTTGGGTGAAGACCAACAGTCTTCACAAAGCAAAAACAGTTCAGAGCAACAGGCCTTCTACACGAGTTCAGGAAGAGGACGAGGTAGAGGAGGCCGTGGACACGGTCAAGGAGGTGGCCGAACAGGTAATCAGAATTATGGCCAGCATGCAGCAGCAATAACAATAGTCCCAGAATAATCAACAACAACAACAACAACATGCAAGTGGAAGAGGCAAATTCAGAGGCAGGGGGAGTTAAAGAGGCCGTGGAAATTGGCAAAGGTAATATAATGATGCACGTGAATGCTATTATTGTGGTAAGCCTGGACATGTGCAGGCAGAATGTTATAAGAAGCAGGCTGACATGCAAAATGGGAAAGTGCAGCAAAACAACTATGCATCCTCAAGCAGAAATAATGAGGATAATGAAAGGTTGTTTGTTATGCACCATGTCGTGAATGCCATGTTTGAAAATGTTGATGCAGCACAAAAAGATAATGTATGGTATGTGGATTCAGGCGCTTCGAACCACATGACAAGTCATGGGGAGTGGTTCAAGGAGATGAAAAACCCGGAAAGACCAGGTTTTGTGGAAACAGGGGATGACACTGCTCATCCAATTGCCCACGTTGGAGATGTGCCATTGTCTATGCAGGATGGCAAAGTGAAGTACCTTGTGGATGTACTTCATGTACCGAACATAACAAAGAATCTGGTTTCAGTTGGCCAGATGATTGAGCAGGGTTTGCAGGTTGATGGGTGTTATGTTGAAGATTTCAAAGACAAGTGCAGGTTGGTTGCAAAAGGCAACAGAGTGGGCAGAATGTTTACGTTGAATGTAGACATGCCTGAAATGAGTGCTGCGATGTTTGCAAATGGTTCAGGAATTGTTGCAAACACAGACATTTGGCATAAAAGGATTGGACATGTAAATGTGCAGAGATTGAAGTCTATGCAGACAAAAGGAATTGTGACAGGGCTACCAAAATTTAAAGTGGAAGGTATGCAGAAAATATGTGAAGCATGCCAATTTGGGAAGCAAACAAAGCATGTGTTTCCATGTAACAGATATGTGAGCAGAAATGCACTAGATGTTGTGCATTCAGATGTATGGGGTCCTACGAAGACCATATCTATGGGAGGCTGCAGGTATTATGTGACTTTCATTGATGACCACACGAGGAAAGTGTGCGTATATTTCATGAAGGAGAAGAGTGAGGTGTTCACTCACTTTCAGAATTTCAGAGTTTTGGTTGAAAAGCAAACAGGGAAATATGTAAAGTGCCTAAGGTCAGATGGAGGGGGAGAGTACTTCTCCAATCTGAATTCTTGAAGAAGAATGGTATTCGGAGACAGTTTACATGTAGATACACTCCGCAGCAAAATGGAGTTGCTGAGCGAAAAAACAGGCACATTGCTGAGATTGCGCGAGCATTGATGGAAGAGAAGAATATGCCGCATTGCTATTGGCTGTTTCTACAGCAGTATACATCATGAACAGGACTCCAACTACAGCCATACATGATGTAACTCCAGAGGAGAGGTTTACTGGCAAAAAACCAGATTTGTCTCATCTGAAAGTATTTGGATGCATTGCATATGTGCATGTGCCAGATGAGCTAAGAACTAAGCTGGATCCGAAATCTGAAAAATGTGTGTTTATTGGATATTCCCTTGAGCAAAAGGGATATAGGTGTTATAACCCTGCTACACGTGAGTTGAGGGTAAGCAGGGATGTCTTTGATGAGATGAGCAGCTAGTATGCTGCTGAAAAAGAAGCTGTTGGGGCTGATGTGAGTGGAAGTGTGGTTGCACAGAACGCAGGTCAGCAATCATAGTCTTTGAGTGGACCAGGAGAGTCCTCATCTAGTGGGTCTATTGATAGACCATGGAGTGGCAGGCTACGTCATAATACCAGTCCTGCAAATGTGATTAGTACATCACGTAAAGGAAAAGAGAAAGTGGTTGAGCCCCTTGGTATGCCTGACATTTCTGCAGGGCATTCTCATGTTGATGGAGAGTCTAGTGGCTTAGATATGAGCCTTGATGAGGAGCTTGGGATCCCAGCTATGAGAACACCTGGTGTAAAGAAGGCTATGGAAGCCATGAATGAAAAGCTACGAAGATCTGGTAGAGTGAAGAACCCTGTGCAGAGATTTACTTATGATGGTTATGTGGCACATCACTATGCATATATGGCAAAGGTTGTGCAGGTTGTTGAGCCCACATGCATTGATGAGGCTGTTGGAAATGTGTGTTGGGAGAAAGCTATGGATGAAGAGATGGATGCACTATATGGAAATGAGACTTGGGATTTAGTGCAATTGCCTGAAGGCAAGAAAGCCATTGGATGCAAGTGGGTGTACAAAGTCAAACATAACAGTGATGGAAGCATAAACAGGTACAAGGCTAGATTGGTAGTAGCCAAGGATATGCGCAGACATATGGGATTGATTATGAGGAAACTTTCAGCCCAGTTGCCAAGATGGCAACAGTGAGAGTTGTAATAGCAGTGGCTGCGTCAAAGCAATGGTCTTTACATCAGATGGATGTAAAGAATGCATTCTTGCATGGCAAGAAGAGGTGTATATGTTGCAGCCACCTGGTTATGAGGATGTGGGTCACCCCGAGCATGTTTGCAGGTTGAAGAAAGCCTTGTATGGCTTAAAGCAAGCACCAAGAGCATGGTCTGACAAGATCTCTGAATATCTTGTCACTATTGGCTTTCATGTAGCCAATGCAGATTTCTCATTGTATGTGAGACATGGTGATAGAGGAGTTGTGCTTGTTGTCATCTATGTAGATGACTTGATCATTATTACGGGGGACCATGATGCAGAGATCTTTGATGTAAAGATCTTGCTTAGACAGAAGTTTGAGATGAAGGATCTGGGGGAGCTCAGATATTTTTTGGGCATTGAGGTGATTAGATCACCACATGGTATTGGATTACTGCAGAGACAGTATGGCTTGGACATGTTGTCCAAGTATGGTATGACAGGCTGTAAGCCTATTTCCATGCCATTGGATCAGAATGGCAAGTTGAGTGCAGATTCAGGAGAGATCTTGGAGGATCCTACTATGTACATGAGCATAGTAGGAAGCTTGATCTACATGACGATCACCAGACCAGATGAGCTATGCTATTGGGTTGGTGAGTCAGTTTATGCAGGTTCCACGGAAACCGCATTTGGATGCAGTGAGACGCATACTGAGGTATGTGAAGTCTACTTTGCATTGTGGACTATTCTATGAGATTGGGACAGAGATATGTGTACATGGGTACACAGATGTTGATTGGGCTGGTAGTATCTCAGATAGAAGATCTACTAGTGGATTCATGTTTTCTTTGGGGCTATGACTTGGAGCAGCAAGAAGCAGCCTACGGTTGCTCTATCGAGTACAGAGGCCGAGTACAGAGGAGCTGCTATGGCAGCATGTGAGGTAGCTTGGTTGAGAAAGCTACTTGCAGATTTGGGTCTATCAGTGGATAGACAAGTTGTCATTTTTTGTGACAACATTAGCAGTATACAGTTGGCTAGGAACCCAATCTTTCATGCTCGTACGAAGCACATAGAGGTCCACTACCACTTCGTCAGAGAGAAGGTCTTGGCAGGAGATCTTGACCTTGTTTATGTCAGCACAGAGGATCAGGTAGCTGACATCTTCACTAAAGCATTGGGTACAGAGAAGCTCCGCAGATTCAGGGCTTCGCTTGGTGTACATGAGATGGAGTTGAGCTTGAGGGGGAGTGTTGAGATATCGAGCTCGTCTAGTGAGGCGGTGGACACTGATGACCCGCCTGGGGGATAGGTCCCACACTTACACCACTGGCATGGTTGGTGAGATTTTGGGTGATATGCGGCCAGTGGGATGACAGGCTATGTGACAGCCATTCTAGAGACTGGCATAGTTATAGCGCCAACTCATTTAGTCGGGTTCACACTATAGAGAACCCGTGTATGTATTGGTTGAGTACCTTTCATATTATTGTGTACTCTTATCTTTGTATATGGTGTGTTGAGTGTTGAGTAGAGTAGAAGAAGATTTTCAGCCTCTCACCTTGTGTGTTCTCTATTAGGGTTTTGTGAGTGTGTGTGTGTGCTTGCAAGAGCTCAAGCTCTCTTCCCCTCTGCATCTTTTCATTATACATGTTGCACTCCTCATCTACACACCTACCGTGACAGACAGAGAGAGAGAGAGAGTTGTGAAGTGTATCATGAGAGAGAGAGAGAGAGGGGGGGAGGAAGAGAGAGAGAGTCGTGATAGATAGAGAGAGAGAGGGGGAGGAAGAGAGAGAGAGTCGTGAGACAGATAGAGAGAGAGGAAACATTAGATGACATTTTTAATAGTTTTGTGAGTTCCTAAAGAGAGGAAAATAATGTTTAGTATTGCTTTATATTTTAAGAAAATAGAGGGAGAAAAGGTAATTTATTAGGGATTATGTATATTTTAAGAGAAAAAAAGAACTCCTCATCTACACACCTATCGTGATAGAGAGAGAGAGAGAGAGAGAGTTGTGAAGTGTATCATGAGAGAGAGAGAGAGAGGGGGGAGGAAGAGAGAGAGAGAGAGAGAGAGATTCATTTTTACGAGTCACGACATCATGAAATTAAACTTAAAGACAATATGATGTAAACTTTGATCCATGAAATACTCATGCCGCATTACCAACCAAGTATCACATGGATCACACACAATAAAAACAATACAAGCCGCATCAAGCAAATTTACGACATTTTTTCGACCGCGTTAATGATCAAATGCCGCAATATGCAAAAAACAATATATGCACTAGCGGATGACACCAACTTGCTGCGTTAACGACACCAACTTGCTGCGTTAACGACAAAATGCCGCCCGAATCTATGGGAATACGAATAGGATATGGACATACATTGGCCGCGTTGTCGTGAAGTGTGCGGTACAGCCAGGAAAGTACGAAACTTCTAGCTGTGAGAGTGAATGTCAAATCCAACAAGGAATCTCACGTACAAAATTTCCCAAGGAGTATTGAACATCACTATTTCCAATAACAATTTCATGTGTCAACTTGCCTCAATACATCCTTGAATTCATCCTGATGATTGTACAGAATTGCATGAAATCCTTTGAACCATTCACATGTGGGCATAACAAGTCCTTCCGATTTTTCCAATATACATGTGACTAGTTACATCCTTAACATCCAGTGCCATCAAAACCATTATTTCGAGATGCACTTTATCACCTGAAAACCTGCCTTAATATTCTAACATCTCACAAGCAAAATATAGCATTTGGCATAGCTTTAACATACTCGTAATTTCCAAAATCCATTTGAGTAGAAAGTAAGATCAATTACCCTCAACTTCAATGCATTTTTCACAAATCTCCGAGCTCCAATTTCTTTAGCTTTTTCCCCAAAGTCCTTCTATTCATTTCCAAATTCTTTTTGATGTATGGGTTATATGATTCTCTCAATTCGTATAGAGTGAGAGTAATTTTAAAGAAAATAAAAAAAAAACACTTAGCTGATGAATTACATACGTGTAACTCTTCATTTGTTTCACTAATCAGAGCTGCTCGCCGTCGACTGTTCGATGAAGGTCATCAAGAAAAAAAAAACAAAGAGTATCTCCCTTAATAAAACTCAAGATTCCCTCCAATTCTAACACCTACAAGACACAAACAGCGTGTGTATTCCTCAAATTAAAAACACTGGTAGATTTCGACACTGTTCCTCTCTCTGCAGAATTTTTCCTCACACCCCTGGTTCGCCGTCGTCTGCCTCCGGTATTTTTCTATTTTTCCCGCGAAGAACTCGGCGCCCCCCCCACCACCTTTTGCAGCTTAATAGTCGGCTTTCCATTTTAAAAAAAACTGCGCATTAATGCTTGTGTTCCTTCTAGAGTTTATTACACGTAAGCTGCCAGCCAAAAGTATTCCTGTGTAAATGTGGCATTCGCATTCGAGGATCCCCGTAGGTGATCAGCATATAAACACCACCGGGCTTCAGTACCCTGCTAATCTCAGCTAACATGATTGCTGCATTATACGGCGCACCCACTCCACACATTATCGAGTCGAGAGTACCTTTGTCAATGACAGAGTCAAAGGTGCAATCATCAAAGGAGGACAAATCCAGAACATCCATGGTCATATATTTGAGTTGACACACATTGATATACTTTTTTTGCATTGCCTTAATGACAACCGGTGAAACGTCGATATTAACAATGTCATTGTATCCATCTTTCACCATATCTTCTGACATTAGTATAACATACAGACTAATGCTCCGCATGATATATAGGCATTATTTTCTAGAACACGTTGGAGACTCTCACTTCCAAAAGAATGTCCACATAGAAGTATGGTTGCACTGAAGCCAACTTAGAGACACATCCACTTCCTCATCCTTCTTATTAACATACTCATAGTCAAAGCTGCCACTGCCAGCTCTGGAGACCAACAAGCTGAGAGAAGCTCTTTTTAATGGCTCGACAGACTTGGATGAGTTCTCACAACACTGGCTCCCACTGAATTTCTTTTAACTCATCTGGCATCAAACCTTTGCATTTCCATACATGTTAAGAAGGATGTTCCCTACTACAAGGTCCATCATATGCATGAAACTCCATAATTCACACCACATTCATGTACAAAAACTCCTAGATCTTGCACTGCCTCAACTCATCTTATTGAACCTCATTTACAATATGAACATATGTACATGGCATCATATAATGACTCGTCATGGCACTTAACTCATGCATCTGGATTTGTATTTGATGGCCTCACATGCACGGTTTCACATCATAGACGTGCCATGGCACGACATCCACCCCCTCTAAACCTGCACATCCTCTGGTATGTGCCAACAAATCATCATCAAGGTTCACATATAGCTGGATGTCATCTTCATCTTCTGCAGTTCCAGGAAGATCATCCTTCCTCTTCAACCATATCCATACTACCACTGTCAAGCCTCTCATCCTGAATCTCTTGTGAATCAAAAGGATCACCATCATGCCTTCTTTTAAATATCTTGATTCTTTTGCCAGCCACAAGATTCTTTACTTCTGTTCCATCAAGCTCACACAGAGTATACGTGGCATTTCCATGCACATGCTTGACAATGTAAGGGCCAAACCATCTTTTTGCAAATTTTCTTTGAACAGTGAATTGGTTGTCAAGGCTACTATCATACATTAGAACCCAATCACCTTCTTCAATAGGTTTTGGCCGGAGTCTGTGTCTACTATCAAATCTTTCTTTATTTTTCAGCCTTGCATCTTTCAAGCGAGCTTTAGCAAGCTCTACATCTTCAGGCCTCCTCTCCAACTGTCTTATTCGCAATGCAAGGAGGTCATCTCTGCTCAATCCTTCCACCCAGGGCAATACATTCCAAGTTAGAACTACTTCTTCAACTGGCATCACTGGCTTCTGACCATACATCAATTCTGCAGGCATGTATCCTGTCACTGAGCT
This sequence comes from Cibotium barometz, assembly GCF_041138505.1. Lineage (NCBI taxonomy): Eukaryota > Viridiplantae > Streptophyta > Polypodiopsida > Cyatheales > Cibotiaceae > Cibotium > Cibotium barometz. The sequence continues at coordinate 34,366,892 of NC_141104.1, read as the reverse complement.
ATGAGTTGTACGGTCAGCCCACAAGGCATATGGTAGCAGCTTTGGCCACTCTCGCATTCTTTCTCTGCATGCCTTAGCCAAAGCTTTAATGATTGGAGGATGCCCTCGCTCACTTTTCCCATTGCCCTCAGGATTATAAGCACATGTTAAGGACAGTTTGATACCAATTCTAGAGAAGAATTCCCTTGCTTCTTCAACATCTAGCTCACCCCTATCAGCTGTTATCTTCCCAACACAACCATACCGGCAGATCACATCTTCCAAGAGAAATTTGCATACTGTTTCCGTACTCTTTGTTCTAAGAGCACGCCCTTCTACCTGATTTGTCAAATCTTCTCTTGCAAGTGCAATGTACCGCATCTGCCAAATTCCCAAAGGCATTGTAACTAGATCCACTACCCATTTGTAGTGCATGGCAGGTGGGTAGGTTGGTTGAAAGCCATCACGATGCCGCACATTTGAGTACATTTGGCATACCATGCATGTTTCCACATATTGGGAAATATCCTTGTACATTCCTTTCCACCAATATTTTTCCTTTATTTTGGTAAAGGTGGCCCACACACTTCTATGCCCAGCCCAAAGACTCTCATGGAATTCTTTCACAAGCTTTCCTTGAGTCTCTTTATCACATATGACTCTCTGTGGCATAGCATTCCTCTGCTTAGGATGCTTCCAGAGATACCCATCCTTTAGGAAATAACCATATGCTTTTCTGCGGATCCTCTTAAATTCTGAGTCAGACCAATTTTCTTGCCTTGTCAGAGTACTCAAATATTGACCAATAAGCAACCAATCTCCTTCATATATTTCCTCAATAAAAGACTCAAGTGCATTTGATAGGCAAATATGATCCCCTTTTGCATATGCTGTAGTATAGAATTTTGTACCCACATCATCAATGTCACTAATCATTTCTTTCTCATCTTCATACCTGGCTCTTGATAGCATATCTGCAACTGGATTATCTTTTCCCGCAATATGCTCAAACTCAGGATTTAGTGACTTGATATAAGCAATCCACCTAAGCATAGCAATATCTGGAGTGGTACAACTTGCTATCATCCCAAGAAGTGGCAAGCAATCAGTTTCCACTAGTACAGATGCCCCAATAAGATATTCTTTTTCACATTTTAGAGCAGTGACTATCCCCCATAATTCTCTCTTGATCTGTGGATACTTTCGTTGCCGAAAGCTTAATACCTTTGCTCCAAATCTAATTACATACCTATGATCATCCTCATCATCTTGCCCTACTGCCCATCCTATCCCAGTAGGACTAGTATCAACTGTAACAATCACAGGCCTGCCACACTCATAATCTGCCTTTCTCAAAATGGGTGATGATTGGAGCAAATATTTCAGCTTCCGCATAGCTTTAATATGTACTGCACTCCACAAAAATTTTTGATTTTTCCTCAAAAGCTGATAAAGAGGATCTGCTACATGTGCATAATGTGGGATCCAAATAACATAAAAGACGCATGCTCCAAGAAATCTCCTCAGCTCTGTAACATTAATGCATATTTCCTTCATTCTTTGTATTGCATCTATCTTGGCTGGACAAGGACGGCGTCCACTAGTACTACAAAGATGTCCCACTATTAGCACTTCACCAACCCCAAACACTGATTTCAGCCCAGATAAAGTAAGATTCACTTCTTCAAGCCTGGATAGAATCATGTCACAATCCTTTATATGATTTGCCACAAACTTGCGGCACCCTTTTGAATCCAAATCCTCATCTTTATCTTTCTCATCACAGCCCTTTATTGGCACATCATCCAAAAATGGCATAGTTTTTTGTGGTATGAAGTCTCGTAAGACTTAATTCATTCCATTCATCGTATGTGCCACTGAGTTAGTGGCTCCCTGTGGTAAGGTACACATCCTTACTAATCCCAAAGGAGAGCTCATTGTGGTCAAGTCCCTGCTTTGTATATCCAGCTGGAAACTGATCATATCCCGAATACAGATCACCCATAGAGTATATAGCTTTCCTTGCAAATGCTTCTGCAAACTCATCCACAATTGGACCTGCTCCCACATTCCTAATTGTGACTTTGTTTACAGGTTGCATGTCTTGAATAAAGCGCAATGTCCCATTTTTCTTTGGTACAGTAAACCATCTGTTGGAATATGGGGCACATGAAGGCTCCAAGATCCCCATCCTAATCTTTTCCTTTAGTAATTCCATCAACTTTGGCAAGAGAGCCTTTGGTACTGGAATTGGACGCAGGTTCCAGGGCACATGTGGAACAGTAAAGATCACCATTGGTGCTGTTACACTTGGATCAACACAACCTATCTCATGCGGCTGAAAGGCAAAAGCTTTCCCATGTTTTACAAGCATCTCCTCAAAGCATTCCCTTTCAACTGGCAACAGAAAATCCTTCTCACCAATCTTCAGCTCTTTTAGAGTTTCTTGAGTAAATTTATGCCCAATTTTCTTCGGATCTCTAAGATTTGGCTGCATAGAAGCTTCATCTATCTTCTCCTTACTTCCCGGTGGCAAGGGCAAGGCAACTGGTTTCACCTTCTTTGCAACCGTTTTGTACTTTGTATCAACATGAGCATCCATCTCACAATTCATGTTTTTACATTCCACCCCCTCAAATTCCTAGATTATATCATACATCTCCACAGATGACACCTTTATCATTTCATTTCCACCCTGTAAGCATGCTCTTCCCATATCAAAAAGCACATCCATAGTATCTATAAATGACACCTCATCAAGCACCCCTGAAATAAACTCATTCTTTCCCAAAAGACCACACTGCTCAAAACCTTTTTGTTCATTTTGTATATGTTTTTGCATGCCACGCTTCAAATCCTTGCTTTTTACAAAAACCAGTGATCCATAGCTAGAGAATCCCTGAAAATTTGCTGAAAAACTATTTACATTGATTGAGTCCTGCGAGAACTCATTTCCCCTTGTACCATTGGAATCCCGCTTTACAATGGCACCTGGCCAAAATCCCTCATCTCTCTGTAATTCATAAACTCTCTGTTTATCTTTGAGAGTGACTGTGCCCGAAGAGATTCATGATTCCTTTCATGATTAATGCAAACTGTCAAAAACTAAACAGCTTTTTTACCATCTTTACTCCTTATTCTTGCATATGCTGAACCATCATCCAAAACCTTTGTTTCCATCCTTACAGCTGTAATGTAGGGTTGCCCAAGGATAAGGGGATACGATGACATCTCCTGAACAAAGAAATTCTGATCATCCTTCACATCCCCTATAGTTACCCTTACATTTGGACATGCTGCATAAAGCTCTCCAGATGAATTATTAGCTGCTTTAATCATCCACCCATGATCCACATCCATTGGCCACTTACATTTGTTGTAGAGATTTTTGGCCATAAGATTTATTTCAGACCCATGATCAATTAGAGCGACATACGGCTCTTCCAAATCACCTATCTTGACAAGGGTTTTAGTGGTTGCTCTTGCCCAATGACTCCTGGAGTAATGACTCTTTGTAAGAACTTCTTTTTCATCATCCTCTTCCACAAAGCGCACTTGTCGTGCCCCATCAGCAGAGTGATTACATTCCACCACATTTTCTCTCTCTTCCTTTTTCTGTACCTGTACACCATGAGTCTTGGAAGTGCTTGCCTCCCCTTGTGATGGAATAGATTCAATTATGGACTGCCTTTTTCTTCGTATAATATCAATTATCTCATCATGAAATTCTTTCTTTGCAATCCCCAATTCCACCCTGCTGTTTAGAATTCTCTCTTCAAGCACCTTTTTGAGATCTGTTGCAACTTCAATATCAGATTGAAGCTTGTAGAGTGGACTTTTCCCTTTACCCTTCTCCTTCATTTTTGCTGGCACTTCTTCCATTGAAACATCCTGTGGAGATCTGCTATACTGTGGAGGCATATGTGATGGCCCAGGATCCTTCTTTTCACTTCCACGTGTAACTCTTTTTGATGGCCCTCCTTCCTCATTTTCCCTTTTACGCTTCTCCTCTACCTGTGCCTCATTATTTTGGCATTTGGCAATATAGGCATGAATGGATAAAGAATCCACAGGCTCCTCCCAGCCAGTCTCAAGACGTATACAATCACCTGCCTCATGCAAAGCTTGCTTTGACACTTTCTTTGACGCAATTAATTCCATTGTTGATGGCCAAAAATTCTCATTCTCATAATCCTCATCATTCTCAAATCCCTGCTTTAATTGACCAACCTTTAATCCATAGGTTGCTGCCTCAACCATAGAAATGGCATGACTAGCAGCCATATCCTCTACCAGCTTTTTCATCCCTCCTTTCCCAAAGTTTGTACTCAATGGAAGACCAGTCTCTGTAAGATGGATTTTCCCATCTTTGAAAAACACAAGTTGATTTTTAAGAGCTTCTTTATAGCTAGTACAGTCCTTCTTTGCATGCTCTGGGTCATCACACCATATGCATCTATATGTAAACCCTTCTTTGCTTTGAGGTCTTTGCATAGAAGCCTGCCCCAATGGTAGACCTTTTTCTTCAATCCTGGACATCTTCAATTTTAAATCACGCATACCCTTGATAAGCTCATCCATCGGCCCATCTATCTTTGGAATTGTAGCAGCTGGTTTGGATAGATTCTCAGGGGTAACAGCAGTTATTGGGGTTACAGAGCCCATCACCATTTTATCCCTCCTCCGCTGCCGCTTTGCTAACATAGTGACTGCATCCTTAACATCATTCCAATCACTCTTTAATCCCTGCTCTGTATTCTTATCCTCAAGGAGGATTTCCAATTTCTCCTGGAGATCTTTCCCAGCTGCTTGCAAGAAGAGCTCTGTTTTTTCTCTATCCAAAGTTGCACGCTCTATCCTTGACAACTGGGCATAACGCTTCTCAAACTCTCTTAGCAATTCTGTGGCAGAAATTCCCATTTTAGATTTTGTGACCCATTCCAAGAAAGTTCGTTTGGTCACTCGCTCAGAATCCTCCATGAAATATTCATCCTTTAAAGCAAGCTTGAACTCTTCCCAATTTCTGCCACCCTGTGCTGTCTGCAATCCTTTTATGCGCTCTCTTATTTCAGGAACGCATACCAGCTCGAAACTTCGAACCATATCCTCCTCAGTCACCCTGTTTAGCTCCATCTCCTTTATATAATTGCGCAGGTACTTTGTAATGTCCTTCCCATCAAATTGATCCACCTTTTTCACAATTGATTGTAATGCCTTGGTCGTGGAAATTTGTCCCCTCTCAGCAGCTTGTTGCTGTTGCATGTACATGGTAAACATTTGAAACATCTGCATAACTCCGGGGTCAAAATGAACCCCCTGACCCTCAGAATTCTCAGCCATAGCTTCCCTGTATATTTCACCACACTCTCACCCCAGCAGTTTCACGCCGGGTTCACCAAAAGATGTCGTAAAGTGTGCGGTACAGCCAGGAAAGTACGAAACTTCTAGCTGTGAGAGTGAATGTCAAATCCAACAAGGAATCTCACGTACAAAATTTCCCAAGGAGTATTGAACATCACTATTTCCAATAACAATTTCATGTGTCAACTTACCTCAATACATCCTTGAATTCATCCTGATGATTGTACAGAATTGCATGAAATCCTTTGAACCATTCACATGTGGGCATAACAAGTCCTTCCGATTTTTCCAATATACATGTGACTAGTTACATCCTTAACATCCAGTGCCATCAAAACCATTATTTCGAGATGCACTTTATCACCTGAAAACCTGCCTTAATATTCTAACATCTCACAAGCAAAATATAGCATTTGGCATAGCTTTAACATACTCGTAATTTCCAAAATCCATTTGAGTAGAAAGTAAGATCAATTACCCTCAACTTCAATGCATTTTTCACAAATCTTCGAGCTCCAATTTCTTTAGCTTTTTCCCCAAAGTCCTTCTATTCATTTCCAAATTCTTTTTGATGTATGGGTTATATGATTCTCTCAATTCGTATAGAGTGAGAGTAATTTTAAAGAAAATAAAAAAAAAACACTTAGCTGATGAATTACATACGTGTAACTCTTCATTTGTTTCACTAATCAGAGCTGCTCGCCGTCGACTGTTCGATGAAGGTCATCAAGAAAAAAAAAACAAAGAGTATCTCCCTTAATAAAACTCAAGATTCCCTCCAATTCTAACACCTACAAGACACAAACAGCGTGTGTATTCCTCAAATTAAAAACACTGGTAGATTTCGACACTGTTCCTCTCTCTGCAGAATTTTTCCTCACACCCCTGGTTCGCCGTCGTCTGCCTCCGGTATTTTTCTATTTTTCTCGCGGAGAACTCGGCGCCCCCCCCACCACCTTTTGCAGCTTAATAGTCGGCTTTCCATTTTAAAAAAAACTGCGCATTAATGCTTGTGTTCCTTCTAGAGTTTATTACACGTAAGCTGCCAGCCAAAAGTATTCCTGTGTAAATGTGGCATTCGCATTCGAGGATCCCCGTAGGTGATCAGCATATAAACACCACCGGGCTTCAGTACCCTGCTAATCTCAGCTAACATGATTGCTGCATTATACGGCGCACCCACTCCACACATTATCGAGTCGAGAGTACCTTTGTCAATGACAGAGTCAAAGGTGCAATCATCAAAGGAGGACAAATCCAGAACATCCATGGTCATATATTTGAGTTGACACACATTGATATACTTTTTCTGCATTGCCTTAATGACAACCGGTGAAACGTCGATATTAACAATGTCATTGTATCCATCTTTCACCATATCTTCTGACATTAGTATAACATACAGACTAATGCTCCGCATGATATACAGGCATTATTTTCTAGAACACGTTGGAGACTCTCACTTCCAAAAGAATGTCCACATAGAAGTATGGTTGCACTAAAGCCAACTTAGAGACACATCCACTTCCTCATCCTTCTTATTAACATACTCATAGTCAAAGCTGCCACTGCCAGCTCTGGAGACCAACAAGCTGAGAGAAGCTCTTTTTAATGGCTCGACAGACTTGGATGAGTTCTCACAACACTGGCTCCCACTGAATTTCTTTTAACTCATCTGGCATCAAACCTTTGCATTTCCATACATGTTAAGAAGGATGTTCCCTACTACAAGGTCCATCATGTGCATGAAACTCCATAATTCACACCACATTCATGTACAAAAACTCCTAGATCTTGCACTGCCTCAACTCATCTTATTGAACCTCATTTACAATATGAACATATGTACATGGCATCATATAATGACTCGTCATGGCACTTAACTCATGCATCTGGATTTGTATTTGATGGCCTCACATGCACGGTTTCACATCATAGACGTGCCATGGCACGACAGCGTTACTGACCATATGCCCGCATTTGACAAAGGGAAGGGAAGGGAAGGTGACATCGCCATAACGATACTATGCTTGCCGCGTTACCGACGACTAGTACCGCTACGATGTGCCATACTTACCATAGGACACAAACTAGCCGCGTTACCGACTATGTGTCCCACGATAAGCACCATTCTGAAGCATGGCCTTACACACACACACCCCTCGTGTGGCGGACCACCCACATCCGGCCGCGCATTGCGACCATGGGCGGCTACCCGCACGAACACACACACCCACACACACACACACCTACAACTATCATTACCTGTGTATACTGTCAGTAATGAAAGGGCCCCCCGGGCCCGTATATATACAAAAATGTAGCCCGCCGGGCTAAATGACGACCCCGGCGGCCGGGGTTTTCAAATTCCCAGCGGGACCGCCGGGTATTGCAAAAATCCAGTTGGGATTTTAGCCGGTTACCAGGGAATCTCCCACCGGCTTTTTTGGGAACATGTTAACACATGTTATTAACAAAAAAAAATTGTGATCACGTGAATATAAAATCATTGATTAAGGCCCTTTTCACAAGGTTTGTTAAGACAGTCTTTTTTCACAATACAATAATGCCAAGATAAAATTTATAACAAAAAAGTTTATACATGAATAAATTTCATACAAGCCAAATCGGCTCTCTTATTCTTTTCCTTTATACCGCCGATGATCTAGAATTCGGCCTTCCAGCCTCTACATACTGGGCAAAACCCTACGGGACCATACACCTCATCGTCGGCCCCGTTGGCGAGGACTCAAGCCGGCCTGTTGCCCACTCAGGGTCCATCGCTCGATACTCCCGCCCCTCAAAGGGATGTCTACGCACTAGGGTGGGCTAATTCACCATACTAGCCTGGGCCCTTAGAACTAGGCAGCATCACAATCACTTGTCTCAATCGGCAAACCTCATTCTCCCAATGGTATGAGGGATACCATGGGCCAACTCCGAGCCTTACTAACATCTCCGTCATTCGGCTATACAAGCACAAGAACGGGGTAGCGTCAAGGCAAGGAGAAGTTGTACCTGTACCTTAATTTAACCAAGATAACAATCCATTTACTCAACTAAACCATAGGACTAGAATCCATGTTACCTTCTTAAGAAAACAATCCTTTTCACAAAGATTTTAGCATTTCAACTTGATATTGCAATAAGACATTCTTTATTGAGGCATATGCTGTTGTGTAAAAGAATACAATTTTTAAATAGTAAATCAATCAAATAGATCACTATTAACAATTAATAGAGAAGCCGGGGCCATACCTATTAACAATTAATAGAGAAGCCGGGGCCATACCTCAACTCCTAAGAATGATATATAATTGAAAAATAAAATATGTATATACCTTATAGAAATTTATCGTTTATCGTTGTCTTTGCTCGTTAACAAGAGCTTTAGAACTTGACATATGAGAATAGAGTCTTCTAATACCTTGTCTTATGATTGAAATCATCCAATCATCCCCAAGCTTTATCTCCTCTTACTCGTACTGTGACTCTTCTCTCTTTCTAAGGTCTATGGCAAAATAGCCTTCTCTTACAGGACTACGTCATACTATTCTTTCTCTAAAAGAAAAGCTATGGAGTTTTGGTCTCTTCCTCCGAAAGAACATAGTAATCTAAACTGCTTTTCTAAGATATTAGATAAGAATGAAGGGATATGTACATCTCAAGCTCTAGGATTACCTTGAGGATACTTGCTGCCTTCTTACAGTTTTCCCTGTGTAGAGACCCTGACAGAATCAGCAAATTGTTTCAGCCCTGATAAAAACTCAGAATATGGTCATAGAACCAGTCAAAAGAACTGGAAGGCATCTGGTCTACAAGCTAGCGCGGGTAGAATAGGCAAAAATGTCTATATATAGCCACAAACGTGCCATCTTTAGAAACGCATTGTTTTTCCTAATTTTTAGTATGCATAGACTCTAAATATGTAAAAGTACTCTATATATGACCTCTTATCACCTAAATTCGAATTTTGAATTTTTAGTATGCATAGACTCTAAATATGTAAAAGTACTCTATATATGACCTCTTATCACCTAAATTCGAATTTTGAATCAAATTTTTAGCTCCAAAAATCCTAGCTAATAATTTTATTCTAAAAGTTTCCTAATGTTTCTAGCCTTAACTCTTCTCTAGGTGCACTCTCTTTCCTTCTTGAAATCTATATTAAAAGAGACACATACATACATGGCTTGGGAGGGACCTTACAATCTCCCCCACTTAAAAGATTCGAGATGTCCTCATCTCGCGAACTGGGGTAGTATCTAAGTAAATCGTCCTGTCTCTTTCAAAGTGGTGTCCCCACTAGGTAGAAATCTTCTTTTATCTAAACATTGCTCCGAGTCCCTTATTTCATGTGTTTGGCTTGTTTTGTTGTGCCTCCAAAAGGTATATTATTCTAAAGTTAATTGGTCTTATTATCCTATGTTCATGCATCCATATACCTCTCAAATGCTATGAACCTTCGAATTCCTTATTCTATACCCCCATGCAATATGGTACTTAACAAATTGTCATGGAGAAACGTAAGGGAATCAATCCTTTACGTAATCTAGCCTATGATAGTAATTTCATAATCTTAGTATCGTCTTGTAGAATACCTCTATTCATCATGCACATTACTTCACATGAATCTTGCACCAATCCTCTTCTATTTACTCATAGAAATACTTGTTGAATTTGATTATCTTTAACCCTGCTATCCCTATTTCTTGACCTAATTTTTACTCTAGCTCATGATTCCTTGTAGCCCAAGGGTGGGCTTGACGTTCCTCTTGAATTAGGAGATCTCTTCTTGATTAACATGGAAGGAGATCTCTTCTTGATTAACATGGAAGGACTCATGTCCTTCTTAATACTTTCTATATAAAAAAACTTTATCACAGTCCTTGGCTATAATTATGGCTTCTGAAATAGAGGATAGTTTTACATTCTTGATGGGGTTATTCAAAGGTAGATTAAGCTTCCAAATGAATCGATGGAGAAGAGTTATCTCATCTGTCTCTAGAGCAAATCGGAGAAGTTTAAGAAAGTTTGGTGGTTTTCTTTTAGTATCATCCTTTCTTGGGTTAGCTCCAAAAATTTATTCATTTTATCCTCTCGAAATCCATGAGGACAATACCTCTCACGAAGGTATAATTTAATGGCATCCCATAACTGATTCTGGTTCTAGTGTGGTTAGATTGACAACAATGCTTCCAACTAATTTGGCATTTCTTATGATTTTTAGATGCGAGCAAGGGTGAGCTTGCTTCTTTCATTGTATCCATGAAAAGTTCAAAACTATCAAATGCTTATCATAGTGCCACATCTAAAGAGGCACTCTAGATTAATATATCTGAGATCTTCATTTTTTGAGAATGACACATTTGGTGCCTTGGGGGATTGACACATCCAAAGATTATCAGGATTAACATGTCTGAGATAATTAGTTTTTTGAAAATTACACATCTAGTATCTTGGGATTAACACATCTAAGAGCATGATTCTCTAGGAATTACACATCCAAAGTTAGACCCATGTTTGTCTGAGATGGGTTCAAGATCTTGGATGATCTTCCTAGTGTAAAGCATCCAATGGATGACATTCACACGTCAACGATTCAAACCTTAATGGAGTTATAATCTTAATAATTTATAATATGCGAACTAATAAGATATATCCTGAAAATTTCTCTAAACAAAGTTTCGGTCTATCCTCGATTTAGTCTCTCACTAGTTTCTTAATTTGTTCACTGGGCTATGTTTTTCCTCACAAAAGGTTCTCTTCCCAATCTTATTTCTCAAATTTATTGTACAAATATCTTGCGTGTGCACCCCCAAGATATAAGCACAATTTCATAGGATGATTGTCTCAACATGTGAGGATATTCAAATAACTTCTATGGCCAGTAGAGATGATTGATTCGTCCTCATATGATAAACAATCACTTGTTTTAATCCCTTGATAGTTAACCTTTAAAAAATAAATCCTAGGAACTAAGATCGACTCTGATACAACTTGTAAGGTTCCCCCCTTCCAAAATAGGGGAAACACTTAAGATAGTCCACTAAGTCTTATCTTGGAGAAAATTTCCTACTCATCGACACCTTGACCATGCAGAGATTCAAGGATATGATTCATATGTAAGACCTAGTTCTATCCCACAGGGGGAGCGTGGTCTTCTAAAAAAAATCAAATCACCCATAGGGTAATTGATCATAATTTGGGCAACTACTAGTCTTCATTCCTAGAGATAACACTTTTTTCCTCATCCATGCAAGGCTCAGCCCGCTGGCCTAGTCTTCTAGAATAGAATTGCCCGAGAACCTATTTATCTAACGTGGGGCTTTCACTTAATATGTTGGAAAGCTACCCGACTACTCCGTTCCACCCGTCCGTAGGATGGTGCCGTCAGGGCATTCCATCCTGCCACTTTCCACCCTACTCACGCGTCAATTTGTTTTCTAGTTAATCCTACCACACTATTTGACATAAATAAACATGTTCCTTAATTAAGGCCATTTTCACAAGGTTTGTTAAAACAGCCTTTTTTCACAATACAATAATGCCAAGACAAGATTTATAACAAAAAAGTTTATACATGAATCAATTTCATACAAGCCAAACCGGCTCTCTTATTATTTTCCTTTATACCGTCGATGATCTAGAATTTAGCCTTCCAGCCTCTACATGCTGGGCAAAACCCTACGGGACCATACACCTCATCGTTGGCCCCGTTGACACGGACTCAAGCCGGCCTGTTGCCCTCTCAAGCTCGATCGCTCGATCCTCCCGCCCCTTAGAGGGATGTCTGCACACTAGGGTGGGTTAATTCACCGCACTAGCCTAGGCCCTCAGAACTAGGCAGCATCACAATCACTCGTCTCAATCAGCGAACCTCATTCTCCCAATGATATGAGGGATACCATGGGACACAACTCCGAGCCTTACTAACGTCTCCGCCGTCCGGCTATACAAGCACAAGAACGGGGTAGCGTCAAGGCAGGGAGAAGTTGTACCTGTACCTTAATTTAACCAAGATAACAATCCATTTATTCAACTAAACCATAGGACTAGAATCCATGTTACCTTCTTAAGAAAACAATCCTTTTCACAAAGATTTTAGCATTTCAACTTGAGATTGCGATAAGACATTCTTTATTGAGGCATATGCTGTTGTTTAAAAGAATACAATTTTTAAATAGTAAATCAATCAAATAGATCACTATTAACAATTAATAGAGAAGCCGGGCCATACCTCAACCCCTAAGAATGATATATAATTGAAAAACAAAATATGTATATACCTTATAGAAATTTGTCGTTTATCCTTGTCTTTGCTCGTTAACAAGAGCTTTAGAACTTGACATATGAGAATAGAGTCTTCTAATACCTTATCTTACGATTGAAATCATCCAATCATTAACAAAATATGTATATACCTTATAGAAATTTATCGTTTATCGTTGTCTTTGCTCGTTAACAAGAGCTTTAGAACTTGACATATGAGAATAGAGTCTTCTAATACTTACGATTGAAATCATCCAATCATCCCCAAGCTTTATCTCGTGTTACTCGTACTGTGACTCTTCTCTCTTTCTAAGGTCTATGGCCAAATAGCCTTCTCTTACAGGACACGGCATACTATTCTTTCTCTAAAAGAAAAGCTATGGAGTTTTGGTCTCTTCCTCCGAAAGAACATAGTAATCTAAACTTCTTTTCTAAGATATTAGATAAGAATGAAGGGATATTTACATCTCAAGCTCTAGGATTACCTTGAGGCTACTTGCTGCCTTCTTACAGTTTTCCCTGTGTAGAGACCCTGACAGAATCAACAAATTGTTTTGGCCATAACTCTCTGATAAAAACTCAGAATATGGTCATAGAACCAGTCAAAAGAACCGGAAGGCATCTGGTCTACAAGGTAGCGTAGGTAGAATAGGCAAAAATGTCTGTATATAGCCACAAACGTGCCATCTTTAGAAACACATTGTTTTTCCTTATTTTTATTATGCATAGACTCTAAATATGTAAAAGTACTCTATATATGACCTCTTATCACCTAAATTCGAATTTTGAATCAAATTATTAGCTCCAAAAATCCTAGCTAATAATTTTATTCTAACACAATCCTAATGTTTCTAGCCTTAACTCTTCTCTAGGTGCACTCTCTTTCCTTCTTGAAATCTATATTAAAAGAGACACATACATACATGGCTTGGGAGGGACCTTACAATCTCCCCCACTTAAAAGATTCGAGATGTCCTCATCTCGCAAACTGGGGTAGTATCTAAGTAAATCGTCCTGTCTCTTTCAAAGTGGTGTCCCCACTAGGTAGAAATCTTCTTTTATCTAAACATTGCTCCGAGTCCCTTATTTCATGTGTTTGGCTTGTTTTGTTGTGCCTCCAAAAGGTATATTATTCTAAAGTTAATTGGCCTTATTATCCTATGTTCATGCATCCATATACCTCTCAAATGCTATGAACCTTCGAATTCCTTATTCTATACCCCCATGCAATATGGTACTTAACAAATTGTCATGGAGAAACGTAAGGGAATCAATCCTTTACGTAATCTAGCCTATGATAGTAATTTCATAATCTTAGTATCGTCTTGTAGAATACCTCTATTCATCATGCACATTACTTCACATGAATCTTGCACCAATCCTCTTCTATTTACTCATAGAAATACTTGTTGAATTCGATTATCTTTAATCCTACTATCCCTATTTCTTGACCTAATTTTTGCTCTAGCTCATGATTCCTTGTAGATAGGGGTGGGCTTGACGTTCCTCTTGAATTAGGAGATCTCTTCTTGATTAACATGGAAGGACTCATGTCCTTCCATGATTAACATGGAAGGACTCATGTCCTTCTTGATACTTTCTATATAAAAAAACTTTATCACAATCCTTGGCTATAATTATGGCTTCTAAAATAGAGGATTGGAATGAAGGGATGTAATGCATGAAAAATATGAGTAATCACCATGTAAACATGATGCCTAAGTGTGTTTAGTCTCTCACCAAGAGAATGGAAATAGCCTTCCACAAGCCAAGAGAGAAGCCATGAGCTCCAAGAAACATAAGTTTCCATTTCTAAAAATGATCATCAAAAGTTACAACCATGGTCCAAGTCCCCTCTTTTATACATGGACTTGTCCCATTATTAACCCTATTGAATAAAGTTCCTACTTTATTACAAACCATCCCTTCCCAAAGATTTTGTCCTCAAAATCAATAACATGTACAATCTCAAAGTATGAGACTCTAATGTAATCAATGGGAAGTGGTTAAGAGTTCTCAAGTACATCCAAAGCACATATACAATGAAAATCCGGATGTATACAAGTCCACAAAGCTTCAAGCCCAAAGTGTATGAGTGGGACTGTTATGACAGCCCTTCTAGTCGATGAAGACCCTTGAAAATCCTTCATTTAGACTCCATATATTGGGCTGAAAATAATATGTACACTCAGCCATATGTAGCCCACATCATAATCTTTCATTAGGATACGCCATGAAGCTTGTTGGAGTAGAAAAATAGGCCCAATAGTAGACCTTCCCAAAGCTGTCCAGAAATTACAGCATGTATACTTCTTTGTGTTGAGTTTGAGAGAGTTGATGGATTTAGAGTTGATGAAGCTATGAGTGCTCCCGGAATCCACAAGAATATGTGCAACCCTCCCATTGATGGTCCCCACCAACCTTAGTGTGCTTGGGTTCTTGCAACCCGCCAACAACTCTTGTGAGATAGAGCATATGCAAGCTGAAATTTCTGCATTGGTAGGCATGTCTCCGTCCACAAGGCTTTCCTTAACTCCACCTCCCGGATCAAACGGAAACTCACCATCCTCCGTGATGAAAGAATGATCTTCAAGTGACTCCTCATGTGCTTCTTCATTGCAATCCTCCCATTCCTCAATGTCATGAGAGTCATCCTTGTTCTCTTCCTCATCCATGAGGATCATAGTGGCCACAATCTTCTTTGATTTGCACACATGCCCGGGTGACCACCTCTCTTTGCACTTGAAACATAGCCCTTTGCTTCTCAACTCCTCAATCTTTGGATCATCCATTCTTTGAGTCTTCTTGAAGGGTTGAAAGGGCTTCTTCTTCATGAAGTCACTACTCTTTTTGGCATCAAATTGATGTATCTCATTCTTTGGCTGTCCACCCCCAAATGATGTAGGAGTTCTTGGATTAGAGGATGGTAATGTAGAGGTAGGACCTTTCCCAAAATTGTAAGAAGTAGTGGTTGGTTTGAGTGTGTCTTTGGTGAAGGTTATGGGCTGAGACCTCTTGTACTTTGGCTCATAGAGTTCGGCTAACCTCATAGCTTCTTTGAGAGAGCTAGGCCTTTGAGCCGACACATCCGCCTTGATGAAGTGTTCAAGCCCATGCACAAACTTTTTCATCTTCATGTCTTCACTCAAGCCTTCCACGTACATTGAAAGCTTCAAAAATCTCTTGATGTAACCTCTCACCATCATCCCCTTTTGAGAAAGCTCATACCATTCTTCATGGTATCGGTCGAGCACTAAGGGTGAAATGTAAGGGTGAAATGAAGGCCAAGTTCATCTCCCGCCTCAATCCTTCCCAAGTTGATGGCGTGTTCCCTTGTTTGACCAAGTGCCTCCACCATTGATGAGCATAATCTTCAAGATGTAAGGAGGAAAATTGTACCATATCACGCTCACTTTTTGGGTAAAGTTGGAAATAGGTGTCAAGCTTGGTAGCCCACTCCTCTAACTCTTGCGGAGATGACCCGTCACCTTTGAACTTTGATAGTGAGATTTTGTCTTTGACATCCTTGGAAGATATGTGGGATGGGTTATCATGTTGGGTAGAGGGCTTGAATCTTTGCATCTTCGAGTATGACTCCATAAATTGTGCAAAGTCTTTGTAATCCCTCTTGATGATATTCGACAATTCCATCCACTTCTCGTGAGCATCCCTTTGTCTTTGGGCAAAGGACATTTGATTCCAATCGAGTGCAATCTCCTCATCATTCACAAACACCTCATCCTCTTCCCTTGAATGCATTGCCCTAGAAAAGGTAGGACCCTTTGATGCATTGAGGTGAGACAAACCCGAATGAAAAGAAGGAGGAAACATGTCCTTGACAAGAGGTCTCCGTGCATCCGCCATGAATCCCCGAGTGGATGCTCCCAATGGATCCTCTTGTACGGCCTTCATGGAATCCTCATTCAAGATGCCCTTGCCTTTTCTTTGCTCATAGTCACCATAATTCCCATGCTTTTCTTGTGCTTGAGACTTCCCAAACTTTTCCTCCATCACACCAATCCGTGAGGATAATGTTTCAAAATGAGAATCAAGCTTGGAGTCTAAGGTCTCCAACCGTTGTACAAGCATTTGCATGAGGGTGTCATGGTTAACCGCCGCTTGTGTCCCTTGAGAAATTTGATTATGTACATTGCCCCCATTGTCTTCATTGATGAATGCATCCCTTGCATCCATATTACCTTCCATGTCCTCATCACCAATGATCATTTCTTGCACAACATCCCCACCCTTGCGTGGTCTTCCCTTCGGCATAGTGAAGAAATGCAAGATGTTGGTAGAATGCCCAAATGATGTCGGAATTGGACAAAAGAAGGTTCTATGGGTAGGTAATGGTGTCTACTATCCTCCCAAATGAACACAGTAAGAATTAGGTGTGGGCAAGTACTCTCTGTTTTAGGGTTTGTGCGGGACAGCTGAAAGTAGTAATTTGGCTCTAAAACGCAAAATATATGTCGAAATTAGGATTTTGACGGCTCTATAGAAAGCTAACGGAAGATAGAACCTACCCCTAAAAGCATTTTGATTCAGTCAAAGTGGAAGTATATTCTGTTTGACTTTGACCAAAAAGTCAACATGACTACTTTGACCGAGATTGTGATATCCGATTAAGGGGTTCTATGGCTCATTTGAAAACTCTCAAGGAGTAGAATAGAGTCGTGTAATCACTCGGACCTAATCCCAAAAACCCTAGGACTGAATTAGGGTTTTGTAAAATCCCAGAAATTCCCAAAATTCGGTCCCAAAGCTCAATCCGGCTACAAATGATTGGTGTTTCTCCCCTTGGTAGTTGTGAATAACTCTTCAAGTGTATCCATGGGGTAAATCTCCAATCAATAAGCTTGTTTGGCTCCCTTGTTGGAAAAATTCCGCCAGAGTCTCCTTTGTAATTGGAACCAAATCTCAAATGAAAATGCAACTTCTCAAATCACAATGCAATACTCTTTGTATCCCACAATGTCATGAAAGATCATATGCACTCTTTGTCCATCAAAGCATTTGAAATATCCACACAATATGACGGAAAAGGGGCCCCATTGCCCAAATGCATCCACAAAGTCGATGGTGAGGATTGTTGAGGACGCGCGTTGAAGCTTGCCGATCTCCCGGCCAAGCTCTTCTCACCCCTTCACCGAGTTTTCCTCCAAGGTGAAGGTTGAGGCCATTTCTTCACACCGGCGGTGTACCTAATCCCCCTTTGTACCGCTTTACCATGGCAATCACGGCACAAAGAGTTCAAGCCATTCTCCCCTTGGCCTCTCCAACCAATGCCAAGGTACCCTCACACATTGCTAGATTCTATAGAAACTTGAAGTGGTAGCAATGGTGAGTGTAGGTACAAAATGATGTGGATAATATCAAATGATAGAACAAGTTTGTTGGCTTACAAGTATTGAGCATGACTCATGCCCTTTTACAATTTAGAACTCATCAATAAAGCATGGACTCATGCCTCAATCCATCATCCAAAAGCTCCAACACAAACCAACAATTCACAATGCCCTCACCATGGCATTTGCATAAGCATTTGTTAACCACAATCAAGGCATTTGCAATTGCATTCCAACAATCCCTTTCACATCATATTGACAAATGCATGCTTCCAAAACTTATGCTCTCTTATGCCCATGTGTAAAACATAGCATTGGCATGGCTATGTATAGCATCCATAGTGTCCATATGGCATCAAGATGAGCATGAGGGACTCCAAAAACATTGCATAAGCTTGCTATTCCATCAATGGCATGCCAAATGAGACATAATGAAGAAAATCCCCCAAAATGTGATCTATGAATTGGCCAAGCTCATGTGGAATCAATTCCTTTCACCATTGCCATCAATAATGCATGGAGAAGCAATATTGGCATGTGAATGGTCAAGCTTTAATGGTTAATTTCTGAAAATTAGGGGAGTTTGAATGTGTCCAACCCTAATCCATTCCCAAGCTCCACCAAATGCTTCAAACTTGCAAGGGATTGATCAAACCACTCACCAATGTCATCCAGAAAGCTTCAATGGTAGAAAATGTTGAAGAAGCCTCTTGTTGAAGAAAAACGTAGCCTCTCTTTGCTCTGAAATTTGCAGCCAAAGAACACCATTTCTCCCTCTCCATTGGCCATGAAATGCTCCCCAAAATCTCACCAAAAAGGGCTAAAACACTTAGCAATCCTTCATGAAGCTTGTGGCTAAGCTTCATAGCTTGGAGGAGGCATGGAAGAGGCGACGAAAATCAGCGAAAATCAGCCCCAAAATTCAACGTGGAAGTGAAAATTCAGCCCCATTGCTAGTCTCCATGCTCATTGAGAGAAGAAATCACCATAATATGATGCTTGCAGCCATCTATGTTGAGTAGAACTTGGCAATGAAAGCTCAACTTTCAGCCATGGAGAAAGGTTCACAAGCTCCCAAATCTTGAGAAAAAATTTGCAAGAAAGAGGCTCAAATGAAAGATCTCAAGAAGCTCTACAAAAACCCTAAGGTTTGGCATCAAAACGGGTAAAGGAAGAGCATCCCATGGCTATGGAAAGCTTGAGGAAGAAGAAGATGATTACTAAACATGATTAGCAAAAAAGTTAATTGCAATTAGTCACTTGCCCTAAGTTTTGGCCCAACTGTCCCAAATTTTTGGTCCAGAGGTCCAAAATTTGGTCCAAAATGGCAAAATTGGCCAAAATCACTCAAAATTCAAGCAATTTTCATGAAATGCTCACCATCTCCATGAGATTAAGCAAGATTAGAGAAGATTTATCAAGAATCACTCAAGGATTACAAGAAAATGAGAAAAAAAAATGAAAGAAACTCAAATTTTCAAGCAAATTTTCCCAACAACCCATGCATGCCCATAATCAAAATCAAGAGCTCTGATACCAATTGGAATGAAGGGATGTAATGCACGAAAAATATGAGTAATCACCATGTAAACATGATGCCTAAGTGTGTTTAGTCTCTCACCAAGAGAATGGAAATAGCCTTCCACAAGCCAAGAGAGAAGCCATTAGCTCCAAGAAACATAAGTTTCCATTTCTAAAAATGATCATCAAAAGTTACAACCATGGTCCAAGTCCCCTCTTTTATACATGGACTTGTCCCATTATTAACCCTATTGAATAAAGTTCCTACTTTATTACAAGGATAGTTTTACATTCTTGATGAGGTTATTCAAAGGTAGATTGAGCTTCCAAATGAATCGATGGAGAAGAGTTATCTCATCTGTCTCTAGAGCCAATCGGAGAAGTTAAACAAAAGTTTGGTGGTTTTCTTTTAGTGTCATCCTTTCTTGGGTTAGCTCCAAAAATTTATTCATTTTATCCTCTCGAAATCCATGAGGACAAAACCTCTCACGAAGGTGTAATTTCATGGAATCCCATAAACTGATTCTGGTTCTAGTGGTTAGATTGACAACAATGCTTCCAACTAATTTGGCATTTCTTATGATTTTTAGACACAAGCAAGGGTGAGCTTGCTTCTTTCATTGTATCCATGAAAAGTTCAAAACTATCAAATGCTTATCATAGCACCACATCTAAAGAGACACTCTAGATTAATATATCTGAGATCTTCATTTTTTAAGAATTACACATCTGGTGCCTTGGGGGATTGACACATCCAAAGATTATCAAGATAAACATGTCTGAGATGATTAGTTTTTTGAAAATTACACATCTAGTATCTTGGGATTAACACATCTAAGAGCATGATTCTCTAGGAATTACACATCCAAAGTTAGACCCATGTTTGTCTGAGATGGGTTCAAGATCTTGGATGATCTTCCTAGTATAAAGCATCCAATGGATGACATTCACATGTCAACTATTCAAACCTTAATGGAGTTATAATCTTAATAATTTATAATATGCGAACTAATGAGATATATCCTGAAAATTTCTCTAAACAAAGTTTCGGTCTATCCTCACTAGTTTCTTAATTTGATCACCCTATGTTTTTCCTCACAAAAGGTTCTCTCCCCAATCTTATTTCTCAAATTTATTGTACAAATATCTTGCGTGTGCACCCCCAAGATATAAGCACAATTTCATAGGATGATTGTCTCAACATGTGAGGATATTCAAATAACTTCTATGGCCAGTAGAGATGATTGATTCGTCCTCATATGATAAACAATCACTTGTTTTAATCCCTTGATATTTAACCTTTGAAAAACAAATGCTAGGAGCTAAGATCGGCTCTGATACCACTTGTAAGGTTCCCCTCTTGCAAAATAGGGGAAACACTTAAGATAGTCAACTAAGTCTTATCTTGGAGAAAATTTCTTACTCATCGACACCTTGACCATGTAGAGATTCAAGGATATGATTCATAGGTAAGACCTAGTTCTATCCCACAGGGGAAGCATGGTCTTTTTATAAAAAAATCAAATCACCCATAGGGTAATTGATCATAATTTGGGCAACTACTAGTCTTCATTCCTACAGACAACACTTTTTTCCTCATCCATGCAAGGCACAGCCGTTGGCCTAGTCTTCTAGAATAGAATTGCCCGAGAACCTATTTATCTAACGTAGGGCTTTCACTTAATATGTTGGAAAGCTACCCTACTAATCCGGTCCACTCGTCCATAGGATGGTGCCGTCGGGGCATTCCATCCTCCCACTTTCCACCCTACTCACGCGTCAATTTGTTTTCTAATTAATCCTACCACACTGTTTGACATAAATAAACATGTTCCTTAATTAAGGCCCTTTTCACAAGGTTTTTTAAAACAGTCTTTTTTCACAATACAATAATTCCAAGACAAGATTTATAACAAAAAAGTTTATACATGAATCAATTTCATACAAGCCAAATCGGCTCTCTTATTCTTTTCCTTTATACCGTCGATGATCTAGAATTCGGCCTTCCAGCCTCTACATGCTGGGCAAAACCCTACGGGACCATACACCTCATCGTCGGCCCCGTTGACGAGGACTCAAGCCGGCCTGTTGCCCTCTCAAGCTCCATCGCTCGATCCTCCTGCCCCTCAGAGGGATGTTTGCGCACTAGGGTAGGCTAATTCACCGCACTAGCCTGGATCCTTAGAACTAGGCAGCATCACAATCACTCGTCTCAATCAGCGAACCTCATTCTCCCAATGATATGAGGGATACTATGGGCCATAACTCCGAGCCTTACTAACGTCTCCGCCGTCCGGCTATACAAGCACAAGAATGGGGTAGCGTCAAGGCAGGGAGAAGTTGTACCTGTACCTTAATTTAACCAAGATAATAATCCATTTACTCAACTAAACCATAGGACTAGAATCCATGTTACCTTCTTAAGAAAACAATCCTTTTCACAAAGATTTTAGCATTTCAACTTGAGATTGCGATAAGACATTCTTTATTGAGGCATATGCTGTTGTTTAAAAGAATACAATTTTTAAAAAGTAAATCAATCAAATAGATCACTATTAACAATTAATAGAGAAGCCGGGGCCATACTTCAACCCCTAAGAATGATATATAATTGAAAAACAAAATATGTATATACCTTATAGAAATTTATCGTTCATCGTTGTCTTTGCTCGTTAACAGGAGCTTTAGAACTTGACATATGAGAATAGAGTCTTCTAATACCTTGTCTTACGATTGAAATCATCCAATCATCCCCAAGCTTTATCTCCTCTTACTCGTACTGTGACTCTTCTCTCTTTCTAAGGTCTATGGCAAAATAGCCTTCTCTTACAGGACTACGGCATACTATTCTTTCTCTAAAAGAAAAGCTATGGAGTTTTGGTCTCTTCCTCCGAAAGAACATAGTAATCTAAACTTCTTTTCTAAGATATTAGATAAGAATGAAGGGATATATACATCTCAAGCTCTAGGATTACCTTGAGGCTACCTGCTACCTTCTTACAGTTTTCCATGTGTAGAGACCCTCATAGAATCAGCAAATTGTTTCAGCCATAACTCTCTGATAAAAACTCAGAATATGGTCAAAGAACCAGTCAAAAGAACTGGAAGGCATCTGGTCTACAAGCTAGCGAAGGTAAAATAGGCAAAAATGTCTGTATATAGCCACAAACGTGCCATCTTTAGAAACACATTGTTTTTTCTTATTTTTAGTATGCATAGACTCTAAATATGTAAAAGTACTCTATATATGACCTCTTATCACCTAAATTCGAATTTTGAATCAAATTATTAGCTCCAAAAATCCTAGCTAATAATTTTATTCTAATAGTTTCCTAATGTTTCTAGCCTTAACTCTTCTCTAGGTACACTCTCTTTCCTTCTTGAAATCTATATTAAAAGAGACACATACATACATGGCTTGGGAGGGACCTTACAATCTCCCCCACTTAAAAGATTCGAGATGTCCTCATCTCGCGAGCTGGGGTAGTATCTAAGTAAATCCTCCTGTCTCTTTCAAAGTGGTGTCCCCACTAGGTAGAAATCTTCTTTTATCTAAACATTGTTCCGAGTCCCCTATTTCATGTGTTTGGCTTGTTTTGTTGTGCCTCCAAAAGGTCTATTATTCTAAAGTTAATTGGTCTTATTATCCTAAGTTCATGCATCCATATACCTCTCAAATGCTATGAACCTTCGAATTCCTTATTCTGTACCCCCATGCAATATGGTACTTAACAAATTGTCATGGAGAAACGTAAGGGAATCAATCCTTTACGTAATCTAGCACCTATGATAGTAATTTCATAATTTTAGTATCGTCTTATAGAATACCTCTATTCATCATGCACATTACTTCACATGAATCTTGCACCAATCCTCTTCTATTTACTCATAGAAATACTTGTTGAATTCGAATATCTTTAACCCTGCTATCCCTATTTCTTGACCTAATTTTTGTTCTAGCTCATGATTCCTTGTAGCCACGGGTGGGCTTGACGTTCCTCTTGAATTAGGAGACCTCTTCTTGATTAACATGGAAGGACTCATGTCCTTCTTGTAAAAAAACTTTATCACAGTCTGGCTATAATTATGGCTTCTGAAAATAGAGGATAGTTTTACATTCTTGATGAGGTTATTCAAAGGTAGATTAAGCTTCCAAAT
This sequence comes from Cibotium barometz, assembly GCF_041138505.1. Classification (NCBI taxonomy): domain Eukaryota; kingdom Viridiplantae; phylum Streptophyta; class Polypodiopsida; order Cyatheales; family Cibotiaceae; genus Cibotium; species Cibotium barometz. The sequence goes on along the minus strand of NC_141104.1, from coordinate 34,343,253 downwards.
GAATCGATGGGGAGAAGAGTTACCTCATCCGTCTCTAGAGAAAATCGAAGAAGTTTTTGGTGGTTTTCTTTTAGTGTCATCCTTTCTTGGGTTAGCTCCAAAAATTCATTCATTTTATCCTCTGGAAATCCTGGAGGACAACTTCATGGCATCCCATAACTGATTGTGGTTCTAGTGGGATTGACAACAATGCTTCCAACTAATTTGGCATTTCTTACCATTTTTAGACGCGAGCAAGGGTGAGCTTGCTTCTTTCATTGTATCCATGAAAAGTTCAAAAGTATCAAATGCTTATCATAGTGCCACATCTAAAGAGGCACTCTAGATTAATATATCTGAGATCTTCATTTTTTGAGAATTACATATCTGGTGCCTTGGGGGGATTGACACATCCAAAGATTATCAGGATTAACATGTCTGAGATGATTAGTTTTTTGAAAATTACACATCTAGTATCTTGGGATTAATACATCTAAGAGTATGATTCTCTAGGAATTACACATCCAAAGTTAGACCCATGTTTGTCTGAGATGGGTTCAAGATCTTGGATGATCTTCCTAGTGTAAAGCATCCAATGGATGACATTCACACGTCAATTATTCAAACCTAATGGAGTTATAATCTTAATAATTTATAATATGCCAACTAATGAGATATATCTTGAAAATTTCTCTAAACAAAGTTTCGGTCTATCCTTCTATTTAGTCTCTCACTAGTTTCTTAATTTGATCACCCTATGTTTTTCCTCACAAAAGGTTCTCTCCCCAATCTTATTTCTCAAATTTATTGTACAAATATCTTGCGTGTGCACCCCCAAGATATAAGCACAATTTCATAGGATGATTGTCTCAACATGTGAGGATATTCAAATCACTTCTATGGCCAGTAGAGATGATTGATTCGTCCTCATATGATAAACAATCACTTGTTTTAATCCCTTGATAGTAAACCTTTAAAAAATAAATCCTAAGAACTAAGATCGGCTCTGATACCACTTGTAAGGTTCCCCCCTTCCAAAATAGGGGAAACACTTAAGATAGTCCACTAAGTCTTATCTTGGAGAAAATTTCCTACTCTCATCGACACCTTGACCATGCAGAGATTCAAGGATATGATTCATAGGTAAGACCTAGTTCTATCCCACAGGGGGAGCGTGGTCTTCCTAAAAAATCAAATCACGCATTTGGTAATTGGTCATAATTTGGGCAACTACTAGTCTTCATTCCTAGAGACAACGCTTTTTTCCTCATCCATGCAAGGCACAGCCGCTGGCCTAGTCTTCTGGAATAGAATTGTCCGAGAACCTATTTATCTAACGTAGGGCTTTCACTTAATTTTTTGGAAAGCTACACGACTAATCCGGTCCACCCGTCCGTAGGATGGTGCCGTCGGGGCATTCCATCCTCCCACTTTCCACCCTACTCATGCGTCAATTTATTTTCTAGTTAATCCTACCATACTGTTTGACATAAATAAACATGTTCCTTAATTAAGGCCCTTTTCAATTTAAAAGAGCCTTTTTTCACAATACAATAATGCCAGGACAAGATTTATAACAAAAAGGTTTGTACATGAATCAATTTCATACAAGTCAAACCGGCTCTCTTATTCTTTTCCTTTATATCGCCGAAGATCTAGAATTCGGCCTTCCAGCCTCTACATGCTGGGCAAAACCCTACGGGGCCATACACCTCATCACGTCGGCCCCGTTTTGGTGAGAACTCAAGCCAGCCTGTTGCCGTCTCAGGCTCCATCGCTCGATCCTCCCGCCTCTCAGAGGGGTGTCTGCGCACTAGGGTGAGCTAATTCATAACACTAGCTTGGGCCCTCAGAACTAGGCAGCATCACAATCACTCGTCTCAATCGGCAAACCTCATTCTCCCAATGATATGAGGGATACCATGGGCCAACTCCGGGCCTTACTAACGTCTCCGCCGTCCGGCTATACAAGCACAAGAACGGGGTAGCGTCAAGGCAGGGAGAAGTTGTACTTGTACCTTAATTTAACCAAGATAACAATCCATTTACTCAACTAAACCATAGGACTAGAATCCATGTTACCTTATTAAGAAAACAATCCTTTTCACAAAGATTTTAGCATTTCAACTCGAGATTGCGATAAGACATTCTTTATTAAGGCATATGCTATTGTTTAAAAGAATATAATTTTTAAATAGTAAATCAATCAAATAGATCACTATTAACAATTAATAGAGAAGCCAGGGCCATACCTCAACCCCTAAGAATGATATATAATTGAAAAACAAAATATGTATATACCTTATAGAAATTTATCGTTTATCATTGTCTTTGCTCGTTAACAAGAGCTTTAGAACTTGACATATGAGAATAGGGTCTTCTAATACCTTGTCTTACGATTGAAATCATCCAATCATCCCCAAGCTTTATCTCCTCTTACTCGTACTGTGACTCTTCTCTCTTTCTAAGGTCTATGGCAAAATAGCCTTCTCTTACAGGACTACGGCATACTATTCTTTCTCTAAAAGAAAAGCTATGGAGTTTTGGTCTCTTCCTCCGAAAGACCATAGTAATCTAAACTTCTTTTCTAAGATATTAGATAAGAATGAAGGGATATATACATCTCAAGCTCTAGGATTACCTTGAGGCTACTTGCTGCCTTCTTACAGTTTTCCCTCTGTAGAGACCCTGACAGAATCAGCAAATTGTTTTGGCCATAACTCTTTGATAAGAATTCAAAATATGGTCATATAGCCAGTCAAAAAAACCGGAAGGCATCTGATCTACAAGATAGCGTGGGTAGAATAGGCAAAAACGTCTGTATATAGCCACAAACGCGTCATATTTAGAAACACATTGTTTTTCCACATTTTTAGTATGCATAGACTCTAAATATGTAAAAGTACTCTAAATATGACCTCTTATCACCTAAATTTGAATTTTTATTTTTGGAGATACTTATCTCTTAATAAAACTATTCTTGGCTTCTTATTTCTTTTAGGATTTTTGGAGCTAATAATTTTATTCTAACACTTTCTTAATGTTTCTAGCCTTAACTCTTCTCTAGGTGCACTCTCTTTTCTTCTTGAAATCTATATTAAAAGAGACACATACATACATGGCTTGGAGGGACCTTACAAGCATAAAACAACTTGATCCATCCCTTTGCCAATTGTGAGAATGCCTTTTTACCAATCTATCTTAGCTCTTGCTTGATTCAGCCATGGTCGTCCTAGGAGGAGACATAAGAGTTTGGTCACACTATCAAGTATGACAGCCAATAGTCCTTTCCTGCCATGATGGTCTTGATATTAGAAAGGGCTTAACTCTACTTTGATCTGCAAGGTGTATGACCCATTGAGTATTCTCTAGTTATTCATAGTCTCCTCTGTCATTAAATTTACTACTGACCCTCCATCAATCAAGGCATCATCAATAAAGCAACCATCAATCCATACTCCTACTGCAGGAGTGTTGGGGTCTACAAATGAATCAATTGAATGAACCTCCTTCTCTGAGTGATCCTTTTGTGCACTGCTTTGCCTAGAAATAGAGTTAATTTGAATCTTTCTTCTTCTGGAGAAAAGGTTTTTGCATCTCTTCCTATAGGGAGGGTATATCCTCATGAATTTCTTGAAGTTTATGTTTGGCTGAAAGGATTCCAAGTCTTTGATGGAGTTGTAATCTTCCATCAAGTCCATAGGTGGTTCTAACCTTCTTGGAAATGGGGCTACCCCTACTTTTAATTTCTTTTAATTTCCCAAAGGTGTTTCCAATGAATTGTCTTGGTCTTCCAAGGAGGGCATCATAGCTTCTTGTAGGGTAGGATAAACCTGATCTTCATGTGCAGTGGACTCTTTGCTTCTAAGATGTGGTTGTTGCACATTTTCTTCATTGTTTTTCCATGTTGAGGATCCTTGAAACTTACTATCTTTGTTAAAGAGGATTTTTGAGGCCTAGAGGCCTAGAGGCTCCTTTGTTTACTCTCATTACTGTGCAGCCACTCAAGTTCTTCTAATACCACCAAATTTGAAGTGATTTCCTTTTGACTTTTTACTTCCTATCCTATGAAGGTGGAGGGAAGTGGACAATCCTTTTCTGTATGGCCTTCACCTTTACATATTGAACACAAGGGAACAAAGCCGACCTCCCTCTGAGAGTTAGGGAAATTTGGTGCTATATGGCCAAGTTCATTGCATCGATAGCACTCAACACGACTCCTTTGATAAAACCCTTTTTTCCATCCTCTATAACTTTGGGATGGAGATCTCCTTGAGCCAAAGTTAGGGCCAAAGTTTTGGGGATTTGGGCCAATGTCTATAGTCTTGAGTTTGGACTCAAGAAAATTGAACCATTTGGACTTAAGAAAATTGAGTTTGGACTCACGAAAATTGAGTCGTTGATCTTATACCTTCTTTTTCCTCTGATGCATTTTCTTCAAGAAACAAATGTCTTCAGTATGATTCCATTTTAAGGAGAATCAAAAATCTCATGGAACTATTGGTTTCTTATTACACTCAATGACAAGGTGTCTTGGTTGATGAAAATTGCCACACAAAGTATTACCACTTAAAGTGTCTCTTGGTGTTCTTTGTGATAGGAAAGAAGCATTGGTTGAGACACTTACAGTCTTGATCTACTCCATCATTAGTGTTCTTTGTGACATGGAAGGTGGAGACACTTACAGTCTTGATCTACTCTATGATTGCATCCATTATCTCTTTCTTTATATTGATTAGTGAGGTTGCAAGGTACCATTTTTGGTAGGCACATTTGAAGGGTTTTCACTTATGACTGCATACACTGGGTGGTTGAGTAGGATGAGGGTCTCCTGGAGCCTTGCTAGGCTGTGTATTTTGCATTTTTATGCTGATGCCATCCAAATTGATTCCATTGAGCATGATGTATAGGTGAAGACTAAGAGAGAATGGGAAAGGGTGGTTGTGCCCAAGAACATGACCATGCTAAAGTAACTTGTTAAGGGTTTGGGTTTTGGGATCCTAGGTATCTGGGGTTGACTTTTCTTAGGAAGGGAGAGTTTCCAAGGGAAGGGCTTGGGAGAACTCCTCTTCCTTTCCTATTGAGAGAGCTATTCTTGACTCTATCTCAAAAAAGTGTCTGGATAGGTTGATTGCTTCTTGTAGGGCAGGGGGCCTTGCTAATTCCACATACTTCATGGAATCTTTATCTCTCAAGCCTCTTGTGAAGACTCCTTTTTGAAGGCCATCATGGTGATTTCCCCATCTCTTTAATGAGGGGGACTCTTGAGGTAGGCACCTAATTCACACATGTGGATGAGTTTTTAATTCAAAAAACTTGTGATATATATATCTCTCCTCTCTCTTGGATCAAACCAAACCAAACTTGTGATATTTTTATCTCTCCTCTCTCTTGGATCAAACCAAATAAAAAAGGGAGCCAAACTCTTCCAAATCTTGTCCAAATTGAGCCAAACTCAACCTGGAAAATTCTAGAACCCAGTTGGACTTGGTTAGTGGCCTCCCTCACCTATAAATAGATCCTTAGGCTTTTGTAAAAAAAATCTGTGAGCTATACCATGCGAGTATTACATTAAAATAATGATATTTTTTATTATCCCTTAAAAATCCTCTACTTTTGGAGAGATTGGAGCTTCTCTCTCTCTCTCTTCAACAATCCTTGGAGCTTTCTTCTCAACATACTAAACCAATTGATTGGTTGGGGGCTTCCTTCTAAGATAAAGAAGCAAGCCAAATCAAGAGATAAGAAGTAATTTCATGGTTTTTTATTATATTCTTGAGAATGATTTCACTTCTCAACCCCTCTCGAGCTTGAGAAGTTTCAAATAAATTGTTTTCAATGAAAATCAAGCTCTCTATAAGAATTCTAATGTTAATCACAAAAAAGTTAGTTTTTATGCTTAATTAGGATGCTTTTTATGTATATCTCTCTCTCTCCCCAAAAGAATAGTCACTCCTATGACTAATTCTTCATCAAATGGATGCTTCTCATTGATAAATTCTCAATTCAAAAATCAAACTCTATGCTAGTTAAGCTAGATCTTTTTACATTACATCCCATTCACATCCATTTGCATCCATTCACATCCATTCACATCCATTCGCATCTCATCGCATCCATTCACATTCACTACATTCATTACATCCACATCACATTCACATTCATTACATCCACATCACATCACATACATCCCATCCACATCTCATTCTCATCCATTTACATCACATCACATCCCATCCACATCTCATTACATCCACTCATGTCTTATCCCATCCACTCACGTCTTATCACATCTACTCACATGTTATCACATCTCATTCACATCTTATCACATCCATTCACATCCTATCACATCGCATTCACATCTTATCACATCGTATTCTCATCTTATTCACATCTATTCATATTTAGTAGCTTTTTCTACTTCAATACCGATGATGGGACTTTTTCTAAATTTTTGCCAATTGCTTGGTCTAGTTAAAGGTACTTTTTCTCGACGGATATTTTTATATTCTTTCTCAGATTTCTCAAGTGAATTATATTCAATATTCTTCTTTTGAGTAAAAGATTCAAGGGATTTACAAAAATTAATTCTACCCATATTTCCCAATAATGCTCAAAATTCCACTTTTGATAAATACATTATGCTAAAAATTTCTCTTTTTTCCATTTAATTTCTTGGATCTCAAATATCATGGGAATTCCTCTTTTTACATTTAAATGATTGAATTCCAAATGTCATGGAAATTTCTCTTTTTTCATAAAATAAATTTATCTAAAATTTCTCTTTTCTTTAATAAAAATATCCATTATTTCAATTTTACCAAGAATTCCACTTTTACCATTTAAATGATTGAATTCCAAATATCATGGAAATTCCTCTTTTATCATTTAAATTTTCTCATGCATAAAATAAATTTATCTAAAATTTCTCTTAAAATAAAATATTTATTATTTTAATATACCAAAATTTTCCTTTTTCCATTTAATTACATTGATCTCCATTATCATGGGAATTCCTCTTTTTGCATAAAAATAAAATTACCAAAATTATCTCTTTTTCTTAATTACTGATTTATGCATAAACACTAAAAATTAGTTTTCCATGAATGTGATGAAAATCATTCTTTTAGAATAGGATGACCAATCTTAGAATATGGTAGGAAGTCCTCTTTTCATATTATGCATAAAAATGAGTTATGTATTAATTTCTAAAAATTTTACCATAGCTTTGCTGCTATTACTGATAATTTTTAACATTTCTAGAAAGAATAAGACTTTGTAATACAATTATGATAGAATGACTATCTTTTAGACTTAAATCCAATTTATGGAATTAAATCATAAGTTTACTATAATTTTATTAGCATTGTGAATAGGTGTGAATGTGATGTGATGAAAATAGATGTGATGGATGTGAATGGATGCGATGAGATGCGAATGGATGGTAATGTGATGTAATGTAAATAGATGTGAATGGATGTGAATGTGATATGATGAAAAAAGATGTGAATGGATGTGATGTGAAGTGAATGGATAGGATGTAATGTGAAATGGATGTGATGTGATGAGATGTATGTGATGTGATGTGGATGTAATGAATGTGATGGATGTGAATGGATGCGATGAGATGCGAATGGATCTGAATGTGATGGATGTGATGTGGATGTAATGAATGTGATGGATGTGGATGTAATGAATGTGATGGATGTGAATGGATGCGATGAGATGCGAATGGATCTGAATGTGATGTAATGTAAATAGATGTGAATGGATGTGAATGTGATGTGATGAAAATAGATGTGAATGGATGTGATGTGAAGTGAATGGATATGATGTAATGTGAAGTGGATGTGATGTGATATGAATCGGGATAGATGTGAATGAATGAGATGTGATGTGAAATGAATGTGATGTGAATTGGGATAGATGTAAATGAATGAGATGTGATGTGATGTGATATAAATCGGGATAGATGTGAATGAATGAGATGTGATGTGAAATGGATGTGATGTGAATCAGGATAGATGTGAATGAATGAGATGTGATGTGAAATGGATGTGATGTGATGTGATGTGAATCGGGATAGATGTGAATGGATGACATGTGATGTGATGTGAATTGGGATAGATGTGAATGGATGAGATGTGATGTGATGTTAATCGGGATAGATGTGAATGGATGAGATTTGATGTGAATGGATGTGATGTGATGTGGATATGGGTAGATGTGATGAGGATGGATGTGAGGAGATGTAATATGATGTGATTGGATGAGAATGGATGAAGACAATGAGAATACATATGACAGAATTTGGAATAATGAGAAATGATATGGAACAATATGGAAAGATGAGAGTTCGTTAGAAACTGTATTTATGACTTGTTTTTAAATGACTATTTTATGTCAAGAATGCTGGGAAAGCATTTTGACCATCTTGTGAATGAGGTCATGGAGACCTAAGTGATAAAGTTACAACAGTTGACAGAGAGTCAATAGAGGACGTCTCGCGTAGCATGGTCGGTCGAGGTCTTGACAACCTCAGTCGATTTAAATGGTGAGCTTTTGGTATGGTGGATGAGGGACCAAGGAAGTGGCCTATGAGTGAAGCGCTAGGTGACCTGCGAAGGATCCTACTTGGCTCTTTTATATGGATCTGTTGGTTGATCTTACTGATCTTCAACAGAGAGTCCATCTGGATTTTTAGAAGTGAATATATTTTCGGGTACTATGAGCTAGGAACTATTGAAAAGGCCCCTGAGTGGATAGTTAATGATTTCTGAAATTTAGTTGAAATATAATAACCTGAGCGAAACCACAATGAGGATGAATGGGACGAGTTCCTGTGATGATACTCATAACTAGAATGATGATAATGATTTCAACAAATCACTATGAGATTAGTGGATTGTGCTGTCAAATTGCTACTGTTAACACTTGTCACGGTAGATTAAATTAAGGGATGACAAATTGAGAACTTGCTTGACTGAAATTCCCATGGAGGAATGTTCAGAAGGAAATTTTTTAGTCTAATGGACCATTATCATGTTAAAGATATGAATGATATGATTTGAATGAATTGTTATTTAATGATGAGTTCTATATAAGGGATATTTATCCCAGTATTCTGTTGGGTTGACCAGAATATAAGAACCCCAGAATAAAATTGGATCTTAAGAAAAAGAGTTGTCCTCTACCTTGCGAGATGAGGACATCTCGCACTTTTTTAAGTGGGGTAGAATGTAAGATTCCTCTCCAGCCTTCGAGGTATACAGGAGTAAGAATCTTCCTTTTTTATCTTATAATTATTCCCTCTCTAAAATAAAAGAAAGATTCTGTTTTAAAAAGGAAGATCTTTCCCTAGAATATTTCTCAGGAGTCCCACCTGTTTTAGGGATTCAGAACAATGAGTTCAGAAGTGAAAATCGGTGTTTTGGATATCAAGGTTTTGGTCTTCATTCGAGTACGGCCCAAAAGAGGTTCTTTATCTCTTAGGAAGTATAAGAAATTATCCCCTAGATATTGTGGGCCTTATCTGAATTCAAAGAAAGTAGGTGACTTAGCCTACGAGCTTCTTTTATCTCCTCATCTCAAAGTTCATAATGTATCTCATGTAAGCCTTCTATAGAAATATGTGCCAAAACCAAATCATGGAAAGACGGTAAACCTTCAGTGGCAAGATACCCCGTTGGCTTCTAGGTTACGCTAGCTCCTTCTTTTATATAAGTCGTAACTCTTACTTGTCGCTCGCAGTAATCTTACTTCTATCGATCTCCTTTTTTCTTAATCTCCTTTATGGCTTGGCAGCAGGAATTGGTTTTATCCGTGATGATTTCTCACCTTCAAGACGCAAGCGAGTCTGTGAAGAAGGATTTTATAGAACTGTATGAGCGCTCACTTTTCCCTCACTTGGGAACTTCTGTAGCTCAAACCAAATGGCGGACCTGTCGAGATATAATTAGGGTAACACCGTGGGAGCGACAGCACTTCCATAACAATGTCCGCTTGGCTATGGTTATTGAAGCTTTGGGTTTGGGTCCCCGATACTACTGCGTGATGAGATCAAGGCATGGTGGATTTTCTGAGCGGGTCTTCTTACTAGCGTGCTTTCTTCCTCACCAGAAGATATGCCTTTATCCCGTTTTTGGCTTGCCTCTTAGAGGTCCTTTTGTTAGATCACCTCATACCACTGAGGTAGGTGTTGCAATAACCGGCCGAATTATTCCCATAGATGAGTTACCTTATACGTGTACAACTTGTGAGTGCTGCTTTTGTGACCATATGATGGACAGGCTTATGGAACTGTAAAAAGTCCTATCTTTGCTGTATATGTTCCAAGAGTGAATAAAGTTGAAACCTTTGTTCTTGTCTTGAGTCTTGTTCTCTTTAAGACTTTTCTTGGTGGTTAATCTTAATTAAATTTTCTCTTAGTCTCATATTCGTGCATCTTGTGAAATTACCCCCAGTTTGCGAGATGAGGACATCTCGCGTTTTTCAAATGGGAGAGAATGTAAGATTCCTCCCCAGCCTCTCAAGATGTCCAGCATCTTTCCCTGTAATTAAATCCCTCTTCAGAAATATAAAAGATCTTGTTTCTAACTGTTTGAACCTAGAGAGAGAAAATATTCTAGAGAGAGAATATTCAGATTTTGAATATTTTTAGATAGAAAAATTTCTCATATTATTAAAATAAGTTCCCCTGAAACAGAAATTCAAAAAGGACTTTCCAATGTGCAATTGGAATTAATTAGAAATGGGTATAAAGGACCTTAGCCAAAGGGTTTAGATTTTCAGAAATCTTTGGATTATGGTCCAATTAAGGTTCCTGTGGGCCAATAGGACCAATCCATGTATGGGAAGGAGATAAATCCAATTTTGTAAAAGAAGATACCCAAAAATGAGTAAATGCTCACATAAGATGAAGAGTTGACTATGTACAAAGTTTATTAGTAAGAAACTATGAGTAATTTTAATAGTATGAGATATTGGGTATAATGATTTCATTTTGACACATATGTAAGGAAGGGGAGTCCCTTCAATACTCACATAAGATGAAGAGTTGACTATGTACAAAGTTTATTAGTAAAAGACTATGAGCAATATTAAAAATATGAGATATTTTGGGTATCCAAAAATGAGTAAATGCTCACATAAGATGAAGAGTTGAAAATGTACAAGGTTTATTAGTAAAAAACTATGAGCAATATTAAAAATATGAGATATTTTGGGTATAATCATTCCATTTTGACACATATGTAAGGAAGGGGAGTCCATTAAAGGAGGTGCATATTTCACATGCTTGAATGAGTTTTAAACTCAAAGATAATGTGATATTTTTATCTCTCCTCTCTCTTGAACCAAACCAAATCAAAAAGGAATCAAACCGAATCAAAAAAGTAACCAAACTAGGTCCAAATCTAGTCCAAATTCAACCAAACTGAATCTGGAAAACTCTAGAAATCAGTTAGCCTTGGTTAGAGCCTCCCTCTCCTATAAATAGAACATGAGTCCTTTGAAAAAAAATGGAGAGGAGAATTTTACTATTCTAGAACTATGCTGAAATAATGCTAATATTTACTATTCCCTAAAATTCTCTCCAAATTGGAGAAATTGGAGCTTCCCTCTTTCTTCAATCCCCATTGGTGGCTCCATCAACATACTAAACCAATTGATTGGTTGGGGGCCTCTACCGTGAACAAAGAATCAAGCAATTTGTAAAGTAAGTGGTGAATTTTGATCTTTTCTATAATTTCTCAATGTTTCTCTCTTCTCAACCCCTCTCAAGCTTGAGAAGCTTAATTGGAATGGTTTTTGAATGCTATTGAAGTAATTAATGAATGATAGTAAAGAATTACATAAATTTACATTTATGCTTAATTCTAATGGTTTTTATGTAATATCTCTCTCTCACTCAAGAAATGGTCATACTCATGACCTATTCTCAATCCAAATGAAGCTTTTCATAAAGCTTTTTCTTAATCCAAGATTAATTTATGCTTAAGACCAAATTAATGGCTTTCCCTATGCTTTTAGTTTATGTATTTCATGAATGTTGATGATTCAATCCATTATGGGTTAATGATCCAATTAGGGATCATTCTAATCATTCTCTTAATGATAAGCTTTATCTTTTAAGATAATTGAGATTTATCAGTCATAGCAGCGGAGCTATGGTAAAATTTTTATAAAAATTACACATAAAATAATTTCATTGAAAGCATGAAAAGAGAACTTTCTACCACATTCTAGGAATTATCATCCTAGATTAATTAAAAGAATTTTATTGTAATCATGGAGATGTGGATGTATGCATGTAGATGTAGATGCATAGATGTGGATGTGAATGTGGAGGTGGATGTATGCATGTAGATGTAGATGTATGGATGTGAATGTGGATGTGGATGTATGCATGGAGATGTGGATGTATGCATGTAGATGTAGATGTATAGATGTGGATGTGAATGTGGAGGTGGATGTATGCATGTAGATGTAGATGTATGGATGTGAATGGAAATGTAGACGTATAGATGTGGATGTGAATGTGGATGTGGATGTATGCATGTAGATATAGATGTATGGATGTGAATGTGAATGTGGATGTGGATGTATGCATGGAGATGTGGATGTATGCATGTAGATGTAGATGTATAGATGTGAATGTGAATGTGGATGTGGATGTGGATGGATGCATGGAGATGTGGAGTATGCATGTAGATGTAGATGTATAGATGTGGATGTGAATGTGGAGGTGGAAGTATGCATGTAGATGTAGATGTATGGATGTGAATGTGAATGTGGATGTGGATGTATGCATGGAGATGTAAATGTATGGATGTGAATGTGAATGTGGATGTGGATGTATGCATGTAGATGTAGATGTATAGATGTGGATGTGAATGTGGAGGTGGATGTATGCATGTAGATGTAGATGTATGGATGTGAATGGGAATGTAGACGTATAGATGTGGATGTGAATGTGGAGGTGGATGTATGCATGTAGATATAGATGTATGGATGTGAATGTGAATGTGGATGTGGATGTATGCATGGAGATGTGGATATATGCATGTAGATGTAGATGTATAGATGTGAATGTGAATGTGAATGTGGATGTGGATGGTTGCATGGAGATGTGGATGTATGCATGTAGATGTAGATGTATAGATGTGGATGTGAATGTGGAGGTGGATGTATGCGTGTAGATGTAGATGTATAGATGTGAATGTGAATGTGGATGTGGATGTATGCATGGAGATGTAGATGTATGGATGTGAATGTGAATGTGGATGTGGATGTATGCATGGAGATGTGGATGTATGCATGTAGATGTAGATGTATAGATGTGGATGTGAATGTGGAGGTGGATGTATGCATGTAGATGTAGATTTATAGATGTGGATGTGAATGTGGAGGTGGATGTATGCATGTAGATGTAGATGTATGGATGTGAATGTGAATGTGGATGTGGATGTATGCATGGAGATGTAGATGTAGATGTAGATGTATAGATGTGGATGTGAATGTGGAGGTGGATGTATGCATGTAGATATAGATGTATGGATGTGAATGTAAATGTGGATGTGGATGTATGCATGGAGATGTGGATGTATGCATGTAGATGTAGATGTATAGATGTAGATATGAATGTGGAGGTGGATGTATGCATGTAGATGTAGATGTATGGATGTGAATGTGAATGTGGACGTGGATGTATGCATAGAGATGTGGATGTATGCATGTAGATATAGATATATGGATGTGGATGTATGCATGTAGATGTAGATATATGGATGTGAATGTGAATGTGGATGTGGATGTGGATGTATGCATGAAGATGTGGATGTATACATGTAGATGTAGATGTATGGATGTGAATGTGAATGTGGATGTGGATGTGGATGTATGCATGGAGATGTGGATGTATGCATGTAGATGTAGATGTATAGATGTGGATGTGAATGTGGAGGCATGTAGATGTAGGTGTATAGATGTGGATGTGAATGTGGAGGTGGATGTATGCATGTAGATGTAGATGTATGGATGTGAATGTGGATGTGGATGTGGATGTATGCATGGAGATGTGGATGTATACATGTAGATGTAGATGTATGAATGTGGATGTGGATGTATGCATGTAGATGTGAATGTACGCATATAGATGTGGATGTATGGATGTGAATGTGCATGTAGATGTGGATGTATGGATGAGGATGCATGAATGTGCATGTAGATGTGGATGTGAAAATAGGTTTCGCCAAGTGACCAAGATCCTCTTATCTATTTTTTGAAGCTTAATACTTGGGAATGTCTTTAGGATGTTTCCCTCATCAAGTGGTGGGATTTACAATATAATGTCTGCACCCATTACATAAGTGTGCAGACATAGTTATCATAGAAATGTGTTAACCAGTATGTGGTTAACACATTGGAATTCAAGGGGATTGGGTCTTCTTAATAATTCCCAAGACTAGATATGGTGCTCTCAAGGGTAACATAAACACCATGTTAGCTCTCATTTTCGTTGATATTATGGGTCAAGGTGTGTTGGTGAGGCTACTTATCTATTTGGGGCTTCCATCAACTTCAAATATTTTCATGTATCACATCTAAAGGCATACCTTGGCCGAAAGTTCTTATCCAAGATGAGCTATCTCCAATGAATGAGGAGGGGATGATTGAGTGTTGGAAATGATTTTGGGCACTAGAAACAAGGTCCTTTACAATCATACATTGGTGGAAATGATTTTGGGCACTAGAAACAAGGTCCTTTGCAATCATACATTGGTAGAATGCCTAGTTAAATGGTGAGGATTACCTAAGGAAGAAGCTACGTAGCAACTATTGGATACTTTGAAGTCTCGTATCATGTATGTCCACCACATATACCTACTCTATCAGTATGTGTGTACCCATCTATATGTGTTTATATAGGTGTGAACACCTCATGTATAAGTGTGCTTATAAGTGTGTTTATAAGTGTGTGTACCCATCTAACTGAGCCGCCCCTCCTCAAGGTGGCACTCTACATGACCTAGCCAACTCCCCACCACTATTATCTCATCCCCACCACTATTATCTCATTCCCACCACTAGTTAGGCAGACCTAGGGGAGAGAGACATCTGGTTGAGTAGCCCCTCCTTAAGGTGGTGCTCTACATTAAGACATTTTGGAGGTCATTCTTCGTAGGGCCTTTTGGTAGAGAGAGAAAAAGGAGCATATCCAATCAAGAAGAAGGCAACGTTACGTTGAAAAATAGGTTATTTATTTTTCTTAAATCCAAAAATTCATCTTTTCCACCTCAAAATGTATTCTACTTACACTTAATAGTCACTTTTCACACTTGAATGCATTAAACACACCTACACTTTTGTAGGGAGGGAAACTTCTATTCCTATCCATATATTAAATATACGTATCTTTGTAGAGGAGGGAGAAATTCCCTCCTTCTCAAATCCCGCTTGGGCTTAAATAATTTCTCACGCTCTTTTCATTTCCTCTACCTTCTACACTCCATTTCCCCAAGCTTCAACCTTCTGCACTCCATTTCCTCTTGAAATGATGGGTAGCAAATCTCGTTTTATATCATCCCGATTCTGCCCCGCTAATGCCATCATAGATGATTCAATTCCAATGGCAAGGAGACCAAGATCATCAGTGTTTTCTATACTTGTATCCAACTTTCTTAATGCGCAAAATCAGTGGACTGGAGTGCTAATCACACCAAGGGCACCTGGGTCCTTATGCAGTCAAGGAAGAGAAGAAAGATAAAGCAACAAGAATATCTTCAGGGCATCATGGAAAGGAAGAGTGAAAGTCTTCAAGATAGAGGCTGGAAGGACAACCATCAAGGAGGTCCTAGTGCAGCATGTATATATGCATAATGAGCTTGTGCTTGAGAGTCAAGATGACATATATTTGCCCTCGCATAGACCAAACTGTAAGTTAATCTATCGCTTGTCAATATTCCATTTTCTCATAATGGTCTCATGAACTATGTAAACTGTCCACCTCTATGGTTGCAGATGTGTATCTCTCATCCTATGAGGAGTGGAAGCCAGTTTAGTGCATCATTGGAATTATGAATGTGGTTCATGCACACATTGGTCGGCTATAGTATGAGGGAAGGAGCAACAAAATCCTTGTAGATGTAGGAATCTTTTTCTATGATCATTTCTACCACCTGCTAAACAAGAAACACAATTGTGGCTGCTTTTGGAAGAGCTACCTTTGCAAGCTAAGTGGAACTACATGGATTGGCCTATCCTAGACTCCTTAGTAATGGAGTCAACAAGGAGCAAGCTCTTCAAGGACGTGCAACGCTCTCTAACGAGGGAGCATTCCAACTCGTGTAGTGAAAATTATGGTTTACCTACCAATTACTGTGTTTGTGGAGCTTTTTAGCTTATTCCAGGTGAAGATAGCAAGAACCATGCTTGTTTGCAAAGATTTGGGAACATTCCTCTTAGCCATTAGGACTTGTTTGGGGTCTTTTTGGGCCCTTTTATTTGGACACTTAGTGAAATGCTTAAAATGCTAATCAAGCTTTGACCAAGCTAGTGGCCTAGGCCTGAAAATGCATTTTTCCTTTTCTACAAAAAAGAAAATAGGCCTAAAGGTAATCTAATCATTAGATCTTCTGTCCTTGGGAAGGAATATGGACCTAACTGCCTTTTTGTCTTGTAGTGAAGTACCTTTCACAAAGAATGTTTGAAAATTTTCGTCACTTTGTTCCCTCCCTTTTTGGAGGTGCTGCAGATCCCACTCTCTCTCTACACTCTCTCTCTAAAACGCGTTTAGGGTGTTTTACTTGGGTAAGGGCTTCTTTTTCTCTCTCTAGGAGCCATGGCCTGCAGATCTGGACCTCCTACTCCATCATCCTCTCCACCAGCTCTCATGGAAGAGCTCACCATCCCCTCTTGTGAAGGTACAGATCTACACATCCTTGCAAGCTGAAGCTCTCCATCTCCATCACTAGCAAGCTCTCCATATCTATCATCCTCTCCACCAGCTCTCATGGAAGAGCTCACCATCCCCTCCTGTGAAGGTACAGATCTACACATCCTTGCAAGCTGAAGCTCTCCATCTCCATCACTAGCAAGCTCTCCATATCTATCTCCTCAAGGCCTCCATTTCTCTATATCCATCTGCATCTCCTCCACCTCCATCTCCATCACCATCTCCATCTTCATCTCCTCCATCACCATCCACATTTCCATCCTCCACCTCCATCCTCCATCTCCATCATCTCCATCACCATCCACATTTCCATCTCTGTATCCATCTACATCTCCATCTCCATCACCATCCACATTTCCATCTCTGTATCCATCTACATCTCCATCTCCATTTGCTAGGTACAATGGCTCTACGGGACATCACCAACAAGCAATCAAAGTTTCGCTTGCACGTGGACTTAGACGAGGAGTATGCCACAATGCGAAGTAATCGAACGAAGGGATGTATTCCTGCTGAGGTGCTACGACTTCAAGGTGCAAAAGCCATTGATCTTTGGACTGATGGAAGCATTTATCCCCTTGATCCACAGACTGGTGCACCTCCCCCTTTTCGTAATATCACGCAGGTCGTACGCTTCTTGGGTGATGGTTAAAATGGTTTCTTAGGGTACTGTCAGAGGCTCTATTCTTTGTACTTGCAAGAACTCTCAAATCAAAATCACCTCAGGAAGCTTCTAAAATTATGCAAGGCAGAAAAGGAAGAATGTGCGTCAACTTTCATGGCCACAAAGGAACATATGCTAGCTCGAGTCAAGGATCTAGAGAAGGAGGATGCAGAGCAGAAGATGAAGCTTGATAAAGGTGTGGAAAGGAGGGATCGAGCTATAGAGAACTATCTCCGTCTTCGAAACTCAACTCGGAACCTTCGCCGACGTGTCGATCATTTCACTCACCTCCCCGTGGGATATAATGCAAGGCAGCGAAAGCGCAAGCCTCTGAGTCTTCTCATTAGGGCCAAAAACGTCTCAAAATGGGCTGTGTAAGGAATTTCGCTAACTTGCTAATTAGTAGAATGTTGACGGTCAAAACGGCTCCAAATTTAGTCGTTTTGGGTATTTAAAGCGTATCTATCTGACTGAATACGTATCTAAGTGCATATTTTAAAATCTTAAAAAATAGATCGTTTTCATGCTACTCTTTAATGGCTCGTCTCGAAATTTGTCCTCTTTTAGTGACTACGCGGCAAAATGACCATTCTCTCCAAACGCGCTCTTATCCATTCTCCAAAAAAATTTCACTCCTCTGCTTCTCTAAAAATTTCACAAGCTACATCTTATTCTCATTCTTCTGTGTCTCTCATGATCTAATAGCTCTGCTTATACTTTTTGCTCGGTTAGTAATGAGTGATACATCTAATCGAAAGTTTCATTTGAACATCAAGCTCAACCACGAGTATGCAACTACACGGAGTGTCTACCAAAGATCCCTATCATGTGCAAATGAAGCTCAACATCTTCGCAACGAAGGAAAGAAGCATATTGACCTATGGACAGATGGAAGTCTATATCCACCGGATCCCAAAACAGGAAGGTATCCTTCTTTTCACACACCACATGATTTGATTAGATTTGTTGGTGATGGGGAGGATGGCTTACTTGGTTATAGTTCAAGACTATCTCAATCACATATTAATTATGCAGAATATACTACATATCTTCAAAATACTTCATCTTTGAATGCAACAAAAATTTTAGAACTTGAAAACGAAATAGTGTCTTTGAAACAAGAAAATGATCAATTGAAATCCTTAAAAGAAACTCCAATAGGATTAAGAGCACGAGTAAAACGAATGCGGGATGTAGTTAACTTAACAGAGAGATCTGGACAAAGAAAAAAAAGGTTAAAACTTGTAAGAGATCATGTTACTAACCTTCTAGGATTTGACATGTCTAATGCTCAGGAAAGGGTGAGATTTTTGAATGAGCTTCTGAATAGGTCGGATATCTTGAAACTATTAGAACTTCCTGAAAATCAAACTCAAAAAAAACTGGTCTTTCAACATCTATTAAAAGATATGGACTTATTAGTCCAGCCTTCCCAAATGCAAGAAGTTTGTGACACAGTGGGAGTGAGTAGAAAGGGATACAGAGCCATCTCTAAAACGTGGTTCAGGGTCCTTAAGTATTACAAAATCAAAGCTTTTGGGTTGCCTAGACCTCACAATGTTGGAAAATATAGAACTATGTTAAATGAGGAAATTTCTAAACATTTCGGAGAGTATTTCCATATTGAGGGAACAATGCCATATGAGAGACAAAAAAAAAATCATCTTTTGAATACAACGTTTATAATAATATTTGGATGAACATTAGAAAAGTCCAATCTTTTATGGTGAGATATTACAACATAAGAGAAATAGATTGTGAAGGAAAACTTGTATTTGTTTTAAAATTAGATGAAGCTCAAATCCAAAAGTGTCAAAAAATGGAAAGAATATCTATATCCCTAATGAATAAAGCATTGGACTATAGTCAGGGTAAGCTTGATTCTCCATACCACAAAACTCAATCAGAAATGGAGCTATGGTGGATTGGATCAGCTCAGGTACCAGTAGAGAGTCATGAAACATTAAAGTGACTCTTCTCAAAAACAGACATTCCTTCAGTTATTCAGAGCCAGAATACAGGTGAACACCTTCATGTTGATGACATAGGTGATTTCATTGTGGAATGGCATTTGAGTGCCGACCTCAAGGCGTTGAAGTGTATGTTTGGTGTATGTGGAGGAGCAAATACCAAATATCCATGTCTTTATTGCATGGCAAGCACAGGGACAAAAGAATGGCTTGCAGAAAATGAGATTGGAAAACCACCATCCAGAAATAATGTGAATGTTGTCGATTATCCAACTTCTGTTAAAATATGGGATCCAATTCTACCAATACATTTGAAAAATGTGCATATATGTACACTGCATGCAGAGATAAGAATCTTGGACAAATTGCTCAGACTTCATCTGGACTATGCATATTCTATTAAGCCGACTAAACTTGCAGATGAGTGCATAGAAAAGTGCGAAGCCTTGCTCTCTCAAATGGGTTTTCATGGTGGGGAAGTGCATCTTAAAAAAGATCCTGTTCTTTCTGGAGGTACAGGTGATGTTCTGCAAGATGTTTCAATGGGAGGAGCAAAAGCGAGAAGATTTTTGAGCAACCATGACACCAAACAAGTCAACGCAATGTGGAACTGTTGGAAACAGCTGTGTGTCATCACCACAAATGTCAAAAGTAGACCAGATGTAGCCAACAAACGTATGGAAGTTTGGAAAAAACTCGATAATTTTTTCAAAGTCCTTAGACGACAAGTTGGTTCAAATACTTATGCAGATGATTTCAAACACGCAATAAAGCTTTTGATCAAAGCTATCACAGATGCCTGGGGAGAAAAAGACATAACTTATTACTTGGTGAGTATTCAGACTTATCAAAACAGTTATAAATTGGTGTGTCCAGACTTATTACTTGAAATTTCTTAAATGTACTAACAAAAATTTTCTTTGTAGCATATTCTTTACTTGCATGGACCATATTTTGCTACAGAAGGACCACTTGCAACATGGAATACACAAGGAATGGAAAAGTCTCATTATCAAGCGAGAACTTCCTTTTTTAGATGTACTCGAAGAGGAGGAGGTGGACAAAGAAGAAGCAATGCACTCAACGAATTATTCAATTGGTTCTACAGGAGGCAATTACAAAGGATGAGATCAAAGACCCAGCAATCTGAAACTACACCAACACCTCAAGAAAGAGACTAATGATTACTAACACATTTGTACCTCTAACAAAAAGTTTTGCTGAAATAAAGTTGGTCCTTGCAAAATATTGTGTACATTAGTATTTGATTCTCTTGGGACTACTTGGCATGTCACCTCTGTATCTCAAAAAATTTCTCCTTCTATAACCTCCAAGGAGATTGATATCTGACACCTCAGCTGCAGCTGCATAGCTAGAGTAGCAAAGAAAGTATCCTGCTCTTGAGGCATTGAAACCTGCAGCATATCCAAAGATTCTAAGAGCAGCAGCTCTCTCTAGAAGCAAAACCTTGTTAGCATTTATTTGAAGGGGAGTATATCCCATAAACCTTGACAACACCTTGAAGGCAAATATTGGCAACTCAGCATCTTCAGAGAAGTTCATGTGGAATGCACAGAACACAGCCTTATCCAATGTAGGCAAGTAGTGCATGAGAGCAGATGAAGGCCTTCTTGACCTTGTTTCTGTAGATTTCACTCTGGTGCCTCTAGCTCTTCCCAGAAAATCATCCTTATCAAGCAATTCAATCTGCAAGACAAAAACCTCAATTAAAAAAAATTACAATCACAATAAACATTTAACAAAGGAATAAATGGAAGCTACCTTCTGCAACTCATCCTCAATTACTACTTTGTCTTTCATCAAGTTGCAAGAGCCAACCCTTTCCACTTTTTCAGAATCTGCCTGAAGCTTGAAATCTCTGCCAAAAGACTCAATACCTAACTCAATTAGCCTGTCCTCAAAATCCTCATCACTCAAGGAAGGTTTCCCCTCTTCCATTTTTTTAAGGCACAAGGCAAGTGCATCAGTAGCAGGGATAAATGAGTTGTCAGATGTTTGCAAATCAAGTGCCAAAAACTCTTCCTTTGGCTCTACTTCTGTATCAATAAAGTCTTTGGCCACTTCACAAGCTTCTGAAATTGCTGCAATACAGTAGTCTTCTCTGATATTGAAGAGACATTGAAGATAGGAAAGAGGAATAAAATCTTTCTCATTGATATAAAAGAAAGGAAGGTTTGGAAGAGTAACAGAGGATTCAGATATATTTGCTACCTCTGAAGGCTCTTCAATAAGAGTGGAAGCCCTAAATTCTGCAACATCAAGATTTGCACTTTCTCTCTCCTCAGCTTGAACATCAATTTCTTCCTCTTCTAAAATTTCACATTTCTCTAACTTTGAAACTGTGGTGACAATTAAGTTTTCTTCCTCATTCTCTGCATCAATTTCTGGTTGTTGCTCTTTATCCTGTATTTCTCCTTTCAAAAATAGGAAGAAAAGAAAGGAGACATCCTTGGGGACAAGGTTGCAATGTTTTTTATGGATAGGACAAGAAATGGATGAAGGGCATGTGAAAGAAGTTCTATTTGAAAATCTACTGAACCTCTTTGTTACTTTGGCTTTCTCCACAGATAGCTGTGTAAAATCTGTAAGGTGGCAAAAATCATGGTCTCCGATACGAAAACAATGAGCTTGAATTGACATTTCAAATTGGTTGTACTCATCTTCAAGAATGTCCTTGAGATTCAACAAAACATCTGAAAGAGAAAACCTTGGATTGAAAATCTCCACTGCATCAAAGTATACCTTCATATCATGACCATCTTGCAAAATAGCATTCAAGAGTTTCTCACTTGGGCTTTCTTCAACAAGCTCATGTCGACCCGCAATACCTTTACTCATTGAGATATTGAGAAAAATGCCTGAAAATTTCTGATGTGCCAGAACCAAGCGAAAATGAAAGGTCCAAAAGAATTGGAATGACTCTATCGCTTGGTGCGGGATTTGACAATTCCAAGGTCTCCAAATTAATTTTGGTTTTTGCAAAATAGGGTTTGGAAGAGAAAACGGTGCACAGCTTGATCTGACGCAAATGAGTGGTCCAAAACTGGGAAAAAAAATTTAAAACCGCGTGACTAAAAGACATTAAATAGTGACCGTTTATGCCACGTGGCAATAATGATTACATACCACGTGTACTCAACGGTACTTTGTACGACATATCCGAGGTATAAAAACTTAATATTGTTAAAAATATTCATTTTTTTCTCCGTCACTGTATCAAGCGAACCCAGGCTATCTTTTGTTTCTCAACCCCACTTTTCCCATATCAAGCGTATCCTCAATTCCTTACCCGAATCAAGCGATAACGAACATCCGAGATCCTTGCATTCTCCGCATCGCTTCGTTCCTGCCCGCATCAAGCGATTACACACATCCGATTCACTAGGATTTCCCTCATCGCTTCGTTCGGGTCTTCAAATTTTTATTAAACCCTGCCCGCATCAAGCGATAACATACATCCGAACCTCTAGGATTCTCCTCATCGCTTCGTTCGGGTCTTCAATTTTTCATTAAATCCTGCCCGCATCAAGCGATAACACATATCCGAACCTCTCGGATTCTCATCATCGCTTCGTTCGGGATTTTTCTTTTTTTTATTTCGTGCCCGAATCAAGCGATTATCAACTTCCATAATCTTTGGAATCCCTATATCGCTTCGTTCGGGCTACTTCATTTTTTTGTCCTGTAATACAAATTGCTTGATCTGGTCTCCTTTTCTAGCTTCAATGGCAAGGACGAAGCAGACTGCAAGGAGAGTTTACCCACCATTGGAGACTGAAAAATCTGAAGACAAGCCAGGACCTTCCGAACAGGAAAAGCCCCTTCCAAAGCCTCGTGCGAGGGCGACAACAAGAAAGAGATTGAATTATCAAGTGAGGTCCTTAAGAGAGATAAGAGCAGCACAGAAATCTACAAGTCTCCTCATCCCTCGACTGCCATTTACACGGGTTGTCAGGGACATATCAGAAAGGTTGGTTGGTAAAATGAGAAACACATATCTTCAGAAAGTTCGATGGGAAACCCAGGCCCTCATGTGTCTTCAAGAGGCTGCTGAAGATTTTTTAATCGACTTTATGAATGATGGCTACATTGCTGCTGCATTTGCTCATAGGATCACTCTTATGAGCAAAGATTTTGTGCTGGTGTCCAGACTTAGATATAAGTTTGACAAAGCTTTGGAGCCTATTCCCAGTCAAGATATGAGAGCTTTTGAAATTCTTAATATCCCTCCAGCAAGGCAACCCAAGCAGTCTGTTGTTATTGAAGATATTTCTCATCCTTATGATACAAGAAAAGCTCAGGATATCAAAGAAGAGGTTGAAAAAGAAAGAGAGCAAGAGAAAATTTCAGAGGATGCACTTCTTTCTCAGCAAGCTGAGATTCTCCATTCATCCAATTCAGAGCTTTATAAGAATGTGACAGGTCAAATGATAGTAGATGTGTCCATGCCTGGAGAAGATGAGGTGTATTGTGACATTGCCCCTGAGGACACAAGCATGCTTGTGAATCCTAATATTGAGATATCTGACACAGTCCTCTTCATCTGCCTGAGGTTTGTAGGGATTTGCTTTTGTTTTCTTGATGAATTTCCCAGGAACCATATTTTGTTGACATGTTTTGTTTGTGTATCCAGATGTCTTATGAGGGATCTTCATGAATCAATGGCTGTGCAAGTGACAATTCTTGATCCCCTTGTTACACAGTGCCTTTTCAATAGACAAGGGGATCTTGCAAGTTTTCTCAAAAACTTTGATATGCTTACCTGCAATTACATTGTGTACCCTTATGTTGAAGTGTAAGACTCATTCTCAATTACCTTTTGCCTATTATAGACATGACAGTATTCATTACTAATTTCAGTACTCATATTATCACAGAGGCCATTGGAGTCTTATTATTATCAATCTATTGGATAGAGATGTGATCTTTATGAACTCTTTGGCATCCATCCATGGGAGAAGTAAAATGTAAGAATCAATTTTGCCATGTGTTGACCCTCAAATTTCTTGCATGATTTCAATTATTTGGTTGACCCTCAAAATTTTATGTTTGCAGTGCTGCCAAACTTATCTTGAGTTTTCTAGCCTCTACCTATGTAGACTACAAACTTGAAGATTTTAAGTACTTCAATCAGGAAGTTCCCTTGCAGAAAGACTCAACATCCTGTGGATGGATGGTTCTTGCTAATGCTTGGAGATTTCTTGAGACAAGATTCAGAATGACAACACTTCCTGTAAGTTCTTGAATAAAAACCATTGATTGATTTAGTGAATACATTGAGTGACCTGTTTTCTTACTTTCTTATTTTCTTTTGTCTTAGTTGCATGAGTATTCAGATTCTTGGGTAAGTTGGGTAAGGGAGAAGGCAGTGTCCATGGTTTTGAGCAGATCCATCAATCCATATGATCCTGATTCTCCCTTTCCACCTGGAGCCAAGGATACAACTTCAAAGAAAAGGAAAAGGGAGAAGAAGGAAAGCAAAGACAAGGATGACTCATTCAAGAAGGAAAAGACCTCTGCCAAAGAGAAGAAGAAGAGAAAGAAGAGCCCTTCCAAGAGCAAGTCTTCCAAGGGGAAAAAGAGCCATTCTAAAGAGAAGAGCCATTCTAAATTAAAGATCCCTCAGGCTACAGAGAAGATCCCTACCCCTCCTGTTAAAGAGAAGAGCCCTAGCCCACTTGCTAAAGAGAAGACCCCTAGCCCTCCTGCCAAAGAGATGAGCTCTTCACCAGCTCAAGGGAAGACACCTATCAAAGAGAAGATCCCTAGTCCTCCTACCAAAGAGAAGATCTCTTCTCCAGCTCAAGAGAAGACACCTATCAAAGAGAAGACCCCTGTCAAAGAGAGGAGTGCTGCTAAAGGTCTTCCTTTTCACTCACCAGTGAAATTTAAAATTCAGAAGCGTCGTTTGTCCAACAAAGGTAGTAAGAGGGCAAATGTTGGCTCTCCATTAAATTTCTTGTTCATGTTCCCCAAGAAGACTGCCAAGTCTCCAAGGCCAACCTCCAAAGAATCTTCTCCAAAACCAGACCCCACTACCAAATCTCCCTCGCCAACACGTGAAGGTCTCAAAGAGGAGCCCAACTTACCACCATTAGGGGAATCCACTCTAAAGTCTTCCTCTCCAACACCTCAAGTGCTGAAAACTCCAGAATTTGAACCTCAATCAACAAAATTTGATCGAAGCAAACAGAAGAGAGAAAGATTCTCTAAAGATGCAGGGTCATCTCATGCCAAAAGGAAAGTTGATTTTGCAGAGTGATTCCACATTTTGGATTTTGTTTTGTTCATTTTGTCCATATGAACACACCCTTTTTGGGTTAATTTTCTGTAAAATTCTGTATCAATAATTTGATATCAATCTGTTAAACCTTGTTTTTTGTCGCGAATAATTTGTTAACCAATTTTGTGAAGAAGACGAGACGAAATCTAGCAGAATATATTGATTACATTATCATTTTCAACTATACAAACTTGCCCTTGCAAGTGGCTCAAATACAACTTTTTTTGGGGGGAGACATGTGATGCATGAGGTTACACTCTCCATCCTTGTACGGATAACAATATCATCTACTTTGAATCTATATTCAGGTGATATTTCATCCAGAAACTCAAGCGACTCTCTTACATGTTGTAGTCGCCAGTTTGATGTTACTATGAGTTTCCTAGGATCTATGAATGGATGGACTATGATGTTGAATTCAAACTCTGGACAATTCTCTTCAGAGTCCAAAGGGACCCAACTACCAAGCTTGCTTTTCCATCTCCTATAGTCATAGCCCAAAACTAAGGATTGGCGACACAGTTGGTATGAGATGGACAAAGAATTTGGGCTTACTCTACAACTGATATTGTCCCCCATATGAAAAGTTTCCTTGGTATTCCATCCTTCTCCAAGTACAGTGTCCAGATCAGTCAGAGATAGTCTTCTATTAAGCCACATCGTTCTTGTCCTCTCCAATTCCATTGTTTTGAAACATGCCACAAAGACATGTATAGGCAAGAACCATTGAAGTTTAATCCTTCTTGAAATCCTTCCAGGAGACATTGCTTTAAGAATATCATCTTTGATTTTGGATTTGAAGCTTGTTATGGTATTTGGATCAGGAACTTCCCATTCTAGTGACATTATTGTGGGAATAGGTATGTCATACAATTCTCCATGAACACCTTCTCTTGATGGAACCCTGTATTCTGCAAAATACACAAATATATCCACTGATTTGTAAAATGAAGGTGGTTTGTCTGCGTACATGACATCTGCAATCCCCTTGTGAATTGCCTTGAATGTGCCACTTAAGCTCTCAACAGGCTGCCACTCCACAGCTGTTGACGGAAAGATAACTGAAATGAAACAAACAACAAATATATCAGAAAGAGAAATATTGTGTTGTGTCAAATAGATAAAGGTTTGTTGAATTACAGTAAGAATGGAGAATTGGATGTTCATCCAAGTTCAACACCATGTCTTTGGCCATGTAGACATGTTGAACTTTTGCAAGCCAGCCATTGTCGGTCACTTTGAATGCAAGAACACGACCTTTCCAATGGGATTTCACTTCATTTCGCTTGGTTCTTTTCACCCTGTGGGCACCTTTGCAAGAGGGAAGCATTGTTACCCAATCATTCACACGAAAAGACATGGGTTTCCAAACACCATCTTCTCTCGTGTTATGAAAATCACAAGAAGTTATATTATGAGAAGGACGACGTGAGGACGCCATAGAAGCTCACAGATAAGAGAAAAATAGTAAATCTTTTGAATAGTGAATCTTTTGAAAGTGCAAAGAAGAAAGAATAAACCATATGCCAAAATGAAAGGAAGGCGAAAAGTAGACGTCTGATGTTTTGTCATTAATAGCGTTGTTTTCAAGGCCTGAAAAGAGGATTTCGTATCTTAATGCTTGATTTTTTGAAATAAAAAATGGAACAATATGTCACTATTTTGGACCCAAACTTTAATGTTAGCCATCGTAAACGTCTAAATTTAGCCGTTTTAGCCGTTCGCCACTAAAATAGAACCGTTAAGAAGACATTTGGAGGAGACAAGAATGCCATACTTTTGTATACGTGTCAATTCACAATTGGACAATTTCTTAATCCTTGGATTAACAAACAGCCCTTTTCTAGCCGTTTTTGGCCCTAATGTTCTTTCCAAAGATGGGGGGGCTCGCAAGCGACGTGTGCGTCAAACAAGGTAATCACAGCTTCAAAACTAGCATTACATTCCTTTTTCATATAGTTATGTCATTGACTCTGAACTATGTGATGTCCAGGGAATGTGCTAAAGCAATATTAGGTTGTTACAATACTGAGGAGTCTATCCTTGAGCACATTATTCCAGAGCAGAAAGTAATCAATATGATAACCAATCCAGTAAATGGTGCGTTGCGTGACAGGATTCAAAAGTATTTTCTCAAGGAATTCGAGCAGATTGTCAGTCCCATTGACATGCTCACTGTGTGCGACACAGCAGGTATCAGTGATGATAAGGGATACAGGGCTTTGTATACTTGCATCACAGCACGTCTACGAGGCAAAGGAATGACACGATCTATACTTCCAACACCATACAGTATAGTTATGGCAAGGAAGTCAGCAAACAACAATATTGCCGACTTGCTAGGCGGCTACAGATGGGTGGATGGTAGCATGCCAATGTCAAATTCAAAGGATTTTGCTTACAACAAGTTTAACAATGTTTACGTCGAGGTGGAGGCGCTTCAACGAGCTATGATTCAGTTTTATGATATGACATTAGAGGAGACGGATGGAAAGGCTATATTTGTCCTCAAATTGGATGATTGGATGAATGTCAGGTTGTAAAGGGCCAAAGGGTGGAACGTACAAGTCTGACACTCATGAGCAGGGCATTGAAGCGAAAGAGCTTAGACGGTGAAGATGAAACAGGTGATGCGGAGAATAACTTGCACACAAAGCGACGCAAGCAAGATTACTTTGGAGTGCAGTCTAAGAAGAACATATGGTGGCAGGCGGCATGGACCCTTCCGCACGAGGACCATGACAGTCTGAGGTGGTACTTCACCCATACAGGTATTCAAGGAGTGATACACAGGCAATCAAATGGTGAAGTCTTGCATGTGCCTGGCACTGGTCACTTTGAAATAGAGTGGCACCTTGGTGGTGATCTCAAGACCTTGAATACCTGTACTTCACCCGTACAGGTATTCAAGGAGTGATACACAGGCAATCAAATGGTGAAGTCTTGCATGTGCCTAGCACTGGTCACTTTGAAATAGAGTGGCACCTTGGTGGTGATCTCAAGACCCTCAAATGCATGTTGGGAACTAAAAGCGGTGCTAACACTTTGTTTCCATGCATCTTTTGTTGTCATCCAAGGATGCCAAGTGTCGCAGTGGGGAAGGCCAAACAAGCAACCAAGGTGAAAGGTCGTAAGCAGGCAAGTGCAAAGGGCTCAAATCAATTACAAAAAGGGAAGGGTATGCACGTCTGGCTCAATGGAATTATGAGCTGCAATCAAAGCAAGGCACCATTGTACATTCACATGTGTAGTCGCCACACCAAACACGTTTGGTCGTGAGGACAAAACGATTTATGAAGAGCCCTCATCTAGTGGTGCACCTCCGTACATGCACCCCGACGTGAATAGAAGCCCCACGCACACCCATGTATCTCCCCCTCTAATAGCGGATCTATTCCCACCCCCCACCCATGTACCACCTCCCCTTGAGCTACAACTTCGGACATTCCAAGTTTAGCACAAGCTCTAGGTTGGGGAGAGTCCCAACAATTACACCCACAAACATCACATATACAATCCATGTGGGCAAAAACTTTGAAACTTATGCCGAAATTCCATTGAGTTGGAGACCTCGTATTACACCTAGAGGTCTTTAACCAAATTTGTCAGGCATTTAAAATTTTTGATGATGCAACCAAAGTCCATCTCCTTGGACTCAGCCTTGAAGGCAAGGTAGTGCAATGGTTCCAATCCTTGGACCCTCGGCACAAAGGCACTTTCAAAGTTAGAGAGGCCTTCATTCTTGGGTTTGCACCATACAGGCCCAAATGGAACCCCGTAATCCAACTATTCTAATTGGAACAAAAACCAGAGGAAACCTTACGCGACTATATCACACACATCAAGTACCTTGATTCACATTGCAAAGCAAGACAAAATTGAGTGACAAGCACTTAATGAATCGTTTTCTCTTGGGCTTGCACAATCCAAGGCTTTATGAGACCACATGTTGGTCAAGGATCCCTCCACCTTTGATCAAGCCTGCAAATGGGTGATCTTTCTTGATGACAACATGCAAGAAATCCATTCCACGCAATTGGCCACTGTGCCAATTCCAACCCAAAGCTCATTTGTAACAATACCCTCCTCTCCTCCTAGGCACCATGCATTACTAGTGGCACCACCGCCAACTAAACACCCCCACATAGTGCGCCCATACAAACTTCTCTAGTACCCATCTTTCCATCTCGACCGTTGCCTCTCAAGGCTAACCCCATTGATCATGGAAAGATTCAAACTGGGTCCATTGCTAAACCCCTGGAGCCCATGTGCTTGCCACTCTTGTAACACCCTTAACACATCATCTCCCTTTATCAGTGGCTCCCATGGACCCTAACCCAGTTGTGCACACTATAGGTGCACCTCCAAGGAAACCACCTCTTTAGTTTTTCCTGCCAGGGACCCCATAGAGTGGTTAAATGCCCTCAAAAGAAAATCCTTCCAATGCCACCACAATGTAACGGCTGTGGAATCGACCATTACTTCAAGGATTTTCCTTTGCAATCAGTTTCTCACTCCACAATCGAAGGCATGCCATCCTCAATGTGTTGAGCATTCAACATGGTAAGATATCTATTGTCCCATTGAATTTCATCACATGGTTATAGGCCAAACTCAAGAAGGCCAATAAACCCAAGCAATTCAACACCTTAGCTACTGAATGTGCCCCATCTAAAAAGAAATAACATTCTAAGCACATTGGCCAAGGTGAGGATCAGGTTAGCATCCACATTGGCTCCACACAGACCCATCCTCCTCCTTTGGGAGCAATGATCGTGCCAAAATGTCACCCCCCAAAAACTCACCAAACGGTAAAAATAGCTCGCTGCAACAACATTTTTCTAAGATTTATTAAGTTCAGCTACTAAAGGTCACTATTCACTAGAGAGTGACTTTTCACATCCCAACTTATAAAAATACATGCCCTTGACGAATTT
The DNA here is from genome assembly GCF_041138505.1 of Cibotium barometz. NCBI lineage: Eukaryota > Viridiplantae > Streptophyta > Polypodiopsida > Cyatheales > Cibotiaceae > Cibotium > Cibotium barometz. Next base: position 34,312,442 of record NC_141104.1, on the reverse strand, counting down.
TGGAGACTTGTGAACGTGCCAAGGAGAGAACAAGAGCACCATAGCCTACCCTAGAACCTCATACATCCATAAGAGCCCATACATAGCCTAAATACCCTCATGCTATGAGGAATACACGTTCATGTACATGAAGACATGCACAAAACACATTCATTTAGTATAAGAGAGAAGTGAAAGATTAGGTTTTGTTATCATTTGTCTATTATAATTGATGATTAAAATGAGCTTGTTGATTCTATGATGATTGTTATGATTAATTATGCAACTTGTCATGGTTTGTGTGTATAAATCCATGGGAGGATAAACCATGAAATGATAAATATTTTCCTTGTGTTTTTGTCTCTCAAATCTAAACTCTTTGATTGATTAATAAGATATAAGATATATTTCCTTCCATAAGTTCCCCTTGTTTAGTGGGTCCTCGAGACGGTGCCATTTTTGGGGAATATGCACTCATCAACCAATCAAAGAGGAGAAGACAAAGCATAAGGAAGGGCTTGAACACCTAATTTGGATCAACAAAGAACAATTGGGGAAGTGATAGAATCATGCTCCATTGACAATATCCTATGGTAAGGTTTCCAATACCCCCTCCATGGTACAAAAGCTCTTACAAGTGCACTCTAAAGAAACAAGTGTTGGAAAGACCTAAAACATGCTCGGTGGAAGAGAATTTACAGAGAATGTTGATGAATTCCTCTTCTTACTTTCCTCTTGGGAAGAGGAAAGGGAAGAATATGAAAGTACATTCTTAACCACTTATCTTCCCCACTTTCCCCCTAAATTGTTATGTGATATAAAAAAGAAAGTTTATGAGGTTCCCCAAGCACCATTTGGTATAGTCAATGCACCATATTCTCAGAAATTTTCATATTTACAAAAAATAGAAGACAGTGCACCCATGCTATCCTCAAAATAGGATATCCCTAACCCACTTCCTTGGAAGAGTTAATTACTACAAGACTTTCATTCCAAACCTTAGCCTCCTAGTTCCACCTTTGAAAAAAACTTTGCTAACTCAAACATTTGAGTTTCCTGTATGGTGGTGTAAGCTTTGCTATTACCTTCTCAAAGCATCGTTAGATGGACTTGGGTTGGGTTCATTTACCACCTCACATTGTTAAGTCAATCATAGCTAGAAAAGTGATTACTACCTGTTATGTAAGCATTCAAGTGGAGCAAAAACCTCCCTAAGAGAATCTTGTGGTTCCCTTACCAAGCTCAAAAGAGGAGCCACCAAAGTTAAAACTAGAAGTTGATGTTTGGAACTTGGAGTATTCAAATCCTTGTATAGATGACTTAGTAGCAATTCAGTTAGCCACATAATAGGGTCTTGTCGATAGAGTAAATTTAAAGACAATCCATTTTCATATTTGTTCAAGGGAGTAGACCAACAAGTTCAAGGAACCATAGTTACCAACTCCTCTAAAAGTGTATTTTGACCACTTCAAGAAGTACTTTTTCCTATGCAGTAGAGCAAGAAAATGAGCCTATGTCTTGAAACAAAAAGAAAGCTTGAGGAAGTGGAAGCCCTATGGAAAACAAAATACACTCGATAAACCACTAATCAATGTAGAATCTAGAGTAAGGATAATGTATGCACAGAGTAGAGACCAAGTGAGAGCTACAGATCAACGAAGAATATGACATGATAGGATAAGGCAAGCACAATAAAGAGTAGAGGGCTTTGAACAAGCTTTTGAAAAATTATAATTTTTGTTTCCCCCACAACCAGCATTGGCCCTAGGAGCACCAATTGGTCAAATACCTATCCACATTGGGGCAAGAAATATCAATGATTATCCTTTCAATGTTGTCCCATTACCTATTTTCAAAGGAGACTATAATGAATACCTTGATCTTCATGTAGTAGAATTCTTGGTTGCCGGCATATACAACAATGCTCAAACCTTAGAGCATTGGCTAGCCATTTTCCCCGCCACTAATAGGCACGACATTTCAATGGTATGAAAGGCAAGTTGATACTAAGTTTAATGATTGGGACGAGTTGAAAGAGGAGTTTCTGAGACATTTATGACATGAAGGATTTGAGGATAGGATGAGAGATGAGTTCATGAACCTGCAATGCCATGAAGGAGAAGATATGGATTCCTACGTTTCACGTATGGAATCTATATCCTTACCAAGGTGTTAAAAATGCATCATTATTCCAAAATATCTCATTTTTAAAGTAATATCTCATAGTTTTTAACTAATAAACCTTGTACTCAATCAACTCTTCATCTTATGTGAGCATTTACTCATTTTTGGGTATTTTCTTTTATTCTTTGGATTTATCTCATCCCAACACTTGGATTAATCCAATTGGCCCATTGTAACCTTAATTGAACCATAATCCAAAAATTTCTGAAAATGTAGATCCTTAGGCTAAGGTCCTTTATACACATTTTCAATTAATTCCAAATGCACATTGGAAAGTTCTTTTTGAATTTCTGTTTTAGGGGATTTGAGACACCAGGAGGATTTTTATATCCAAAGATATCTTAATTTAGGATTCTCTCTCTCTAGGCCAAAACAGGGTAAAACAAGATCTTTCTTGTATTTCATAGAGAGGAATAATTACAAGAACAGAAGAGAAGGTTCTTACACCTTTACACCTCAAAAGGTAGGGGGAGGAATCTTACAACCTACCCTACTTAAAAAACATGAGATGTCCTCATCTCGCAGGTGGAGTATAATCTCTTTCATCATCTTCTTCTTCTTCAATCGCTTCTAGCGTTTCTTCCTTTGGAAGTGGACGACCAATTTGGGAACATCTTTCTTTGACTTCCCCTATTCTAAGGTGGAGGTCTTGCATTACTTTGGATTGAAACTGAGGGTTGGTTAGAGGGTCTACCTCTGGGCCCTGATTTCAATGGAAAGGAACCTGATTACTCTGGAAGGAAGGAGCTGGAGTCTGGAATCTTGGTCCTTGATTTCCCCGCCCTGAAAACCTTGATCCAAAAGGAGTTGGGCAATCCATACTGCAATGTCCAAATCTTTGACAGTTATAGCAATTCACTTTCTTGTTCAAGGGTGGAACTTCTGAAGTTGAGTTCCAGGGGATTGAGTTCTAGGGAAAAAGGATCTTTCTTCCATTCTGGAACTTTCCATAACCTGAGCTTGACCTTGTTGTCTCTTAGGCAACAGTGGAAGGTTGGAATCACCTTCTGGAGCTAGAAATCTTTTGAAAGATGATGCTTGACCTTGTTGTCTCTTAGGCAACAGTGGAAGGTTGGAATCACCTTCCGGAGCTAGAAATCTTCTGGCTTCGGCGCGACCTTGACATCAAAGGCCTTGGTGAAATTCTTTGCCATCCACATTGCTTCGGCCATGGAAATTGGCTTGGCATTCTTCACTAGGATATTCAAAGGTCCGTTCAGTCCCTGAATGAACCTGGCCATGAGCTATTCTTCATCCAGCGGTGGTGGCGAGTACTTAAGGAGGAGAGCGAACGCTTGGTGATACACTTCAATAGTTATGCCCCCTTGGATTAACTCTAAGAACTCATTCATCTTGGTTTCCAAAAAGCCGAGAGGAAAGAATCTCTTCCTTAGTAGGTAAATCTTGAGATCATTCCAGGTCTGGGTGTTCCAATCCAGATGGTTTGTCGTCTCGCAGTGGTTTCTCCATGCCACTCTAGCTATTTCTACTATCTTCCGTCTTGCAAGAGCCATTTTACTCTTCTCATTGTACCCGCCCGCCGCCGCTGGTGACATCGAAGTTTTCTTCCATTGCTTTGATCCACTTCTCCACAGCCTCGCCCAAGTTTTCCCCTTCACCCTTGAAAGGTCCAGACTGCAATCTATGAAGAGTTTTACGAACATCCAAGTCAAGCTCTTCCTCATCGAGACGATGACCTAGATCCATGATCCTATCAATATAAAAATTCTTGTAAAGTCCCTTTATTTAAAATCCAACTTTAGATCCGGGGTTCTTTAGATTGGTCAGCCCCCCCATAGAATCATGGGATAAAGATCCCTTCTAACAGAAGAATATACAGAACTCATTATCAGACAATAATTCATTCATATTCTTAACACAGTAATGGTCCATCAGACCGAGAATTTCATCTCATCATTCCTCTACGGGAATTTCAGTTATGCAGGTTCTCAATTTGTCATCCCTTAATTAGAGTCACTGGGTCAAGGGTTATCAGCAGCAATTTGTCAGCACAATCCACTAATCTCATAGTGATTTTTGCTAAAGTCATAATCGTCATTCCAGTTACCAATATCATCACCTGGGATTTGTCCCATTCATCCTCATTGTGGCTTTGTTCAACTTATCTCCTTTCAACCAGAATTCAGGAATCATCATCTTTCAATCAGAATCCAAATCAACTCATCAATTCTCAACCAGAATTCTAAAATCATATCAACCAGCATTCGAATTCATCATCTGGATAGCATTTTTGCTTATAATTTCAAGGTCTTAGATTTACTCATATATATTGTCAATAAAGAGCTGTAGATATACCCACGGCATATACGTGTAGTCACGGTTCTTGGAGTTAAAAGGTAAATACCATCATATCTAGGCCTCAAGCAAGTAAGGGATTCCATACAATTGCGGTACTTCCATCTGAAGACCTAATTACCAATTTATGAATCTTCATTTTGAATATCAATTTGTATGAATTTCATCACACAATTATAATCTTTTACTGGTACTTCATAAATTTTTGACATTTCTTGCTTCTCGGTTGTTCCACTTTAGCCAATTCGCTCTCATACCAGTTGAAAGATCCATGCCCCCTCCGTACAACGACGAAATCGGGGTGCTAGCAGTGGAAGTAGCACTTCTTGTGCAGGGCAGAACCTCTCACTCAGTGTGAGGTCCTCCGCTCGCTCCGAGGCTCCTGCCGGCCGGCGGAAGCGGCGTCGGCCTCCCGTGCGGGGCGGGGTCCACACACTCGGGGCCCCGCCCACCACGGATGTTTGGGACGAGAGGCTAGTCTGGGCGGCTCCTCTGAGACCGCGGGCTCGAAAGACTCCCATCGCCCGGAAGGCACGTGTGATTCCACCAATTGGAAAAAATCTTCTAACGGGGAAATTACTCTAACGAGTCAAGTCTTAACTAGATAAACTAATCTGACCAAACCTGAAGTCACATGGTCAGATCAAGAAGATACTTGCACTTGGTCCATGGAATCACTGCTTTTTTCCTCATTTACGAGGCACAGCCGATGATCCCCTCCCACAGAACAAGGTTTTCTCAGGATTTAAAACTAAATAACGTAACTAATCGTATCTCAGGAATCCTCTGATCCAGCCTAACCTCATCCGGCCCATGGGTTAGCCAACCACCCGACCATTGAATTGGTGGAATTCCTTTATAAAGATTTTGTTGGGTTTTTTCCCGGGTACCGAGGAAAAGAGTTCCCACGCCCCCTAGCTGGTGATTCATGCAAAAATCAAGGTAGGCATACCACGTACACACCCAATATGAACTTGCCATTTATAACAGACTCGACTGGCTTTAAAAACAATCCTTCAGTAGAAATCATAATATTTCTGATCATTATTATCCAAAATTTCGAGTCCATTGTATTACAAAAATGTATCCTCCGAACTCTCTGTTGAAGACCAGCTGGGCAACCAAAAACGAGATCTAGTATCAAAATTTGGTTCCCAAAAATCTTTCCTTTTTGTCCATCCGAAATCTTCCTCGACGTACGCATGGGTGTCCTAGAAACTGCAAGTCCGTGCATCGCTTGGTCAGAATCCTCTAAGATCCTCCTTAGGTGTCCTAGCACTTCACTCAAGGACCGCTTCGTCGGTCCTCGCCCATCGTACCAGAAGCGCACCATTTTAATCGTACCAAGGCTGGTCAAGACCTCAGCAGGCTTTGCCGTGAGCAATGTCCCTTGACGACTCCCCACCAACTGTTCCAACAAACCTCCTCTTAGAAAAACATAAGCCAAATGCTTCCTCCAACATTCTGGCATAAAGCAGTCCTTTGAATGAAAAAACAAAGGTTTCAATGCAAGTAAAATTCCAGTTTGAGATTGGTTTCCGACAACCCTTTTTCCATAATTCCTAGTTTCATAATGAGGATTCTTGATCTCTCATGAGGGTAATCTACCAATCATTTTATCCATTTGTCCAACTAGATTCTTGGTCAGTTTGGTTAAGGAAAAACTAGATTAGTTTCGGTAGTCCATTCTTTGGATTTAGTAACTAGAATTGGTCACGAAGTTTTTGTCTGATTCAGATCGAGAGAAGGACAATTAGGTTTACTGTCCGTCCCTCACGTAATCTAACCAAATTCATTCGGTTTAGTTCTACAAGGATTCCCTTCAACTAAACATCTAGATTTTGGGTAAATATCAATTTAGTGATTTTACCAATTAAAATATCCAAAGATATTCTTTATGCCACATAATTTCTCAGCCTTAATTCATTAGGTAGAATTATGGTGGAAATTCATCTTTTGACACTAAAATTTAATTCAAATCCATCTTTTCTCTTAAATATCATAAAAATTCTTCTTTTAACTAAAACATCAATACCTAATTTTTTTAATAAACTTGAAATCCTTCTTTTTCTCATTTCAATGAGCGCAATCCAATTATCATGGGAATTCCATTTATCATGGGAATTCCTCTTTTACCATAAATTAAATCTACTTAAAATTTTTCTTAAAAATTACATAAAAAATATCCATTAAGCTAAAAATTTCACTTTTCTCATTTAAACATTTGAATTCCAATATGGTGGGAATTCCCCTTTCATCATTTAATCTTATCTATACAAAAAGATAAATTTAACTAAATTCTCTTAAAATTTAAATAAAAATCTTCATTAATTTCTTTACACTAGGAATTACACTTTCCTCATTTAAATATTTGGATTCCAATATAGTGGGAATTCCTCTTTCATCATTTAAAATTTATCTATGCAAAAAGATAAATTCAACTAAGTTTTCTCTTAAAAATTTAAATAAAAATCTTCATTAATTCCTTTACACTAGGAATTACACTTTCCTTATTTAAATATTTGATTCCAATATAGTGGGAATTCCTCTTTCATCATTTAAAATTTATCTATGTAAAAAGATAAATTTAACTAAATTTTCTCTTAAAAATTTAAATAAAAATCTTCATTAATTCCTGTACACCAGGAATTACACTTTCCTTATTTTAATATTTGGATTCCAATATAGTGGGAATTCCTCTTTCATCGTTTAAAGTTTATTTATGCAAAAAGATAAATTTAACTAAAATCCTTCTTTAATTTTTAAATAAGATATGCATTATTTTAGTATCACAATTTTTCTCTTACTTCATTGGAGTACATGGATTTCCATTGTGATGGGGAGTACTCTTTTAACATAAAAATGGATTACTAGAAATTTATCTTTTTTGTAATTAACTATTTATGCATCAACATAAAAGTCAATTTTTGATGATTATAATGAGAATCATTAAATTAATCTAGGATGATTAATCCTAGAATATGGTAGGAAGTCCTCTTTTCATAATATAAATGAAAATGATTTATGTGTTTATTTTTCAAAAATTTTACCATAGCTCCACCTGCTATTATTGATAATTCTCAATAAATTTGAAAGAATAAAGTTTAGTATTATTCATGTGATTAGAATAACCACTAATTGGATCATTATCCAATTATGGATTGATTCTTAATTTTACCATAAATTAAATAGCATAAAAGTATTGAAAAGCCATTATTTCGGCCTCCAATTAGACAAGCATAGAAATTACTTTTAGATTAGAGAAATGCTTCATGAGAAGCTTCATTCGAATTGAGAATAGGTCATAGGAATGACCATTCTTTGGGGGGGAGAGAGAAATGCTTAAAACCATTATAAATTAAGCATAAATGGAAATTTATGTGTACAATACATTAAAGAACTTCAATAGTACTCAAAAGCCATTCAAATTAATGTTTCTCAAGCTTGAGAGGGGTTGAGAAGAGAAACATTTGGAGATTTAAGAAAAAGAAGACAATAATCCACACTTTACCTCCTAAATTACTTGATTCTTTCATCACAGTAGAGGCCCCCAACCAATCAATTGGTTTGGTATGTTGTTGGAGTCTCCAAGGAAGATTGAAGAGAGAGAGAGAAGCTCTGATCTCTTCAATTTGTAGAGGGTTTTTAGAGGATAATAGAAAATAAGCTTAACTTAGAGTAATACCGGCATAGTTTAGTTCATAGATGAGAATACAAAGGAATGAGGGTTATTTATAGGTGAGGGAGGCCACTAACTGAGTCCAACTGAGTTCTAGAATTTTCCAGCTTCAATTTGGCTGAATTTGGACAAGATTTGGACCAGTTTGGCTCCCTTTTTGATTTGGTTTGATCTAGGAGAGAGGAGAGATAAAAATATCCTATTATTTTTGAGTTTAAAACTCATCCACACATGTGAAATAGGCGCCTCCTTGAAGGGCCCCCTTTTCCTTACCCATGTGTCAAAAATGAATGATTACTCCAAAATATCTCATTTTTTATTAATACTTCATAATTTTTAACTAATAAACCTAGTACTTAGTCAACTCTTCATCTTATGTGGGCATTTACTCATTTTTGGGTATTTTCTTTTATTCTTTGGATTTATCTTGTCCCAACACTTGGATTAATCTTGTTGGTCCATACGAACCTTAATCCAAAATTTTTAAAAAAATCTTGACCCTTAAGAAAAGATCTTCTAAATCATTTTTTAATTAACTTCCAATTGCACCTTAGAAAATCTATTTTGATTTTTTGTTTTCAGGGAAACATTTTTTTGACATCTATAGAATTTATTTATCTAAAAATATCCCAATATTGATTTACCACTCTTTAGAAATTTTTATCTCACTAGGTAAAACAAGGAAAAATAATATTTTCTTGTATTCAGAAACATAGAATGATTACAAGGGATTGAACTAGGGATTGAACTAGAGGCTTAATCAATATTTAGCCCGAGGAGGAATCTTACACTCGGGGCCTCGCCCATAGATATCCGAACAAGAGACTAATCTCTCGGTTCTTCCAAAACCGGACCCAAAAAAAACTTCCCTCGCCCAGAAAGCACAGGTGATTCCTCCAGGATATTTTTATTCGAACGTACTCAAGCGCATTAACTAACCAAACTGATCCAACGAAACCCGTAAGTCACATGGTCAGATCAAGGAAAAGACTTGTACTTGGATCATAGAGACCAACGCTTTTTTCCTCATCGAGGCACAAGTGTTGATTCTTTTCCATAGAACAAGGATTATCCGAGATTTACTTCATATATCGTACCATAACAGAATTGAGTCTTATTTTAGGGATCCATCAATCCAGCCTAATCCCATCCAGTCCCATGGGTTAGCCAACCGCCCAACCACTATAGTGATAGGATCCATTTAAGAATTTGGTTAGGTTTTACCCCGAGTACCAGGGAAAAGAGTTCCCAGGTCCCCTAGCCGACGCTCGCAAACTTCAAGATAGTCACACCACTTACACACCCAATATGAAATTGCCTATTTCACAAATTCAGCTATCTTTAAAACAATCTTTTAATGAAACCATAGTATCACTGATTATAATCCTCCAAAATATCTGGTTGAATTCTAATTCCCAATCATTCCTTCATCAGTGTACCTATGGCATCATTGGTAACCACAACGCTCACCACCTGTCCACTCAAGGGCCTTTTCAATAGCTCCTAGCTCATAGTACCCGGAAATATATTCACCTATAAAAATCCAGATGGACTCACCGTTGAAGATCAGCAAGATCAACCAACAGATCCATATAAAAGAGCCATGGACTCATCCGTTGAGGACCAACAAGGTCAATCAACCAGGTCCATGCCTGAGTTCAGAAAACAACTCTAACTCCTTGTTCCATTTTCTTCCTCGATGCACGCGTGGGTATCTTCGGCGACCCAGAGCCCGAGCACCGTATGGTCAGCACCCTCTAGGATCCTTCGTAGGTCACCTAGCGCTTCACTCATAGGCCGCTTCCTTGGTCCCTCATCCACCGTACTGGAAGCTCACCATTTAAATCGAACCGAGGCTGGTCAAGACCTCCGTCAACCGTGCTACGTGAGACGTCCTCCGTTGACTCTCCGTCAGTTGTCGCAACTTTATCACTTAGGTCTCCACCGTGACCTCATTCACAAGATGGTCAAAATTCTTCCTTAGCATTCTTGACATAAAACAGTCATTTAAAAACAGGTCATAAATATAGTTTCTAACGAGCTCTCATCTTTCCACATTGTTCCACATCGTTTCTCGTTATTCCACATTCTGTCATATGTATTCTCATCGTCTTCATCATCCATTCTTATCCAATCACATCATATTACATCTCATCACATCCATTCTCATCCAATCACATCATATTACATCTCATCACATCCATTCTCATCCATTCACATCCATTCTCATCCAATCACATCATATTACATCTCATCACATCCATTCTCATCCAATCACATCATATTACATCTCATCACATCCATTCTCATCCAATCACATTCTGTCATATGTATTCTCATCGTATTCATCCATTCTCATCCAATCACATCATATCACATCTCATCACATCCATCCTCATCACATCTCATCCATTAACATCTACCCATATCCACATCACATCACATCACATCACATCCATTCACATCTATCCTTATTCATATCACATCACATCTCATCCATTCACATCTATCCCGATTCACATCACATCACATCACATCACATCACATCCATTCACATTACATCTCATTCATTCACATCTATCCCGATTCATATCACATCACATCACATCCATTTCACATCACATCTTATTCATTCACATCTACCTCGATTCACATCACATCACATCATATCACATCCATTTCACATCACATCTATCCCGATTCATATCACATCACATCATATCGATTTCACATTACATCACATCCATTCACTTCACATCTATTTTCATCACATCACATTCACATCACTTCACATCTATTTTCATCACATCCATTCACATCTATTTACATTACATCACATTCACATCCATTTACATTACATCACATTCACATCCATTCACATCTATTTACATTACATCACATTCACATCCATTCGTATCTCATCGCATCCATTCACATCCATCATCACATTCATTACATCCACATCACATCACATACATCTCATCACATCACATCCATTTCACATTACATCAAATCCATTCACATCTATTTTCATCATATCACATTCACATCCATTCTCATCTCATCGCATCCATTCACATCTATTTTCATCACATCACATTCACATCCATTCACATCTATTTACATTACATCACATTCACATCCATTTGCATCCATTTGCATCTCATCGCATCCATTCACTTCCATCACATTCATTACATCCACATCACGGCACATACATCCCATCCACATTACATGACATCCACATCTCATTCTCATCCATTTACATCACATCACACCCTATCCACATCTCTTCACATCCACATCCACATCCACAACCATTTACATCACATCACATCTTATCCACCTCTCTTCACATCCACATCCACATCCACATCCATTTACATCACATCACATCCCATCCACATCTCATTGCATCCACTCACATCTTATCACATCTCATTCACATCTCATTGCATCCACTTACATCTTATCACATCTACTCACATCTTATCACATCTTATTCACATCATCTTATCACATCATATCACATCATATCATATCGCATTCACATCTTATCACATCGTATTCTCATCTTATTCACATCGTATTCACATCTATTCATATTTTGTAGCTTTTTCTACTTCGATACCGATGATGGGACTTTTTCTAAATTTCTGCCAATTGCTTGGCCTAGTTAAAAGGTACTTTTTCTCGACGGATATTTTCATATTCTTTCTCAAATTTTGCAAGTGAATTATATTCAATATTCTTCTTTTGAGTAAAAGATTCATGGGATTAACAAAAATCAATTCTACCCATATTTTCCAATAATGCTCAAAATTTCACTTTTGATAAATACTCATAATTTGAATTATGCTAAAAATTTCTTTTTTTCCATTTATTTTCTTGGATCTCAAATATCATGGAAATTCCTCTTTTTACATTTAAATGATTGAATTCCAAATGCCATGGGAATTCTTCTTTTATCATAAAATAAATTTATCTAACATTCCTCTTTTCTTTAATAAAAATATCCATTATTTCAATTTTACCAAGAATTCCACTTTTACCATTTAAATGATTGAATTCCAAATGTCATGGGAATTCCTCTTTTATCATTTAAATTTTCTCATGCATAAAATAAATTTATCTAAAATTTATCCATTAATTCAAATATGCCAAGAATTCCACTTTTACCATTTAAATGATTGAATTCCAAATGTCATGGGAATTCCTCTTTCTCATTTAATTTTTCTCATGCATAAAATAAATTTATCTAAAATTTCTCTTTAAATAAAATATTCATTATTTTAATATACCAAAATTTCTCTTTTTCCATTTAATTACATGGATCTCCATTATCATGGGAATTCCTCTTTTTTGCATAAAAATAAAATTACCAAAATTGACTCTTTCTCTTAATTACTTATTTATGCATAAACACTAAAAATTAGTTTTCCATGAATGTGATGAAAATCGTTCTTTTAGCATAGGATGACCAATCCTTGAATATGATAGGAAGTCGTCTTTTCACATTATGCATAAAAATGAGTTATGTATTAATTTCTAAAAATTTTACCATAGCTTCGCTGCTGCTATTACTGATAATTTTTAATATTTCTAGAAAGAATAAGACTTTGTAATACAATTATGATAGAATAACTATCTTTTAGACTTAAATCCAATTTATGGAATTAAATCATAAGTTTACTATAATTTTATTAGCATAAAAGGATAAAAGGCCGTTTTCTTAACCTCTAGCTTAACTAGCATAGAGTTTGATTTTTGAATTTAGAATTTATCAATGAGAAGCATCCATTTGATAAAGAATTAGTCATAGGAATGACTATTCTTTTGGGGAGAGAGAGATATATATAAAAAGCATCCTAATTAAGCATAAAAACTAACTTTTTTGTGATTAATCATTAGAATTCTTATAGAGAGCTTGATTTGCATTGAAAACAATTTATTTGAAACTTCTCAAGGTTGAGAGGGGTTGAGAAGTGAAATCATTGAGAATATAATCAAAAACCATGAAATTACTTCTTACCTCTTGATTTGGCTTGCTTCTTTATCTTAGAAGGAAGCCCCTAACCAATCAATTGGTTTAGTATGTTGAGAAGAAAGCTCCAAGAATTGTTGAAGAGAGAGAGAAGCTCCAATCCCTCCAAAAGTAGAGGATTTTTAAGGGATAATAGAAAATATCATTATTTTAATGTAATACTGGCATGGTATAGCTCACAGATTTTTTTTACAAAAGCCTAAGGATCTATCTATAGGTGAGGGAGGCCACTAACCAAGTTCAAGTGGGTTCTAGAATTTTCCAGGTTTAGTTTGGCTCAATTTGGACAAGATTTGGATCAGTTTGCCTCCCTTTTTTATTTGGTTTGATCTAGGAGAGAGGAGAGAAAAAAATATCACAATTTTTTTTGAATTAAAAACTCATCCACATGTGTGAATTAGGTGCCTACCTCAAGATTCCTCCTCTCCTTACCAAGGTGTCAAAAATGCATCATTATTCCAAAATAACTCATTTTTTTAGTAATATCTCATAGTTTTTCACTAATAAACCTTGTACTCAATCAACTCTTCATCTTATGTGAGCATTTACTCATTTTTGGGTATTTTCTTTTATTCTTTGGATTTATCTCATCCCAACACTTGGACAAATCCAATTGGCCCATTGGAACCTTAATTGGACCATAATCCAAAAATTAGGCTAAGGTCCTTTATACACATTTTCAATTAATTCTAAATGCACATTGGAAAGTTCTTTTTGAATTTCTGTTTTAGGGGAATCCATTTTAGACACTAGGAGGATTTTTATATCCAAAGATATCTTAATTTAGGATTATCTCTCTCTAGACTTTTTCTCTCTCTAGGCCAAAATAGGGTAAAACAAGTTCTTTCTTCTATTTCAGAGAGGGGAATAATTACAAGAACTGAAGGGAAGGTTCTTACACCTTTACACCTCAAAAGCTGGAGGGAGGAATCTTACATCTTACCCTACTTAAAAAACGTGAGTCTCGCCAGGTGGAGTATAATCTCTTTCATCTTCTTCTTCTTCTTCAATCACTTCCAACGTTAGTGCCTTGGAAGTGGATGGCCGATTTGGGAACATCTCTCTTTGTCTTCCTCTATTCTGAGGTGGAGGTCTTGCACTACTTTGGATTGAAATCGAGGGTTGGTTAGAGGATCTACCTCTGGGATTTCGTTGATTTTGACGGAAGGAACCTGATTACTCTGGAAAGGAGCTGGAGTCTGGAATCTTGGTCCCTGATTTCCCCGCCCTGAAAACCTTGATCCAAAAGGAGTTGGGCAATCCATACTGATGTCCAAATCTTTGACAGTTATAGCATTTCACTTCCTTGTTCAAGGGTGAAACTTCTGAAGTTGAATTCCAGGGGATTGAGTTCCAGGAAAAGGACCTTTCTTCCATTCTAGAACTTTCCATAACCTGAGCTTGACCTTGTTGTCTCTTAGGCGGTGGAAGGTTGGAATCACCTTCTGGAGCTAGAAATCTTTTGAAAGATAATGGTGCTGGCTTTGGCGGGACCTTGACATCAAAGGCCTTGGCGATTTCCTTTGCCATCCACATTGCTTCGGCCATGGAAACTGGCTTGGCATTCTTCACTAGGATATTCAAAGGTTCGTTTAGTCCCTGAATGAACCTGGCCCCATCAGTTGTTCTTCATCAAGCAATGGCGAGTACTTGAGGAGGAGAGCAAACGCTTGGTGATACACTTCAATAGATCTGCTCCCCTGGATTAACTCTAAGAACTCATTCATCTTGGTTTCCAAAAAGCCGGGAGGAAAGAATCTCTTCCTTACGTAAATCTTGAGATCATTCCAGGTCTGGGTGTTCAGGTCCAGATGGTTTGTCTCGCAGTGGTGTCTCCATGCCACTCTAGCTATTTCTACTATCTTCAGTCTTGTAAGAGCCATTTTACTCTTCTCATTGTACCCGGTGACATTGAAGTATTCTTCCAATTCTTCGATCCACTTCTCATTGTACCCGGTGACATTGAAGTATTCTTCCAATTCTTCGATCCACTTCTCTACAGCCTTGCCTAAGTTTTCCCCTTTACCCTTGAAAGGTCCAGGCTGCGATCTATGAAGAGTTTTACGAACATCCAAGTCGAGCTCTTCCTCATCGAGTTGGGGATTATCATTCCTACCAGGGAGACCTCGATCCATGATCCTATCAATACGAAAATTCTTGTTAAGTCCCTTTATTTATAATTCAAATCCGACTTTAGATCCAACTGATTCTGGGGTTCTTTAGATTGGTCAGTCCCCCACAGAATCATAAGATAAAGATACCTTCTAACAGAAGAACATACAGAACTTATTATCAGACAATAACTCATTCAAACTCTTAACACAGTAATGGTCCATCAGACCGAGAATTTCATCTCATCATTCCTCTACGGGAATTTCAGTTATGCAGGTTCTCAATTTGTCATCCCCTAATTAGAGTCATTGGGTCAAGGATTAACAGCAGCAATTTGTCAGCACAATCCACTAATCTCATAGTGATTTGCTGAAGTCATAATCGTCATTCTAGTTACCAATATCATCACTGGGATTTGTCCCATTCATCCTCATTGTGGCTTTGTTCAACTTATCTCCTTTCAACCAGAATTCAGGAATCATCATCTTTCAATCAGAATCCAAATCAACTCATTAATTCTCAACCAAAATTCTAAAATCATATCAACCAGCATTGGAATTCATCATCTGGATAGCATTTTTGCTTATAATTTCAAGGTCTTAGATTTACTCATATATATTGTCAGTAAAGAGCTGTAAATATACCCACGGCATATACGCGTAGTCATGGTCCTTGGAGATATAAGGTAAATACCATCATATATAGGCCTCAAGCAAGTAAGGGATTCCATACAATTGCGGTACTTCCATCTCAAGACCCAATTACCAATTTATGAATTTCATCACACAATTACAATCTTTTACTGGTACTTCATAAATTTTTAACATTTCTTGCTTCTCGGTTGTTCCACTTTAGCCAATTCGCTCTGATACCAGCTGAAAGATCGCTGCCCCCTTTGCGCAACGACATCGGGGTGCTAGCAGCGGAACTTCTTACGCAAGGCAGAACCTCTCACTCGGGGCCTTGCCCATGAATATTCGGACAAGAGACTAATCCCTTGTCCCAAAAAGCATGGGCGATTCCTCCAGGATATTTTTATTCTAACGTAGTCAAGAGCCTTAACTAACCAAATTGATCCGATCGAACCCATAGGTCACATGGTCAGATCAAGGAAAAGACTTGCACTTGGATCATAGAGACCAACGCTTTTTTCCTCATCGAGAGGCACAACCGTTGATTCTTTTCCATAGAACAAGGATTATCTCGGATTTACTTTATCTATCGTACCATAACAGAATTGAGTCTTATTTTAGGGATCCATCAGTCCCATCCAGTCCCATGGGTTAGCCAACCGCCGCCCAACCACTGTAGTGATAGGATCCATTTAAGAATTTGGTTAGGTTTTGCCTCGAGTACCAGGGAAAAGAGTTCCGAGGTCCTCTAGCCGGCACTTCATGAAGATAGTCACACCACCACTTACACACCCACCAATATGAAATTGCATGTTTCACAAATTCAGTTGTCTTTAAAACAATCTTATAATGAAACCATAGTATCACTGATCATAATCCTCCAAAATATCTGGTCGAATTCTAATTCCCAATCATTCCTTCATCAATGTACCTATGGCATCATTGGTAACCAGAACGCTCACCACCTGTCCACTTAGAGGCCTTTTAAATAGTTCCTAGCTCATAGTACTCGAAAATATATTCACTTATAAAAATCCAGATAGACTCTTCGTTGAAGATCAGCAAGATCAACCAACAGATCCATATAAAAGTGCTATGGACTCATCCGTTGAGGAGGACCAGCAAGGTCAATCAACCAGATCCATGCCCGAGTTCAGAAAACAACTCTAACTCCTTGTTCCATTTTCTTCCTCGATGCATGCATGGGTATCTTTGGCGACCCAGAGCCCAAGCACCACATATGGTCACCACCCTCCTCTATAGAGGTCACCTAGCACTTCACTCATAGGCCGCTTCCTTGGTCCCTCATCCACTGTACCGGAAGCTCACCATTTAAATCGAATCGAGGCTTGTCAAGACCTCCGACCGTGCTACGCGAGATGTCCTCCCTGTATCTCTGTCAGTTGTTGCAACTTTATCACTTAGGTCTCCAAACGACCTCATTCACAAGATGGTCAAAATGCTTCCCCAACATTCTTGACATAAAAGAGTCATTTGAAAACAAGTCATAAATAAATACAGTTTCTAAAATGAACTCTCATCTTTCCACATTGTTCCACATCATTTCTCGTTATTCCACATTCTGTCATATGTATTCTCATCGTCTTCATCCATTCTAATCTAATCACATCATATTACATCACATCACATCCATCCTCATCACATCTCATCCATTCACATCTACCCATATCCACATCACATCACATCCATTCACATCTATCCTGATTCACATCACATCACATCTCATCCATTCACATTTATCCCGATTCACATCACATCACATCACATCCATTTCACATCACATCTCATTTATTCACATCTATCTCGATTCACATCATATCACATCACATCCATTTCACATCACATCTCATTCATTCACATCTATCTCAATTCACATCACATCACATCACATCTCATTCATTCACATCTATCCCAATTCATATCACATCACATCACATCACATCATATCCATTTCACATTACATAATTTTCATTCACTTCATATCTATTTTCATCACATCACATTCACATCCATTCACATCTATTTACATTACATCACATTCACATCCATTCACATCTATTTACATTACATCACATTCACATCCATTCGCATGTCATTGCATCCATTCACATCCATCACATTCATTACATCCACATCACATCACATACATCTCATCACATCACATCCATTTTACATTACATTACATCCATTTACTTCACATCACATCCATTCATATCCATTCACATCCATTCATATCCATTCACATCTATTTACATTACATCACATTCTGATCTCATCACATCACATCTATTTTACATTACATTACATCCATTTACTTCACATCACATCACATACATCTCATCACATCACATCCATTTTACATTACATTACATCCATTTACTTCACATCACATCCATTCACATCTATTTACATTACATCACATTCTGATCTCATCGCATCCATTCACATCCATCACATCTATTTTCATCACATCACATTCACATCCATTCACATGTATTTACATTACATCACATTCACATCCATTCGCATCTCATCGCATCTATTCACATCCATCACATTCATTACATCCACATCACCTCACATACATCCCATCCACATTACATCACATCCACATCTCATTCTCATCCATTTACATCACATCACATCCCATCCACATCTCTTCACATCCACATCCACATCCATAGCAGACATTTACATCACATCATATCCCATCCACCTCTCTTCACATCCACATCCACATCCACATCCATTTACATCACATCAAATCCCATTCACATCTCATTGCATCCACTCACATCTTATCACATCTACTCACATCTTATCACATCTCATTCACATCTTATCACATCCATTCAAATCTATCACATCGCATGCACATCTTATCACATCGTATTCTCATCTTATTCACATCGTATTCACATCTAATGATGAAAGTAACACTTTAATAATAAAAAAATTCTTTTATGCATCCTTTTATGCATAAAAATCAATTAAAAAATTCTTTTATGCATCCTTTTTATGCATCCTTTTATGCATAAAAAAATTCTTTTATGCATCCTTTTATTCACATCATATTCACATCTAATGATGAAAGTAACACTTTAATAATAAAAAAATTCTTTTATGCATAAAAATCAATAATGATAAAAGTAACACTTTTATATAAAAAAAATCTTTTATGCATAAAAGTTCAATAATGATGAAAGTATCACTTTTATAAATAAAAAATTTTCTTTTATGCATAAAAGTTCAATAATGATAAAAGTAACACTTTTATAATAAAAAAATTTATTCTTTCATGCATAAAAATCCATTTTGATGAAAGTAACACTTTCATAATAAAAAAATTATTCTTTTATGCATAAAAATCCATTTTGATGAAAGTAACACTTTCATAATTAAAAAATTATTCTTTTATGCATAAAAATCCATTTTGATGAAAGTAACATTTTCATAATAAAAAAAATTTATTCTTTTATGCATAAAAATCCATTTTGATGAAAGTAACACTTTTATTTAAAAACAATATTCTTTTATGCATAAAAATCCATTTTGATGAAAGTAATACTTTCATAATAAAAAAATTATTCTTTTATGCATAAAAATCCATTTTGATGAAAGTAACACTTTCATAATAATAATAAAAAAATCTTTTATGCATAAAAATCAATAATCAATATGCATCTTCTATGCATGAATAGGGATTACTATTTTATAATAATAAAAGATAATACTTATTTTCAAAATTTTAAAAATTTTTACCATAACCTCCTTTGTATGGCTGATCATTTTTCAAATTTTTACTTCTTAATTTTTCTTAAAAATTAACTCTAATTGGTTTAAGAAATCTAGACTAAACAAAATTCACTTATAAAAGAGAAAATGATATAAAAAGTTTAATTCCAAATATTATCACTTAACTAGGATAAAGAAGGGTTGATTCTAAGAATGAGAGAGGGGAAAAGCCTTTCGACCAAGGCATAGCGTCCATTTATCACTTCAATCAACATAAAAATTAGAAAAACTTAAAAATCAATAAACAAAATTATAAGATCTCTACTTACATAATTTCAGGGAGCTTTCCTTTGGCTTGATGGTTTAAGGGTACTACTCTTGTTTGTAACAAGAGTGCTCACCAATCTTTAGAAGAGGGAAATATCCAAAAACTAGTGAATTATTAAAAAATTCACCTATCTTGGCTCTTGGGAGGAGTAGAGTAATAGTGCATAAACACTATTATTTTTCAACAAAGAGGGAGGTTCTATTTATAAGAAAAAGTGAGCTCCTAACTGTCAGGTAAAAATTTGAAAGGTGTTTTTGGTCAGTGTACATATGGTGCGTGTGTGGTGTGTGAATATGCCCTGAATGCCCTGGCAAGTGTACAGGCCGAGTGGTTTGGCAGAAAGTTGGTTTATGCACGTGTTTTGTTTTTCGGAGAGCAAACGCTGGAGATCTGGAGTTTTATGGCAATTGTGTGGTGTGCGGGTGGTTACTAAAAAGAGGGCACCGACTGGAAATGGATGTGTTTGGAAATAATGATGCTGATGAAGACGGCGGGCAGCTCTCGTATTTATTTGGAAATATGGGCGCCGCACGTGAATCAAATGAAGCAAAATATAAGGAGGCATTGGTAGCCATCATTTTGTGGTTTTTGAGGCTTTTAAAAATAAAAAAATATTTATATTATGTGGCCACTCTATAGAGAGCCAAGTGGAGTTTGTTGTGGCGGCCACCTCGACATCTAGAAGGTGGCGGAAACGTGAAGAGGGAGGGCCACTTTTTTCCAGAAGAGAGGCGCAGAGAGGGAAAAAAAAAAGCAAGCGTGGAGTCGTCGCCTTTGCTCAGGGCTGTAGCTGTGGAAGGGCAGAGACGGGCTCGTGTGGGTCTGCAGAGGCGATGGGTAGTGGCTTGTGTGACTGTGGAAAGGCTGACGGGCTGGCGAGTTGAGGCCTCGAAGGCAGACGTGAAGCGTGGATGGCCGCCTCAAAGGAATAGTGGCCGAGTAGAAGAGGAGCGGATAAGGAAATAGAGAAAGGGGCTGCTGGGCATAAGGTAGCTAGCAAAGGCAGTCGACTGTGGAGAGCTGGATGATGCTACAGAGGGCTGGCGAAGGCGTGGAGTGTTGGTGTCTGGAGGCCTTGGTCGACTGGGCGCAGCCGACTGGTATTAAGAGGAAGGTGGTTGCCACCACGGGTCCTGACCGGGTACAGTGAAGAGGACGCTGAGACAGAGGCGAGCTGCTGACGATGGGTGCTAGCGACAGAGAAGTTGGAGAGGCGCAGCTGGTAGTCAGGCAGAGAGGGCTGCAGAGGTGGTGAGCCAGAGTGTTGGCCGCCTTATTGATACAAGGTTGGCGGGTATTGTTGGCGCTGCAGAAAGAGAGGGCCGCCTAGGATAGAGGGGCGCAGCTAACTGGTGTCAAGAGGCTGGTGTGGGCCTTGTGTGTTGGTTATAGAAGGGCTGGTGACAGTACAGAAGAGGCTGCAGGTCTAGGTGATCGTGATAGTATGGGCTGATGATTGAAGCAGCAGAGAGGGCTACTGTTAGGAAGGGATTGAATGATGTGGCTTTGGCTAGATGCAATGAGAAGGTGAAGCTGCGTTGAGCAGTGGTTCGTGGTGCTGAGGATTGTGCAGAGGCTCTGGTGGTTGGTGAAGCTGCTGGTCACGACATACAGAGAGTGGGAGCTGCTGAGTGAAGGTTAGCTGGTGTGGGCGCCTTCTAGAGAGGAGTAGCTGGTCTTGTGTGGGCGATGATTGCAGGCAGTGCATGGATGCTGACCATAGAGGGAGCCTTGGGTTTTTGTGTGTGTTGGTGGATGCAGAAGAGGTGCTGATGTGTGGGCTAGAGACAGTGGGCTTGCCTACGACAATTGGCAGGTAGCAGCAGACAGAGAGTAGCCAGGCTACAGAGAAAGAGAAGAAGGGTTGCTGGTGTGGGCGCCCTCTGGAGATTACAGGGACCGGGAGACAGAGGCTTGGTTGTCAGACGCAAGGGTGTATTCCCTTGGCAGTAAATCCTGGCCAGAGTCCTGGTCTTTGGTGTATTTTGCTGAGTTTGTACATGGTTGATGCTGTATATGTTTTTTGCTGAATGATCATCTGTCCTTCGTGGTTTTGAGCTGTCTTTATGGTGTGGGTGGGTGGCGAACGGTGAGAGAGTGTTGCTGGTGGCTGGTGGTGCCCCGTTCGCGGTAGTGTTTCCAAGTTTGGGAGGTGGAAGAGCTATAGAGGCAGGCTTTTCTTTCTTTTTTTCACCTCACACTAACCAAGCAAACTGATTCTAGAATTTTCCAAATCAGTTTGGTCAATTTTTGACCATTTTTAGGTCAGTTTAGCTTACTTTTTGGACTAGACTTGAATTAGGTGAGAGGAGAGATGAAATATCTCAATTTTTGAAGATTTAAAACTCCAATTGCACATGTGAATTAGGCGCCTCATTCATGAGGGGGAATCCCCATTGTGAGGTGTCAAAAATCTATTTTTTAAGCTTTTCCTTTGGTCCTTAGTCCACTCTTCATCTTATGTGAGTATTTACTCATTTTTGGGGGGATTTTGTTTATTTCTTGTATTCATCTTCTTCATACATTTGGATGAATTTGATTGGCCCTTCAAAACCTTAATTTAAAATTTTTTAAAAATCTGGACCCCTAGGATAAGGCCTCTTGAACAGATTATACTTAATTTCTAATGCACTTTCTGAAAATCTTTTTGAGCTTCTGTTTTGGGGGAACTTATTTTAATAAGAAGAGATATTTTTCCATCCAAAAATATTCAAAATTTGAATATTCTCTCTATAGAACCTTTTCTCTCTCTAGTCCAAAACAGGTAGAAATAAGATCTTTCATATTTCTGAAGAGGGAATTGATGATGCTGGACATCTTGAGAGGTTGGGGAGGAATCTTACATTCTCTCCCACTTGAAAAACGCGAGATGTCCTCATCTTGCAAACTCGGGGTAATCTCACAACAAATCGACTTCTTTCTCCCAGGTGGCATCTTCAAAAGGATAGAACTTCCATTTGACCAATAATTCTCTCAGAATTCTGTTCTTCTGAGAATCTTTTCTCGAACATCAAGGATTTCTTCACGTTGGAGTTCCATCTGCCCTTGGGTTAAAGAAGTTAAGATTTCATCACTCATCAACAAGCACATGATTCGGGCCTTGTATATACTTTTTAAGAAGGCTGACATCATGAAATACATTATGGACTTTAAGATGAGGAGGCAGAAGAAGCCCGTAGGCTAAATCACCTACTTTCTTTATAATCAGATATGGCCCACAATATCTGGGGGATAACTTCTTGTACTTCCCAAGAGATAGAGAACTTCTTTTGGGGTGTACTTGAATGAAGACCATATCTGCTTCTTTGAATTCTCTGTCTGTCCTCTTCTTATCTGCATACTGCTTTTGTCTATCTTGGGCAGCTTTTATATCTTTATGAATTGCCTGTATCTGCTGCTCCATGTTGTCAAGCATCTGTCTGGACATCTCGACCCTAATCAATGGGTCGGACCAAGTTAATGGAGTTAAGCAATCTTGTCCATACAAAGCTTTGAAAGGGCTCATCCCAATACTTCTGTGATAAGAAGCATTGTAGGGCGAACTCGACTAGGTGCAAATAGCTTAGCCACTTCTTGGGTTCCCTGCCACCACAGCATGACCAAAGTATATCTTCGATTATACTTGGTTTACCCTTTCTGTTTGACCATCGATCTCAGGGTGGTAGGCTGTGCTAAGATCCAAGAAAGTTCCTACTGCTTCAAAAAATGCAGTCTAGAATCTTGACATGAATTCGGGGTCTCGATCACTTACTATTCTTCTGGGTAGGCCATGCAATCTGAAGATTTCCTTGAGAAACACTATGGCCACATCCACTGCAGCAGTGTAGGTTTCTTTTACTGGAATCAGATGGGCAACTTTGGTTAATCTATCAACTACCACGAAGATGGAGTTGTAACCTGATTACACTAAAGGTAATCCAGTAATAAAATCCATACTGATACATTCCCACTTCATCTGGGGGATGTCTAAAGGATGTAACTTCCCAGGCATTTTTACTCTCTCTGCCTTGACTTTCTGACAGGTCAGACATTGACGTACATGATTAAGCACATCCTTTTTTAGACCAAGCCAAAAGAGGCTTTTCTTCACAGACATGTAGGTTTTGATGAAACCTGGATGTCCTACAATAAGGTTATCATGGGCTTTATTCAGAATTTGACTCTTAGTTCCCTCATCATTGGGAATGCATATCCTGCGATTATAATACATAATTCCATCATTGAGGCTGTACCCTTGAACTCAGTTCAACTCTAGTGGAGTTTTGCTTTCTTGCATAAGTAGGGTAGCAATAGGGCCAAAGAATCTATCCTGCATGATTTTCTCTCTTGCTTCAATAATCGAAGGATTTGACACTATAGTAATTTTAAGCAAGGAGGTTTTTCTGCTGAGGGCATCTGCTACCACATTTTCTTTGCCTGGGCGGTACTTGATTTCAAACTGCTACCACATTTTCTTTGCCTGGGCGGTACTTGATTTCAAAATCAAACTCCTGCAGGGTCTGCATCCACCTTCTTTGGCGCATGTTGAGATCCTTCTGAGTGAATATCCACTTTAAGCTCTGATGATCTGTCTCATCAAAGTGAATCTTTGACCCAGTAGGTAATGTCTCCACAACTTCACGGCATATACTACTGAAAGTAGTTCCAGGTCGTGGACAACATAATTCCTCTCATGCGTTCTGAGTTTTTGGGATTCATAGGCCACTGCATGACCTTCCTGCATAAGTGAACCTCCCAGGGCAAAACCACTGGCATAAGTTATACTACTTCAAAGGGTAGAGAGAAATCTGGCAGCTTCAGAACGGGATTGGTTACCAAGGCGGTCTTCAGCTTATGAAAAGCACTCTGGCACCTGGCAGACCATTGAAACGGAATATTCTTCTTAAGAAGATTAGTCAGGGGGTAGCTATGAGAGCATACTTTGGTATAAAAATTCTATACCAACAAGTCAATCCCAAGAATCCTCTGACTTCTTTCACTGTCTTTGGTTCAGGCCAATCTATGACTACTTGGACTTTAGCGGAATCTAGAGAAATTCCATCTTTTGATACTAGAAATCCCAAGTATTCAACATGGTTGGCAGAGAAAGTGCATTTGCTCTTTTTGGCAAAGAGTTGGTGCTTCCTTAAAATCTCAAGAACTTTTCTGACATGAGCTTCATGGTTAGCTGCATTCTTTGAGTAAATCAAAACATCATCAAAGAAAACAAGAACAAAATCATCCAAATATTCTCTGAGAATGTCCTGCATCAAGCGATTGAATGTAGTTGGGGCATTTGTCAATCCGAACGGCATGACAGTGAATTCATAATGCCCATACCGAGTATTGATGGTGGCTGTCTTTGGGATATCTTGCTCATAATCTTGATCTGATAATACCCTGATTTGAGATCTATCTTTGTGAAGATCTGGGCTCCACTTAGCCTGTCTAGAAGCTCATCAATTCTGGGGATAGGATACTATTATTAGCTGATTTAGACCTCTGTAGTCCACACAGAGTCTAAGCATTCCCATCTTTCTTTTTCTGAAAGAGAACTGGCGCACCCCAAGGTGAAACACTGGGTCTTACAAACCCTTGTTCTAACAGCTGTCTAAGTTGTTTCTTGAGTTCGATGGCTTCAAGAAGTGGTATTTTGTACGTGCACAAGGCTACTGGGCTGAGCCGGGGGTCAATTCTATCACATGATCTACTTCCTGAATTGGAGGCATCTCTGTTAGTTCTGCTGGGAATAAATCATCATAATCACTTAACCATTTATGTTCTTTAGCTTTTAACTTTGAGTCTACCGGATTCTTTTTGACAAGATAAATGCGGTGCTTCTTGCTAAGTCCTTTTAGTAACTTAGAAGCCTTTACTAAAATGGTTCGAACTCTAGGGAGGAGGATTCCTGAAATTCTGGTTCCTTGAACCTTGTTTCCGTGAAGGTCACGGCGGAAGGAAATGGTTCGAACGCTTATCTTGATATAAAAATTCTTTTAAGCATCATTTTATGCATAAAAATTGATATTAGTGAAAGTAACACGTTTACAATAATAAAAAAATTTCTTTTATGCATTATTTTATGCATAAAAATCAATAATGATGAAAGTAGCACTTTTATAATAAAAAATTTCTTTTATGCATAAAAATCAATAATGATAAAAGTAACACTTTTATAATAATTTTTTTTTCTTTATGCATCCTTTTATGCATAAAAATCTATAATGATGAAAGTAACACTTTTATAATTAAAAAATTTCTTTTATGCATCCTTTTATGCATAAAAATTCAATAATGATAAAAGTAACACTTTTATAATAGAAAAAATTATTCTTTTATGCATACAAATCCATTTTGATGAAAGTAACACTTTCATAATAAAAAAATTATTCTTTTATGCATAAACATCCATTTTGATAAAAGTAACACTTTCATAATAAAAAAATTATTCTTTTATGCATAAAAATCCATTTTGATGAAAATAACACTTTCATAATTAAAAAAATTATTTTTTATGCATAAAAATCCATTTTGATGAAAGTAACACTTTTATAAAAAAAATATTCTTTTATGCATAAAAATCCATTTTGATGAAAGTAATACTTTCATAATAAAAAATTATTCTTTTATGCATAAAAATCCATTTTGATGAAAGTAACACTTTCATAATAATAATAATAATAAAATTTCTTTTATGCATAAAAATCAATAATCAATATGTATCTTCTTTGCATGAAAATGACACTTTTAAAATATAGAAATGATAGGGATTACTCTTTTAGAATAATAAAAGATAATACTTATTTCTAAATTTTTAAAAAATTTTACCATAACCTCCTTTGTATGGTTGATCATTTTTTAATTTTTTACTTCTTAATTTTTCTTAAAAATTAACTCTAATTGATTTAAGTAATCTAGACTAAATAAAATTCACTTATAAAAGAGAAAATGATATAAAAAATTTAATTCCAAATATTATCACTTAACTAGGATAAAGAAGGATTGATTCTAAGAATGAGAGAGGGGAAAAGACTTTCGACCAAGGCATAGC
The DNA here is from genome assembly GCF_041138505.1 of Cibotium barometz. Classification (NCBI taxonomy): domain Eukaryota; kingdom Viridiplantae; phylum Streptophyta; class Polypodiopsida; order Cyatheales; family Cibotiaceae; genus Cibotium; species Cibotium barometz. The sequence continues at coordinate 34,285,382 of NC_141104.1, read as the reverse complement.
GTTCATTTATCACTTCAATCAACATAAAAAATTAGAAAAACATAAAAATCAATAAATAAAATTATAAGATCTCTACTTACATAATTTTAGGGAGCTTTCCTTTGGCTTGATGGTTTGAGGGTTCTACTCTTGTTTGTAACAAGAGTGTCCACCAATCTTTAGAAGTGTGAGATCCCCCTGTTCCCACCGAGCAACGGATTCGGGGTACTAGCAGCGGAAGTAGCACATCATGCGTGGGTAGGGGTCTCACACTCGGGGCCTCGCCCACGGATATCCGGACAAGAGACTAATCCGTCGGTTTGTCCAAAACCGAAACTGGAAAAACTTCCTTTACTCGGAAAGCATGGGCGATTCCACCAGGATAACTCTTTACTCTAACGTAGTCAAGATCATTACGGATCAACTGATCTGACTGCACCTTTAACGGTACTTGGTCAAATCAAGGTAGAAACTTGCACTTGGATCATTGGGATCAACGCTTTTTTCCCCATCAAGAGGCACAGCCGTTGATTCCTATCCATAGAACAATTTCTATCCGGGATTTACTTTATCTATCGTAAAAACAAAGTTGAGTCTCGATTTATGGATCCATCAGTCCAGCCTAACCCCATCCAATCCCATGGGTTAGCCAACCGCCCAACCACTGTAGTGATGGGATCCAATTTGGAATTTGGTTAGGTTTTGTCCCGGGTACCAAGGAAAAGAGTTCCAAGGCCCCCTAGCCGGAAGTTCATGCAAACATAAAATTAGGCACACCACTTACACACCCAATATGAAATTGTCTTTTTCTTAGCATCAGCTAACTTTAAAACAATCCTTTAATGAAACCATAGTACCACTGATCACAGTCTTCCAAATTATCCGATTGATTCTCAAATTTTCCATCATTCCTTCATCAGAGTATCTATGGCATCATTGGCAACTAGAACGCTCACCACCTGACCACTCAGGGGCCGTTTCTATAGTTCCTAGCCCATAATACTCGGCAATATAATCACTTATCAAGATGGACTCTCGTTGAAGATCAGCAAGATCAACCAACAGATCCATATAAAAGAGCCATGGACTCATCCGTTGAGGACCAGCAAGGTCAGTCAACCAGATCCATGCCCGGTTTCACAAAACAACTCTTACTCCTTGTTCCAATATCTTCCTCGATGCACGCGTGGGTATCCTAGGCGACCCAGAGCCCGAGCACCGTATGGTCAGCACCCTCTAGGATCCTTCGCAGGTGACCTAGCGCTTCACTCATAGGCCGTTTCCTTGGTCCCTCATCCACCGTACCGGAAGCTCACCATTTTAATCGAACCGAGGCTGGTCAAGACCTCGGTCGACCTTGCTACGCGAGACGTCCTCCATTGACTCTCCGTCAGCAGTTGCAACTTTATCAGTTAGGTCTCCACGACCTTAATCACAAGACGGTCAAAATGCTTCCCCAGCATTCTTGACATAAAACAGCCATTTACAAACAGCATTTACAAACAGTTTACAAATACAGTTTCTATATTAACTCTCATTTTTCCACATTATCCCTCATTAATCCACATTACTTATTCCACATTCCATGTATATGTGTACTCATCCAATCACCTCCTTTTCCATCTCTTCACTTCAGATTCCTTCACATCACATATCATATATTCACATCCATATCCACATCCATACATCCACATCCACATCCACATTCACATCCATACATCCACATCTACATGCTTATCTCCATTTTCACATCCTCATTTATACATCCACATCCCATATCCACATTCATACATACACATCCATATATCCACATCTACATCCACATACATACATACATCCACATCCACATTCCACATTCACATCTACATTCACATTCACATACATCCACATCTACATTCACATTCACATACATCCACATCCCCATTCCCATTCACATCTATACATCCACATCTACATCCACATACATACATACATCCACATCCACATTCCACATTCACATCTATACATCCACATCTACATCCACATTCACATACACCCACATCCACATTTCCATTCACATCTATACATCCACATCCATTCACATCTATACATCCACATCTACATCCACATCTACATACATCCACATCCACATTCCCATACATCCACATCTATACATCCACATCTATACATCCACATACATACATACATCCACATCCACATTCCACATTCACATCTATACATCCACATCTACATCCACATCCACATTTCCATTCACATCTATACATCCACATCCATTCACATCTATACATCCACATCTACATCCACATACATCTATGCATATACATCTTCATGCATATATCCATTTTCATGTTCATACATCCACACTCCCATCTCCATATCCACACATCCACATACATACATCCATTTTTCACATTCCCATTTATATAACCCCATATACCTTCACATCTAATCTTTTACATCACATCCATTCTCGCCCTATCACAACCCATATACATCTTATCCTATCACATACACTTCTTACCTCATCCCCCCATACACATCTTAATTCATCTTATCACATCCTAACTTATTTCATAAGCATCTTATCACCTCTTAACACACCTCTTATCACATCCTATCAACTTCCATACGCATCTTATCAATTCTTATCACATCTCATACACCTCTTATCACATCTTATCACATTTCATATCTTTTTTTTTTTTTAAAGAGAATTCTTTTATTTGATATAAGATTTCTCTACACATTTATTTATACATAAATTCCATTTAAGGAGACTAACACTTTCGAAATTAAAATCAATCTTTTATGCATCTTCTTATGCATGATTTCAATTTGGTAGAGAATTATACTTTTAGAATAAAAGAATTTCTCTGATGCATCTAAGTTAAGCATAAAATCCATTTATGAGGAAAATCATACTTTTAGTATAAAAAGAATAACTTTTATGCATACCTATATGCATGAAATCCAATATGATAAAAGTAACACTTTTGATATAAAAATTTTTCCTTTATGCATACTTCTATGCATGAAAATTAAAAATGATAAAAGTAACACTTTTAATATAAAAATTTTCCTTTATGCATACTTCTATGCATGAAAATTAAAAATGATAAAAGTAACACTTTTGATATAAAAATTTTCTTTTATGCATACTTTTATGTATGAAATAAAAATGATAAAAGTAACACTTTTGATATAAAAATTTTCTTTTATGCATACTTTTATGTATGAAATAAAAATGATAAAAGTAACACTTTTGATATAAAAATTTATCCATTATGCATACTTCTATGCATGAAAATAAAAATGGTAAAAATAACACTTTTGATATAAAAATTTATCCTTTATGCATAATATTAAAATTCAATTTCTCCATGATTATAATGAAATTCTTTCAATTAATCTAGGATGATGATTCCTAGAATATGGTAGGAAGTCCTCTTTTTATGCTTTGAATGAAAATTTTTTATGCATAATTTTTATAAAAATTTTGCCATAGCTCCGCTACTATGACTGATAAATCTCAATTTTTCTAAGGGATAAAGCTTATCATTAAGGAAATAATTAAAATGATTCTCTAATTGGATCCTCAATCCATAATGGATTGAATCATCAATATACATAAACTAAAAGCATAAGAAAAAGCCATTAATTTGGCCTCAAGCATAGTTTAATCTTGGGTTAAGGAAAAGCTTTATGAAAAGCTTGATTTGGATTGAGAATGGGTCATGAGTATGACCATTTCTTGAGTGAGAGAGAGAATTTACATAAGAATCATTAGAATTTAAACATAAATAAAAATTAACTTCAATAGCATTTATTAAATTATGTAACTCTTCACTACTATTCAAACTTCAATAGCATTTAAAAAAAAACCATACCAATTAAACTTCTCAAGCTTGAGAGGGGTTGAGAAGAGAGAAACATTGAGAAATTATAGAAAGATGAATATTCACTAATTACCTTACAACTTGCTTGATTCTTTGTTCACGGTAGAGGCCCCCAACCAATCAATTGGTTAAGTATGTTGATGGAGCCACTAATTGGGATTAAAGAAAGAGGGAAGCTCCAAAAACTAGTGAATTATTAAATGAATTCACAGTTCTTGGCTTAGGTGGAGTAGAGTAACGATGCATAAACACTATATATTTTTCAACAAGGGGGAGGCTTCTATTTATAGGGAAAATTGAGCTCCTAACCAAACAAACTGATTCTAAAATTTTCTAAATCAGTTTGGTCAATTTTTGACCATTTTTAGGTCAGTTAAGCTAACTTTTTGGAACTAGATTTGAATGAGGAGAGAGGAGAGATGAAATATCTCAATTTTTATGAGTTTAAAACTCATTCAAGCATGTGAAATATGCACCTCCTTTAAAGAACTCCCCTTCCTTACATATGTGTCATAATGGAATCATTTTAATATTGCTCATAGTTTTTTAACTAATAAACCTTGTACATTTTCAACTCTTCATCTTATGTGAAATATGCACCTTCTTTAAAGAACTCCCCTTCCTTACATATGTCATACTTTTAATATTGCTCATAATTTTTTACTAATAAACCTTGTACATTTTCAACTCTTCATCTTATGTGAAATATGCACCTCCTTTAAAGAATTCCCCTTCCTTACATATGTGTCATAATGGAATCATTTTAATATTGCTCATAGTTTTTTACTAATAAACCTTGTACATTTTCAACTCTTCATCTTATGTGAGCATTTACTCATTTTTGGATACCCAAAATATCTCATATTTTTTATATTGCTCATAGTTTTTTACTAATAAACCTTGTACATTTTCAACTCTTCACCTTATGTGAGCATTTACTCATTTTTGGGTATCTTCTTTTTACAAATTGGATTTATCTACTCCCTACACATGGATTGATGCTATTGGCCCATAGGAACCTTAATTGGACCATAGTCTAAAGATTTCTGAAAATCTAGACCCTTAGACTAAGGTTCTTTATACCTATTTCCAATTAATTCCAATTGCACATTGGAAAATTCTTTTTGAATTTCTGTTTCAGGGGAACTCATCTGAATTATAAGAGATATTTTTCTATCCAAAAATATTCAAAATCTGAATATTCTCTCTCTAGAATATTTTCTCTCTCTAAGCTAAAATAGTTAGAAACAAGGTCTTTATATTTCTGAAGAGGGGTTGATTACAGGGGAAGATACTAGACATCAAAAAGGGGTTGGGAGAGGAATCTTACAAGAAGAGGAAAATGTCCAAAAACTAGTGAATTATTAAAAAATTCACCTATCTTGGCTCTTGGGAGGAGTAGAGTAACAGTGCATAAACACTATTATTTTTCAACAAAGGGGGAGGCTTCTATTTATAAGAAAAAGTGAGCTCCTAACCACAAGAAAATTGATTCTAGAATTTTCCAAATCAGTTTGGTCAATTTTTGACCATTTTTAGGTCAGTTTAGCTTACTTTTTGGACTAGACTTGAATTTGGAGAGAAGAGAGATGAAATATCTCAATTTTTGAAGATTTAAAACTCCAATTGCACGTGTGAATTAGGCGCCTCATTCATGAGGGGGAATCCCCATTGAATCCATTTTTTAAGCTTTTCCTTTGGTCCTTAGTCCACTCTTCATCTTATGTGAGTATTTACTCATTTTTAGGGAGATTTTATTTATTTCTTATATTTATCTTCTTAATAAATTTGGATGAATTTGATTGGCCCTTCAAAACCTTAATTTAAAATTTTTCGAAAATCTCGACCCCTACTTAATTTCTAATGCACCTTCTGAAAATCTTTTTGAACTTCTGTTTCAAGGAAACTTATTTTAATAAGAAGAGATATTTTTCATCCAAAAATATTCAAAATTTGAATATTCTCTCTCTAGAATATTTTCTCTCTCTAGGCCAAAATAGGTAGAAACAAGATCTTTCATATTTGTGAAGAGGGAATTGATTACAAGGGGAAGATGATGGACATCTTGAGAGGATGGGGAGGAATCTTACAACTCTTATGTGACATTCAAAATATTTTCAGTCTTAGGGAAGATTTTTCTCTATGTGCTATTGCCAAATTTCAGGAAGAGAGCAGTGGTTTTGTCTTAGAAGATGACAGTGAGCATTGGAGGAAAATGACAATAGTAAAGAGTGTCTCAGCATATGTTTGGGCAAAGCACAAAAGTTTAAAGATGATGGCTTTGGGCTAGACAATAGGACCTTCATGGAGCTTCAGAAGGCCAAATATGGCTATGATAGGTTGAATGACTCCATAAAGGAGTGGATGAACAGAGTAGGAGAAGATAGCAAAAGTTCTATTAACCTTTGGCAAGATCAACTGTTTGTGACAGATGACACTGAGGTTCTCTCTCTCTCTCTCTCTCTCTCTCTCTCTCTCTCTCTCTCTCTCTCTCTCTCTCTCTCTCTCTCGCGACATTTCGGCCTTTAGGAGACGTTAATCTATCTTTCTTCTTTCTTTTGTGTGTGTGTGTGTGTGCGTGTGTGTGTGTGTGAAGAAGTGATATGTAGATTTATGTTTCCTTAATTATTTTATTTTGCAGAGTACATTTGAAGTCAATGATGAATTCTTGCAGTGGCATAAAAGGGAGTACTATGGCTGAGACGCAGCTCTCTCTCACTACCTACCCAAATCGTCTAAGGCAAACATGATGATCTACCACAATGCCATGAGCCAGGAAGGGAGAGTTGCAAATTTGTTATTCAAGACATTGTCCCTATTTCTAGGTGGAACAATTATTCCTAAAAGTTATGAAAAGATTATTTTGATATAGAAGTCCACTTCCTTAGAAATTTTTGGATGCTACCCTGGTTATGCCAGCACACCCAAAGGGATTACTTTCATACCTATGTTGCAGTAGCATTGTCTCTAGGCATAGAGAACCCAAAGAAACTAGAAGAGTATGGCAAACACTGTTTGCTAAGGTACGAAAGCCAGAACCATAGGAATTACAAAAGTCATTAGAATGGAAAGATACATTGTAAAAGACTTATGTGTTACATCTATCTATCCAACGATGATTAACAAAAATCTTTTGTTCTCTCCATTTGTTTTGTGCTTGTATGGCATTTGAGTTTTTAAATACTTCAAAATGCTTCAATCTCTTCCTTTCCATATCTCTAAGTGTTTGCATCAGTTTGGATGACCTCAAGGTTTCTTTTTTGTGTAGTTGTTGCAGTCTCCTTCTATAGAACCATTGGAACACTTCTTGTAGGCTGTTTGCCTTACTTTTTCCACCACCATGTTGTGTGTGCCTGAAATATGCATTTCGAGCCATATATTGTGATTTCTCAAGCCCTTGTTTGTTCCAAATGCTAGGACCTCCATACTTGTTAATAAAGTAAGGCATGTGGTTGTAGAGAATATGCTGCATAAGCAAACATACAATGTAAGTTATATCGAGGGCTAGGAAACAAGAGTAAGCTAGAAATATACCATGTAGTGTGTAATGTTGGTGTCAGTCCAAGCAGCTCTAAATGCTTTTTTGAATGCTTATAAGTTGTCTTGAAAGATCTTTTTTCTTGTTGCTGGGAGTAGTGACTTTCTCACACATCTGGAACAGAGTATCAATTGAACGCCAAACATCTGCTTTGACATTCCTTGAAGCATCTTCATGGTCTTTCACTGCATTATGAAGCTTTTTCCACTGTTGGTATTCAATTTTGCTTGTATAGGTTGTTGTATATTGCTTTCCTAACTTTGTAGGTTTGTGTTGCTGATTATTCATTGGCTTGGAAAGAAATCTTCTTGCCTTAACACCTCCAATAGAGGGCTTCATTGGAACTTCCTTTTCATTAGATGACTTTCTAGTGTCCTTTAGAATCTAGACATTACCTCCATGTAGTCCAATTTCAGATAGCACCTTCTCTAATAATGCACGGATGGCTTCTTTCCTCTTTGCTGCATTCTTGATCTTCCAAGCAAAGCCAATGTAGAGATATACCAGTTTCTCTATGATACGGCACAAAGCATGAAGCATGCATATATGCACATTAGAAAGAGGAATCTCAAACACTAGTTTAAAGTTCTCATCCAAAATTTGTGTGTTCGGTGGTCGTCTCCACCACTTAGAGTCCATCTCCCTTATGGAGTCCATGCAGTAAAGGCATGGAGACTTTGCATTGGCCCCTTTGCTACAATTAGATAAGCACTTGAGAGTCTTCAAGTCACCCGTAAGATGCCACTGAACTTGAAAGTCCCCCCTTTTCTCTACATGGAGCATCCTGGTTGTATTCATCTGTTCTTTGATGAGATTGGAAGTATGTGTATGATGAAATACCCAAAACAAGGATTCATAGTCCTCTTTCTTGACCTCAAATGTACCTAGCCACTAGATGTTTGTCTCAGACTACATACTAAAATACTTTGGATCATTCCTACTGTAGTTAGAAAGAGCCCTATTCATAAGTGTTATTGTGACCCTTTCCATCTTTTTCTCCTTGATAATCTCGCACTCATCAAGCTTGATCACAAATTGAAGTACACCTCCTGTCTCCTCAAATGTAATATCATAGAACTCCACCATTCTCTTTTGCAAGAGCTCCAAGTCCATGAATATAATGTTCTGTTCATTGTAGAATATGCTCGCACTTTCTCCCTTAAACTCTCCTACAATGTGGTATGAGTGACCAACATAGTGAAGCTGTTTTGTGTTTAATTCCTCCCTATGTCTCCAAACTTTTGTAGGTGTTGGAAGTAGCTTTGCTTTAATGCCTTTGGCCTCAAGGAGTGATGACACTGACTTCTGGATGGCACTATAACCCTTACAATTGACTCCACTTGAATCCATGGTGGCAGATTGGATATCTGCAGCAAAAGCTATATTGTTGGTTACAAATTCATCCGCTATGTCTCATTGAACCACCTTGAACCTCTTCTCTTTTATCATCTATGTTGCCATTCTTGATGTCACGAATGATTTCAATTGCTTTGCTGGATTAAGATTGGGATTGATATTCTCTTTTATTAGGATGTATGACAACCCTACAAATACAACAATACTTATTACTAACATAGAGAACATGTAAATCACAAAGCAACTCAGAAAATAAAATAATATTAACTACTAACATAAAAGACATGTGAATGGGAATGCATTGAGTGCAATCTTACCTTATGGCTAGAATTGGGTCTCAAGTTCTCGGCGTTTTTTAGCTTTCTTCTCCATATGCGCGGTCTAATGCTAGTGTGTTTTTCTCTATATTTGCGGGAGGTCACTTCTTAGTTTGTTGATTTGACACTCTTGTTCTTCCAATATAACTTTCTATGTCTTGCATTCACCAGACAAGCCAAGAAGCTCAGTTGCTAAATGTTGTGAATAATGCCTCTCTCTTTCTTGCATGAAAGAAATTGACTTGCAATATCCTAGTGAGCCTTTGGCGCCATCACCTGCAAAACACAAGAGAGTTGTGGGATTTGAAAAGGGAGGATGTGAAGTAGGGGGTCAACAGGATAGATGGAGCCATTCCACCAAAGGTCTATGTGTTGCATCCCCAAGCGACAACCTCATATGATCTTTGACATCTGAAGTAGAGAAATAGTTGACCACTCCTACGTTTTTGAATGGGCGCATACTCACTATCTAGATCAATGTGCATATGGTACTTTCTCTTAATGCTTTCATGATTATACTCTTCAATAGAATGAGTGTGTACATGGTTGTTCTCTATTGAAGTGTTCTAGAAATGAGTAAGTATACTATATGAGGCAGAGTGAAAGAGCTATGGTGAAAGAAGGCTTGCATTTGGCTTTTGAAATTAGAGATGAAGGTTCTCATTCCCTCCAAACTATCTTCTATGCAATAACATCCTCTTGAACTAACTTTATTCTTGCAGATTCAAATGTATCATTTCAAAGAAGGCTCCAATGAACTTTATGATGGCCGCCTAAGAGAAGATTTACCTCTCTAGCTTAGAGACTACACTTTTATGACTTTTACGTTCTCTTTATTTTAACATTTCAAGATTTTTTCTAGAGAGAGAAAACAAGAATCGACGATTTTCTTACAAGGCCCTACAAATGACCTCCAAAATGTCCTAATGCCTGACCTGGCCAGATTTGTGTATGTTGCTTCTTCTTGTGCCTACTGCCTAGATTCACACGCATGTTGCACTTTCCCACCTACTACCTAGATTCTCATCTTGCGCGCTTCCTCTTTGGCTAGTCCAAGTCCCTATGTCACTATCGAATGTGCCTCTTCCTTCCACTTACTCTTCCATGCCTTTCTCACATCTGATACACTCAACTAAGTCTTCTAAGTCCACCAGGTCTTCTATGCTTTTCGATCTCACAACAAGTCTCTTCCAAGGTGCTAGCCTTACCTACTCACAGGCCTCTTCTCAGCAGCTACTTGTATGCAGCACTCAAGCGAGTGACCTACATTAAATAGAGCTAAAGAAAAAGTTCAACCTCATCATGGATCAACCTAGATCAACCATCACCTTCAATGAAATTGTTGGAACTTTCCAACATGGCAAACCAATGTGAGGCTTATACTCATGAGAGATGGTCTGTGGAATCTACCGAATTCCTTGATATTATGCAGAAGCTTGTACTCTCACACTAATAATTGCCTTTCAAGGATCCACTTCTAATCCTTCTTCCATGGAAAATATGACCAAGCAATGTCCCATTTATTACTTGAAGGGCACATTTTGCTATGTGAGATCTCCGTGGAAGAGGATAGTGTTGGTTAGCCTAATCAGTCAAGAGCGAGAGGAGGTAAGAGGGAACAAGTGATTAGCACTCCCAAACCGTAACCCTAAGCACACCACACATGCTAGATTAGAGTTGCAAGAGAGAGAGAGAGAGAGAGAGAGAGAGATAACACTCCACTTCCACAAATGGGAGAATGAGTTACAAACAAGAGAAATTGTTTTTTATAGTTCCAAGACTTTCCCACTAGGCCGTTTAGGAGTAAGTGACCCGAGGCGCCCAAAACATAGTTATGGCTTTCTCTATGGTTTGGCCAACTAACCAAGATCCTCTTGTCTTTCCTTTTAAGCTCAATACTTGGTAGTGTCTTTATGGCATTTCCCTCATCAAATGATGAGATTTACAATATAGCATGGGCGCCCGCTACATAAGTGTGAAGACATAGTTATCATAGGAATGTGTTAACCAATATGTGGTTAACAGATGAGTATGAAGAGAGGTCAAGTTGGATCTTCAAGAGCTGAAACTGGCTAGAGAAGAAGCTTTGGACAAGTGACATACAATTGAGTAATAGGAGAGATGATCTTTTCAATGAGACATTAAATTATAGAGGCATCAAAGAGAGTGATTTAGTGCTTAGGTACAATAACAATTTGAATAACAACTTCCATACCAAGTTCCAAATTAAGTGGAAAGTACCCTTAAAGGTTGTGCACATTTATGAGAATGGTACTTATCAGCTTGCAGATTTAGATGATCAACTCCATTCAAAAAGAGTTAATGGCTACAAATTAAAGCCATATTGGTGCAGATCATGACAATTCAAAAAGATTCAAAGACAGTGGATGTAAGCTCTCCTGTTGATGAAGCTGCTCTAGAAGAACATGAAGAAGCTTGTTGGGACCTAGATACATGTTTTGTGGAGGATTGTTTTAATGAGTCCATAGCATCTGGTTGAGCATAAATGAACTAACTATGGGGGCTTTGGCAAAATATGATGGGATTTTTCCTGCCCAAGGGAATATGCTCAATGGAGATGCTCACCTCGACACCAAGAGAAGAAAATAACAAATTGGGTATGGTTATGGACCTTAGGAAATATAGGATTGTTGCATGGATATCTACGTATTAGTAGACTGGTTGATTAGTTGCTGGTATTAGGACTGTTGCATGGTGAATAGCCAAATAGATGAATGAATGCATGGAGATATTATGCAGTTGCATAGAGAAGAAAAAGAGGAAAATCTTGTATGTGAGAGAGAGCTTTGTAAGTGAGTGTGTGTGTGTGTTGAAGAAGAGACTGGTAGAGAGCTAGCTTTGGTTGTGAAGCTTGTTGGCTATCTGTGCATTTGTTTTGTGAAGAAGGCAACAACAAGGGATTGTAGAGACAAATTAGATCTATCTAGAGTAGGGATTGCAGAGGTGGTTGAGGGTACTTTGTGGATAGTGGTGTCCGAGAACCTCTTAGATTGTATCACTGTTGGAGCTTGGATTGGATTTAAGGATTGCTAAAAAACATTTCCCAATTGTAATTAGATAGTTGGAGCCTGCAAGCTATTGTTGTAGATCTTATAGTTGTTGATCTTAATAGCGTCGTTGAGAATATATGTCTGGTTTCTTTTGAGGTTGTTTGGTTAAGAGATCTCTCAATCTGTTGTTGTTTTCTCTCATCTTCTCGATTCCCAGGGTCTATTGTGAATTGCGTAGATTTCTTAAAGTATATAGGAATCAAGTTGTGTGGTCTTTAGTTCTTTGTTTGTTTTTGGTTCAAATCACTCTTGTTTAGATGGAGTTTTATTGAAGATAACGTTGTAAGTGAAGATTTGACTCTAGTTGAGACTGTTCCAGGTCACTTAACCTGTGTACGCATCAACCATAGCTAGCTATACATCAGAGTAGTCAGTAGGGGATGTAGAGACCTTGATTTGAGTTGTTGGATTTGAGGGGAAGTGATTCTGAGGCTCAGCTGCTCTGCTGTGATGACAGGGATGGAGATCTGTTTTAGAGGACAACTGTTAGTAATCAAAGATATAGTATTGTAACAAGGTTTTCGTGGGGCAAGAAGGAGACATTTGTTGTCACAACTGAGAGATTCAAAGGTTGGGTTCTTGCTTGGCTTAAGATTTCTAAGGCTCTAGAGGGGATGGCTAACATAGAGGAGAAGATACTAGCATCTACTAGATCAATTTGGCTAACTGCCTGGTGACAATCACTTCAGAGGCAGCTAGGGGCTAGCTGTAGTCAACAAAGAGTTGATTGTGTGATATGCCTTCAAGTTGAGAGATACTTGAGGGTGTGTGGGTGTAGGAGAACATTTTGGGAAGTTTCTAATTTACTGAAGGCTTATGAGGCAACACACGGTTCTGTGGCAAAGTTTTGAGGCATAACTCAGCAACAAGTGGAGGTTTGAAGAAGGGTCGACAAGACAACCAAAAAGGTCTAGGGATTGTGGCTGTAAAGTCCACTGTTGGAGGATCATAGAGGATACTAGAGGACCCATTTTTTTGACTGTGAGGAAAACCACCAGAATTCAAAAGTAGGGAAACAATGAGTATCTGAATTGTTTAAGGCAATCACAGAAGAGTTTGTTGTCAGCCATTGGGGTCAGCTGAGGGTAGCTTCTTAGTTATGAGAGGTTCTAAAACAAGGTTGTGAGGCTAGCTGAGTGTGGACATTCTAGGAAACTGGAGGGTGGATCTCTGAGAGGAAACAAATAGAAGACTTTGAAGGTAGTTTTTAGCCAATTCTGTAGCAGCAGATGAAAGCTATTTTGGTCAACTGGGAGTTAGCTAAGGTCAGGAGGTGCTCTTGGTGGGTGGTGGATAAGAGCTATAGGTAGTGAGAGCTGACCTAAGAGGACAATTCGAGTGAGCAGTTGAACTAAATAGGGAGTCTGGGAGGGTGTTGAAGTACTCTTTTGTCCCAAGTGAGGATCAAGGGTTGCCAACTGCTTGTGTTGGTGCCCTCTATTGTTGTTTTTGCTGGGTTGTGGTGCTGTTGATTATTTCCTCCCAATGGTAGTGTGCTCGAGACAGGACTATAAAGGAAAATTCTCCCAAACTCATCAACGTTAAACATCAAAATAATGTAATTCACGTAGCAAGAATCACAATCATATCCTGAGGGCTCATTATAGTTCAGTTTTGGTTGTGTGACATGATTTTGGGGATAAAAAATCGATTGTGATTCTGGTGGAGAATCTGATTGGGGTTTTAAGTGATTTATAGAGGGTTTATTAGACTTAATGTTAGAACTCAATTTAGTAAGTTAGTCCTCCGAAGCCTATTTTTCAAGATCATCATTCATTTAGTGGCTTGATCCTCCATTGATTAGGCCCAAGTATATCTAGATGAAACTCTTGATGTAGTAGGGGTGTGTTGATATAACTCTTCTAGTTCGTTTCTGGAACACAACTCTTGCTGCATCCATTGAATTAGTCAATCCATAGAATTTGTAGTAGGTTATTGTGTGAACATGTCTTGTTTGGATGTGTTCTTGTGTGTCTGACGACGATAGCTTTTCCCTTGTTGGAAAAGGAATTGTGCAATTCACGTGTTTTACCCCAATTTGATTGGCATCTTGTGTGACATTGATTTGGGAAGGTTCTTGTGGCTTCCTAGTCACATATTTAGTGGGCTTGACCTCGGTCAGATTTAGTGAGGTTAGGTTTTCGACTTGGTTTCTTTTTGGGCACCCACATCTTCTTTGTTACTTGTCTTGGGAGGGTGGACTTTCTAATAGGGATTCATTCTTACCTTCCTTTTCCTTTCCAAGCCTTCCTAGCTAGCTTTGATGTGGTAGTCTTGGTAATTGGTTGATGGTAAGGTTTTTAATGTTTCTCAAAAAACAGTATCACTCTAGACTCTCCGTTGTTGAGACCCACTGGTCCAGCAACGAGATCCAGTAATAGATTATAATAATCATTTTGTCATCATACATATCTTCCACGATATACGCATGGGTGTCCTAGGCATCGCGAGCCTGTGTATCGCCAGGTCAAAACCCTCCAGGATCCTCCTTAGGTGTCCTAGCACTTCACTCAGGGACCGCTTCGTCGGCCCTCACCCATCGTTCTATCGAAAGCACACCATTTTTCAACCATACCAAGGCTGGTCACTCAAGACTTGGGTAGGTTTTTGCCGCATGAGCCATCCTTTGAACACTCCCTGCCAGCTATTGCAACCGAACTTCCCTTAGAAAAACATATGCCGAATGCTCCCTCCAGCATTATGGGCGTAAGACAATCCTTTAAGAAAACAGGGTTTCTATGCAAGTTTTCAATTTGATTTTCTTTCGAATACAAGGAATATTTCTCCAATCAGAATCCCAAAACTTCTTGATCGACATTTAGAATTTCATACCAAAATTCCTTGAATTCTATAACCTTGATCCACAGATCAATTCAAAGGGTCTCAAACTTAGTTTTAGATTTGGCGGGAGGTTTTGAGAATATTTTTCTAAACTGGTCACACCTTCTTTCCTCGTTAACTAGCGAAAGAGTTTGGTCTTGGTCATAGTTTGATTCACGATTCGAGTCTGATAAGATTTTTCGTGAGTTTAACTTTCTCGAAAAGGTTTGGTATTTCAGTTACCATTTTATCGAATTTCTTTCTTTGAAAATACACTTAATTGATTTTTAAATTAGTTAACGAATTTCAATGAAGAATAAAATGATCATTTATCTGAATATTTTGATCTCGATAGATTTCTTGAATTTTACATTTACAAACCATGTGAATATAAAACAAAAGAATTTTCTCTCTTAAAGTATTTAATTATTCATTTACTCAATACTCATAGAATTTAAACATACACATTAAGAGAATTCAGATTTTGATTTAAAAATTCTTTATGCATCTATTTATGCATAAAAATTAACTTCAATGGGAATAACACTTTTCTAAAAAGAAAATCCTTTTATGCATAAAATCAATTTTAATAAGAAAACACTTTTAAAATAAAAAGAATTTCTTTATGCATAAAATCAATTTTAATAAGAAAACACTTTTAAAATAAAAAGAATTTCTTTATGCATAAAAGTAATTTTAATGAGAATAACTCTTTTATAATAAAAATTCCTTTATGCATCTTTTTATGCATAAAAATCAATTCTGATGCAGTAACACTTTTATAATAAAAAATTTTCTTTATGCATAAAATTTAATTTAATAATTAATATCAATGATATCCATGCATATTCATAGATGAATATGTACATGGAGTAATTAGGATATTTCTTTTAGATGCAAAGAAGGGTGGAAATTACTCTTTTGAAATAACATAAAAATAAATTTTATTTTCCACAAAATTCTAGAAAATTTTACCATAACTTCCTTTGTATGGCTGACCATTTCTCATTTTTAACATTCAAATTATGACTTGAATTAATCCAATTTGAACTCTAATAACTCTAATCTACACCATTTTCTAAAATCAAGAGAGTAAACAATGAAAAGAGTTGAATCAATCTTTTAATTAAACTTTCTAGGATTTAGAAGGGCTGAATTGTAAAGAAGAGAAGGGGGTGGCCTTTCCATCAAGGCATAGCATTAGTATTTAATTCAAACATTTTGTAAAGCATACAAATTAAGAAAACCATAGATTTAAAATTCATAAAAGTAAGAAAATTAGCTTACATGGAACTTGTAAGCTTTCCTTTGGCTTGAGGGATTGAGGGTTCTACTCTTGTTTGCAGCAAGAGTGGCCACCAAATTCACTTGGAGAGGATTAGGCCAAAAATAATTGAATTATCAAGAAATTCAATGTTTAATGGCTCAGGACAGGAGTAGAGTAACAGTGCATAAACACCATTAAGCTCTTACAAAGAGGGAGCCTTCTATTTATAGGAAAAAGTGAGCCTCTAACCATATGCAAACTGATTCTAGAATTTTCGAGATCAGTTTGGTCAAATTTTGACCATTTTTGAATCAGTTCAGCTTACTTTTTGGATCTAGTTTTGAAATAGGAGAAAGGAGAGATGAAATATCTAATTTTATTGATTTAAAATTGGAAAGTAATGATGAGAAAAAGGTGCCTACTTCATGAGGGGAGATTCCCACTCTGTGTCAAAAATCTGTTTTTTAATTATTTTCTTTGGTCCTTAGTCCACTCTTTATCTTATGTGAACATTTACTCATTTTTGGGGGGTTTTTCTTTTATTCTTCAATTTATCTCCTCCCTACATTTGGATTAATCTTATTGGTCCATAGGAACCTTAATCCAAAATTTTTAAAAAATCTGGACCCTTAGGCTAAGGTCTTTTGTGCAGATTATAAATTATTTCTAATGCATCTTAGGAATTTCTTTTTGAACTTCTGTTTCGGGGAAATTTATTTTAATAAGAAGGGATATTTTTAATCCAAAAATATCTAAAAACTGAAAAATCTCTCTCTAGGCCAAAACAAGTAGAAACGAGATCTTTTATTATTCTGAAAAGGGGACTAATTATAGGGGAAGAAAATGGACATCTTGAGGGGCTGGGGAGGAATCCTACATTCTCTCCCACTTGAAAAACGCAAGATGTTCTTATCTCGCAAAGTGGGGGTAATCCCGCATCAGTTTGGCTTCTTTCTCCCAGGTGGCGTCTTCAAAAGGATAGAACCTCCATTTGACCTCAAAATTCTATTCCTGAGAACCTTCTCTCGAATATCAAGGATTTCTTTAGGTTGGAGTTCCAACTGCCGCCCTTGGGTTGAAGAAGTTAAGAGTTCATCGTTAAGCACATGATTCAGGCTCGGTACATACTTCTTAAGTAGGCTGACATGAAATACATTATGTCTTTGAGATGAGGAGGTAGAAGAAGTTCATAGGCTAAGTCACCTACTTTCTTTGTAATCAGATATGGCCCACAATATCTGGGGGATAATTTCTTATACTTCCCAAGAGATAGAGAAATTCTTTTGAGGCATACTAGAATGAAGACCATATCTGCTTCTTTGAATTTTCTATCTGACCTCTTTTTATCTGCATATTACTTTTGTCTATCTTGGGCAGCTTTTATATCTTTGCGGATTGACTGCATCTCTGCTGCTGTTGCTGCTTCATGTTGTCAAGCATCTATCTGGACATCTCGACCCTAATCAATGGGTCGGACCAAGTTAATGGTATTAGGCAGTCTTGTCCTTACAGAGCTTTGAAAGGGCTCATCCCAATACTTCGGTGATAAGAAGCATTGTAGGCAAATTCGACTAGGTGTGCAGATAGCTTAGCCACTTCTTGGGTTCCCTACCACCACAGCATGACCGAAGTATATCTTCAATTGCTTGGTTCACCCTTTCCTACGGCTTTGAAGAATGCAATCCAGAATCTTGACGTGAACTTGGAATCTCAATCACTTACTATTCTCCTGGGTAGGCCATGCAGCTTGAAGATTTCCTTGAGGAACACTCTGGCCACATCCAGTGCAGTGTAGGTTTCTTTTACTGGAATCACATGGGCAACTTTGGTTAGTCTGTCAACTACCACGAAGATGGAGTTGTAACCTGATTGCACTGAAGGTAGTCCAGTAATAAAATCCATATTGATACATTCCCACTTCATTTGGGGGATGTCTAATGGATTTAACTTCCCAGGCATTTTTACTCTCTCGGCTTTGACTTTCTCACATATCAGGTATTGACGTACATGATTAAGAACATCCTTTTTTAGACCAGGCCAAAAGAAGCTTTTCTTTACACACATGTAGGTCTTGATAAAACCTAGATGTCATGCTATAAGGCTATCATGGGCTTCATTCAGAATTTGACCCTCAGTTCCCTCATCATTGGGAATGCATAGCCTGCTATTATAATATATAAGTCCTTCATCTAGGCTGTACCCTTGAACTCGGTTCAACTTCTGGAGGAGTTTTGCTTTCCTGCATAAGTAGGGTAGCAATAGGGCCAAAGAATCTATCCTGCATGATCTTCTCTCTTGTTGCTTCATTAATCAATGGATCATCGATAGGAGGATCCGGTTGCCTAGCACACGGGCTGCGTGCCTCATGACTCTGTCAAAATTATATTTTTATCAACTTAACTTTGTCAACATATTTATGGTTATTTTATTTTTTTGAGATTTATTCTTTAAACAAATAAATATTCCATTATAATTCTTGAAAACAAGATTCACTCTAATAATTTTGTTAACCAATATTCACAACCACGAAAATAATTTGTTGAAAATTTTGTAAAACATCATTTATTATCAAAAGTTTTTGATATATACATAGAGCGTCTCGGCTCCAAAAGTCACTACCTCAATTGCGTACACAAAAAAAAAGTGATACTGCGATGGAGACATGCCATGAGATACACGATTCATGATAATGGTGCTGTAATTCTTCTCCTAGGAATAAAGCGGCTAAGAAGTCTAAAAATACGGTAAGAAATTCTAAAATTCTAGGGTGAATGATTATAGAGTTGCACATACTCCTAGCATTCATTAGGAATTTTTTGAGGTCATTTTTGGGCCTTGTAAGGAAGTTTGACCGAAATATTCCCTCCAAAAAGAGACACCGGATAAAATTTTTACAAACGAACTCCAAATTTGTCGGACCTCACATATTTAGATTCTACTCTTCAAAAGCTATCCATTGATATATAACACGATAGGGTTCGGAGAAGGGACAAGATAGATACCTAGAAGATTCCTTTTTGCCTGGGGATTCACGTTCAAAAGCTATCCATTGATATATAACACGATAGGGTTCAGAGAAGGGACAAGATAGATACCTAGAAGATTCCTTTTTGCCTGGGGAAGATTCACGTTAATTAAGGAATCTTCTAGGTATCTATCTTGTCCCTTCTCCGAACCCTATCGTGTTATATATCAATGGATAGCTTTTGAAGAGTAGAATCTAAATATGTGAGATCCGATAAATTTGGAGTTCGTTTGTAAAAATTTTATTCGGTGCCCCCTTTTTGGAGGGAATATCCCGGTCACAAACTTCCTTACAAGGCCCAAAAATGACCTCAAAAAATTCCTAATGATCATGGCAAGCGAGATATTCTGTCTGAGTCTCTGACGTTGATTGGTATTGAGACGTTAATACATTGTCCTCCGAAGAACCACCTATACTGACGTCGCTCTACTGGATCAGGAAAGTATAGAGTTCATTTCAACATAATCTTAACAAGTGAAAAATTTATTTCCCAGATTTACTTTAAAATTTTAGGCAATTTTTGCTGCTGTTTTGTAAGTTTACAACAGTACAACAGTGCTTTGATACTAGCTGTGAGACCCCTCTGCCCCCTCCGCGCATCGGGTTCCCGGTTGCTAGCAGCGGAAGTAGCTCCCTCCTGCACGGGGTGGCAGGGTTTCCTACTTGAGGCCTCGCCCTCGAATGTCCGGGCACACGAGACTAAATTGGCGGTCATTCCGAAAACCGAAACCGGAAAAATTTCCCATGCCTAGAAGATGGGGACGATTCCACACCTTTGATTTTCTTAACGAATTTTTTAACGATGTCAAGAGACTAAACTATCCTTCACCTGAATAAACCAGATAGAAGGAAAACTATCACTGACTTAATTTGATCATCTGAGGAAATCAATGCTTTTTTCCTAACCAAAATCAGGCACACCACCGTTGATCGACTCATTTGAGAAAATTCTTCAAGGTTTTATTTAACTACTCAAATTCTAAGCGTATTCGTATCATTTCAATTTATGATTAATAAAACTCCACTGATTCCAGCCTAACCCCATTCGGCCCATGGGTTAGCCACCACCCAACCACTGGAATTGGTAGAACCAGACAATTACTCACCCACCCATAATTGAATGCCTTTCTTAACTTTTGCTTTAGAACACAGATACGCACACACTCCTCTTTAAAACTTTAACATAAAAATAATCCATTGACAAACAGTTATTGGTTAAAGATATCATAACTCAAAATTTCCATCCACTATCCCTTGTTTCTCAAAAAACAGTATCACTCTGGACTCTCCGTTGAGACCCACTCGTCAACGAGATCCAGTAATAGATTACAATAATCATTTCGTCATCATACATATCTTCCATGACATACCGCGAGCCCGTGCATCGCCTAGTCAGAACCCTCCAGGATCCTCCTTTGGCACTTCACTCATCAGGGAACCCTTCGTCGACCCTCGCCCATCATATCGGAAGCACACCATTTTTCAACCATACCGAGGCTGGTCAAGACATTAGGAACTCAATGGAGTCTTCTTGGGCCCTTTTATTTGGCAGTTTAAGGGAGTCAAATCTTTTCTCTTTTATTTGGCAGTTTAAGGGAGTCAAACCTTTTCTCTTAAGAAGAAATGTTTTCTAATTTGAAGCTTCAAAACGGCTACTTTATTCGAATTTGAATTTTGGGAGAAAAATGGAATTTAAAATCTAGCGAATAAAACCATATCATGTAACATATCTATGGAAAGCTCTTGATGCGTAGATCACAGATCTGTAATCTCCGCTCAAATCGGAGCTTGTATGTAGAAGTTATGGAGGTCCGAAAATTGTAAAATTGCCCCCTCCCTTTTTGGGGGGAAAAGTGCACCCTTTGACCACTCTTACACCTCTCTTACAAACCCATGGTTTTTGCTTACATGGTGGACTCCTATTTGTCAAAAAGTTAAACCTTTCCATAACCTCATGGCAAATTAAAGGGCCCAAAAAGACTCCATTGAGTTCCTAATGCCTGGGCAGGTTTTTGCTGCGTGAGTCGTTTTGCTTCATTAATCAATGGATTTGGCACTACTTTGATTGTAAAGCAAGGAGTCTTTTCTGCTGAGAGCATCTGCTACAACAGTTTCTTTGCATGGGCTGTACTTGATTTCAAAATCAAATTCCTGCAGGGTCTGCATCCACCTTCTTTGGCACATGTTGAGATCCTTCTGAGTGAAGATCCATTTCAAGCTCTGATGATCTGTCATCAAAGTGAATCCTTGACCTAGTAGGTAATGTCTCCACACAACTTCAGGGCATAGACTACTGAAAGTAGCTCCAGGTCGTGGACAACATAATTCCTCTCACGCTACTCTCAGACTCTACTGGCCCACACATAGAAGTAGAACTGGTTTGTGGCAAGTTCACATGCACATGAGCATTAATGGAATCAATGACACCCTCATCCTTTGCCTTGTACCAACTAGCAAGTTCATCCAAACACCTTATCTCATGAAATAAGCACTTGCCTAGTATGTGGATTGTACCATTTATATGCCTTGCGATCCTGTGCATACCCAACAAAAATGCACTTTTCTACCTTAGGATCTAGCTTCTTCCTTCTCTCATCTCGCACATGCACATAAGCTATGCTACCAAACACTTTGAGGTGTCCAATGTCTGGCCTAAAACCTGTAAAAAGCATCTCTGGCATACTTTCATGTATGGCAGTTGTGGGTGTCTTATTAAGTACATACACTATTGTGGCACACACTTCTGCCCAATAATAGTCTGGCATGCTCTTTTCATTAAGCATTGCCCTAGCCACATCACCAATGACTCTATTTTTCCTCTCACTAACACCATTTTGCTGAGGTGTGTACCTGTAAGTTAGCTCCCTTCTTATGCCATTCTTCTCAAAAGCATGTGAAGTGTATTCACCACCTCCATCTGTCCTCAAACATTTTATCCAACAGCCATATTGCTTCTCTGCAAAAGCTTTGAAGTCCATAAACTTATTAAAAGACTAAGGTCACGTAAAAGGGTAGGAGAAGGTTGTGTATGTGAATGGACTTATGGCCACTAGCTCACCTATTTAAAGGCAAAGCTAGAAGGCATTTTGTAGTGTGCAAAGGCCAAGTTGTATGCATAAGAAACTTAATAAACAAGTTTATTTCTTGTATTTTTGGGTCTTATCTCCTCCACTCACTTTGATCTAGCATAAGCACCACTAATTTCAACATGGTATCGGAGCTCTTAGCATGAGGAAGAAAAGCTTCTGCACGTTTGCTCATGGCTCTACTAAAAGGGAGAAGGCAAGGTGTGTTGATGCTGTAAGTCACGTCGTCAGATCTTGTAGCTGCAAATTGTGAGAGGGGGGTTCTATTCTTGTGGGCAAAGCTAGGCATCCTGCATCGCAAGCCCAAACTAGCAGTCGGCCAGCTCTGAATATGCTCACGACTGCCATTTAAATGCCATAAATGCTTTAAAGGCTGGTCGGCTGACTTGAATGCTGTCGGCTGCCTCCACAAGCCCCAATGCTTTTGTCTAGATGGTTAATATGATGCTACAATGCTGAATCCAACCCATACCATGTGGTACATGCTGAAAACATTCATTTAAATGTCCATAAAATGCCTGATTAAATGCCTGATGATGCCATGCCATAAAATAATGTCATGTCACTGTACACCTGAATGGTGTGCACATGGCATTCCCCGCTGCTAAACTGTTGGTATACCTGGCAACCTTTGACTCCTCTGTGATCCTTCTCCTCCGAACCGATGCCCCCTTCTGTCTTCTGCTGCCCGGGACTGAGGTCGTCTGCTGCTGCAGGAGTGAAATCCTTTGAGCCAAGACTCTATATACTGTAGGAACTGAACGGCAAATGCTGCTAAAACTGCTTGGAAATACCTGAGTCACCCCTGACCTGCCTGTGGAAACCTTTCACCTACCATCTCCGTCGTTTCTGAAGCTCTGAACCTCTTGAGGCGATGTTGGAGCAAACTTTCGTCTTCTGTGGAAGAGAAACCCCCATGCTGCCAGTTGAAGCCCAAAACTTATGTCCTCCTTTGATGATGGATGTCATTCTTTCCCAGAGAGTTCATAGGCAAACATGTATGCCTTGCAAGATGGACTGCTAAGATGACTGCTAAGATATCTGCTATGCAAACCATGTGCAACCCTATATGCTGTGCAAGAATGCAGATGGATGGGTTACTAATGCATACATAAGGGAAAATCCCTAAGGGTGGCCTGCAAGATTTTGAGAACTGGGTTTAAGTGTGCGGAAGCGATTAACATGATGTCTGACTGAATGACTGATGGAATGAACATGATCTAAGGCTGGTTACCCTGTAACGCTCTGATACCAATGTGGCATGTGAGGCTTCGACCGTAGTAATCACAACCTTAGTCTAACTAAACTACACTTAATGATGTTTAAGAGATAGACAAATATGTGTCAATGCAATGCAGCTATATTAGATGATGAATGCGGTTACAATGAGATCCAAAGGCATCTATGCTGTCCTAGATGATGTCTACCCCTGGAAGAGAGGGAAACATGCTGAATAATGATGAAGGATGGCTGAAAGATGGCTGTCCTGACTCCAATGCTGAGTTCCACCACTTGTATGCTGAGTTCCACCACTTGTATGCTGGTATCCCTCTATGTAGGAGTTGGGAAGATGGCTGAATATGCTGATGCGTGGATGCGCTGCTGTTCCTAGCCCTCTTGGTGTAGAAACGCTGAAGGAACACACTGTTGGATGCTGAACTATATCCCCCTTTGCTCCTAGGAAGGAAAACGCTGAAGAGATCCAGATGTCTATGCTGAAATGATGCGTTTCTTTATATATGGGGAATTGGTGCTGGTCGGCCAGCTTGGCTGCAGCAGTCGGCCAGCTCTGAATATGCTCACGACGACTGCCATTTAAATGTCATAAATGCTTTAAAGGCTGGTCGGCTAACTTGAATGCTGTCGGCTGCCTCCACAAGCCCCAATGCTTTTGTCTAGATGGTTAATATGATGCTACAATGTTGAATCCAACCCATACCATGTGGTACATGCTGAAAACATTCATTTAAATGTCCATAAAATGCCTGATAAATCCTGATTAAATGCCTGATGATGCCATGCCATAAAATAATGCCATGTCACTGTACACCTGAATGGTGTGCACGTGACAATAGCTCCTGGGCCAAGGGTAAATCCGTAGCTTGATGTAGATCTCGTGTCTGGTTCTCCTCCCCAATTTGAGTCACTCCAACCTTGGAGTCGAACTTCATCAATCATTCCCCCTCTAGTATTATAGAAGAGTCCAAGGTCCTTCGTACCTTGTAGATACCGCAAGATCCGCAATCCTGCGTCCCAATGAGTCTTCAAAGGTGTCTGCACAAAGGTGTCTGCATGAATGAGCTCAGCAGCCCCATGGGAAAGCTCAAGTCCAATTTGGTGTTTAGCAACCAAATCAATGAACCAACGAGCTTCCGATACAAAGAGGCATCAACCTGCTCACAAGGATCATTCACTGTAAGTTTGGTGTTCGGGTCCATTGGTGAAGTAATAGGCTTGTAGTTCTCCATCCCAAACGTCTGCTGAGAAACAAAGAACCCCCTTTTGGGTTTGCCAAATCTCCAATCCCAAGAAGAAATGCAGTAAGCCTAAGTTATCATCTCAAACTCTTTGACAAGGCACCCTTTGTCACTGCTTTGTGCTCCACATGACCGCCAGTGAGAGGATGAGATCATCCACATAAAGGATAATCAATGTGACCAAACCGCGTTCCTGAAAGAGATACAAGTTAGGATTTGTTGAGATTCAAGCTCGATGACAGCTTGTGCTAGCCGCATTATGTGCTGCCGTGTTAGGTAGTAGCATGTGTGAGACATAAATGACCACGTCCAGCTGGTCATAGTTGTGTGGGTGCAGTAGCTAGGGTTAGCAATGTGTGGACACAACACAAGTAGTGTGTTGTAGCTTTTCTATTATGGCTTTATGCATTGTGTGAGATGGGACATGGCTTCCCTCTATGGCTAGGGTTTGAGTAATACATTAGGGTTTGCTACCGTGTGTGTGTTCCCTCTCCCTCTACCTGTTTTTCATCATGGTATCAGAGCAAGGTGCTCTCTATTAGGGTTTATGAGTGAGTGAGAGAAGAGGGAGAAGAAGTTGCGAGGAAAAGCTGTGGACCTTGACATTGGAGCTGTGAAGCTCGGAGCACACCGATTTTCACCAAATCTGAGAGCTTGGCCTACCGGGTAAGGAAAACTAAACACCTTTGAGCGGATTGCAGGTACAAAATCACAAACAGTATCAGATTTGAGTTGCCCAAAGCAATGAGAAATTCTGTTTTGCAAGCTCTCCATTGAAGCTTGATAGTGGTAAATGTATGTTGCAAATGGTTGCAAATCTTGCAAATCTAGCAAAGGTTCATGTATCTGGCAATGGGAATGTGTTGGCAACTCATGTGCCAGCCCTACAGTGATTCTGGAGCAAGTGTGATGCATTGATGGAAAAATTCTGGTTTGAAGCCCTCACAAAAACAGTGAATAGATGCTCATTGTTTATGCAATTGGAGCCAGTTTTTTACAAAAATCACAAGGTTGATGGCTTGGGTGCATGCCTAGGGTGTTGGAAACTCATATATACCATAATTAGCCACACATAACTCCTCAATTTTTCCTAATTACAGGCGGCGCAACATGGGAGGCTAAAACAGAGCAGGTTTTTGTCTTTTTACTTGGTTGAGGTCCAATTAAGGCTTGGTTGATTGATTCCTTGCACAAATTTCTTAGCAATATTATGCTACACATAGAGGAGAAGGATGCTATGAGTTTTTTTGGAGCAATTATGCATTTGGGAGCCAATTATGACCTGATTAAGAGTGCTATTAATTATGATTAGTGAAACAGAGGCTCGTTAAATCGACTAATTACTCACTCGATTTTGACAATTGGTCTAATTTCCTTTACATGGAGTTAGTAGACATCATTGCTAAGCTAATGAATGCCTGGTCCCTCAATTTGGACAAGATTTGAAGAAACTAGAGCACTTTTTTTATTGGTTTTACTAGTTTTTCTCAAAACAGAGAAGGGGATTTGATATTTCTGGTATGTATACACCTTGGTTGGTATTAATATGCAACATTGAGCTTGTTCGGGTGTGAATGCAAGTTATCCACACTTGATTGAACCACTATATAGCAATTTGAAGCATTTGGAAGCAAGATGGAGCATGATGATGTCTTGTGCCCTGTCCTCATCTTCAATATCTTTAGCCTTAGTTCAATCAATAACATTAGTGCCGAAAATGAATGGCCAAAAACCTTTGGACATCATCTTATACTTGACACGAACTTGCCAAGTGTGGAAGCCCTCTCCTGAGAACTTCTTAATTTGGGTGTTTTCCTTTGACATTGGGTATTGAAGGGAGATTACAAGAGTGTTAATGGGCTGATTTATGAAGAAGAAAACCAGAAAAATTGTGATGTTTTGGCTTAAGTAGAAAGAGAATGGCTTATAAGAGTGCAACAACCCTTAATCAAGCCAAGGATGTTGCATAAAAAGAGATTAAGTTGATGAAGCTTATGGTTTAGCACTTAGGGTGTGTGCCCAACCACAAATTCTGATGGAGATGAGCTTCATTAGTGTCAAAGAACACTTTCTTTGGTGATTAAGATCACCATTAGTGTTAAGCAACACTATTAGTGCTTAAGAGCACATTTTTTAGTGTCAAATGACACTTGTATTTTATTGGTGATTAGATGCACCTTTAGTGTTTAAGAATACTTTTAGTGCTTAGAAGCACTCCGTAATGTCAAGAGGCTCCCCTTTGCTGATGGCTATCCGATAAAAAAGCTGACAACTAGTACCGAACACGCCTACCGGACAGCTGCGTAGGTGAGACTGCGCCCACCAAAGATGCTATACCAATGGCTCAGCCGCCCACCATAGCGTGGGCATCTGTGTCGGGTTGTTAATGCTGTTGAATCTGTCCAGCCTTTAACGTGTTGAGTACGAGAGACCACCGGACAGATGCATATGTGAGGTCTCCACCAGACTGAGGGTGAGATTTCCTAGTTGTGCTGAGGAAATCTCACGCGCATCTCTCTAACAGAGGCGCATGAGGTTGCGTAGCATTATCTGTGTGCGTGTAAAGGGGTGCCGCAAATAAGGCTAAAACCACCCAATCAATGATGATGCTGGACATTGCGCAGCCTTGTGAGAATCGCTTGGAGGGCACCCAAGAGCCACCTAGCCTAACTGGATGCCCAAGACAGATTGTTAGCTTGCAGATGCCTTCACCTCAACAGTTGTAAAGAGTTAATCTGGCGACTGTGTCTAGTCACTAATATAGCTGCATTGCATTGACACATATTTGTCTATCTCTTAAACATCATTAAGTGTAGTTTAGTTAGACTAAGGTTGTGATTACTACGATCGAAGCCTCACATGCCACAGCTATTTCATGGATTAACAAGAGGCAGCCAACTATTGCCTTGTCATCTACAGAGGCAGAGTACCGGGCTGCTTGCAAGGTTGTGTGGCTGCTGCCTGCAGAGGTTGCTTGGCAAGACTGGGTCTCCACAGAAGGAACCCACAGTCATCCAGTGCGATAACCAGAGCTGTATAGCTATTGCTCGGAACTCGATCTTCCATGTCCGGACCAAGCACATAGAGATACAGTATCACTTTGTTCTTGAAAAGATTTTGGCTGGTGACATCTTGCTTGTTTATTGTTCAATGAAGGACAATGCGGCGGACCCCTTCACAAAGTCTCTACCTCAGGCTATGCTCCGACAGCACTCCAGGTCACTAGGGTTGGTTCCACATCCAGGAGTTGAGAGGGGGTGTTAGCAGTCATCTCCTGTCTGTACAGTGAGGGCCCTTGTTGTGGGTGTGCCCACCCAGAGCCTTTCATTTTTTCCCATTTTTTCCATGGTTTCCCTATTTTTTCCTAGATGTGGGACAACTTTTTAATGTCCGACTGATGATATGCTAGGTGACTAATGTCTGTCCTAGCCGACTGCATTTTTTACAGTTCTGGACATCAAGAGCAAGCTGTTGGCTATTTTGACTTAGCCGACCAGCATCTGGGGGGGTGGTATAAATACCACCCTTGCCCCCACCACCTATTTTGTATCGGATCTTGTGTATATAGTAGAGTTTATACAACTTCTCTCTCTCTCTACACTTCTGCATTTTGTTCTCTACAACACACTTGTCTCATATATTCGTTGTGCATCCTGGCAGAGAGATGTGACACTCGGCAGAGCCACTAAGTTATGCAGAGCTTGATGCCCCAAACCCCATGGCCCTCGCCCACGGCCACGCTACCATAGGAGGATTCGGGCCATCATCTCCCAACATTGCAGAACCTTCTCGCGCTGGCTCAGTTTTTACCACCTAGAGCACTGTGTCACACCGGCCCATGAGAGATGTATTAGGGTGATATGAGATCTCTCTGCTCATGTACCTAGATAAAATTTTATAGTTCTAGATTTTTGTTGTCTTTCTTTATTACTATTTTGTACCCAAGATGAGGTACCTCATGGATATGATGTAACCTTTTGGTCTCATAGGTCATTTTGGCCTTTTGAAGACGTTAATACAACACTCTCTCTCTCTCTCTCTTTCTCTCTCTCTCCATACACACACACACGACATATTGGGACCCGAGACAAAAACACAAGAGCCATAGATCCACCTTGGTAGTACAACTGCTCATTCTCTCCCCTACTCCAACTTGATGACACTCAAAGATAAGTAAAGAACACATGCTTGTTTATCATCTAAATTGAAGGTGTAATATTCTTTGCATTTCTATCATTGCTTCCATTTGCTAGAAGTTTGCAACATAAACATGAGATATACTATGACCCTAGGACCCGTGAACAATTTATTGCTTTCCTCCGTTCACATCAACATTTCTTTCACACAATGATGTGCACACTCTCTAGCAATATTGAAGAGACATTTTCAAAAGCCAAATATATGCCATCTCATAGCACAATATTAATAAAAATAAAAGCAACAAATATCAAAATGTAAACTGCATATAGAGAGAAAAAACCATGTGTACAATTGTTTACAAGTCTCTCTCCCCACTAATCTAGATTACACAATCTCCGTTTAAGTTGGCTTGGCTCGGTGCTGCGCTCGTTAGCTGCATTTAAATATTGGCCACCAAATTTTTTTTATTGGAGGCCTTGATGAGATGACTAATTGGAGACGAACGGTCAGAACTAATGTCATGTCGATCGTCTCCGAGAGCATTGACTAAAAGGCTCCTTTACTCTGTGACTGTTCTAATTACATATATTTTACTCTCTTGTATTTATGAATTGAGTTGTTATTGTAAGTTTATGTTGTGACTGGATGCATATGTTCTTTTTCTCCACACTTGAATGGGGGCCTTCAAAAAATTGATTCCTCTACATTGCCTCTTGTTTGATATACATGCACATGCTTTTGGCTACTCTTTAGGCTGAGGGCATTATGTTGATGGTTGGCTATCAGTAGTCTTCTATTTGACGGTGTCGTAGCACACATATGTCTAAAGTCTGTTTTTGCATGTGATACTCCAATCAGATGTGTATTTTCATACCTGTATAAACTATGGTTTCATAACAGTTTCATATCGGACCCGAAGTATTGTGTTATAGTGTATGATGTCTAAATGGCAGTCTCTCAATTCTCATTGTAACTTTACAAACCTGAGTTTTAATGACAGTGTGTAGGAGTAATCGTTTTTTATCATTTTTCGTTTTTTAAATTTCAATATCAAACTTTTACTAATCTTCTGTTAGATTCTGCAATGTAGGTGTAAATGTTTAATCCCCTTTGGCAAAGACTTATGTTTTTTTTGTTCTGGGTCTAGAGTCATACTTCAAAACTTCATACTTGCATGGGTTGCTAGGTCAGCGAACAAGCTCAAGGTTTAGGACACATGGCGAGATCTGTCAAAGTGCCGACAAAGGTTCGAAGCCAAGTAACCGTGTAACCCATTTATATTCCCATGGTATAGATCGCACTTGTTTGATGCCGAACCTCACGTACAGTGAGCTCATAGTCAATTTATGAAGGGAAGATATTACCTGGTCTCCTTTCTTTTTAGCTTCTAACCGTTCCTCATAGATTTCCCTCACGAATTCTGAGAAGGGGCTTTCCATCTTATCAAATAGATACCCGCGCCTAAGCTCGATCTGATAACCCACTTTTGAAGCTAATTTTAGCTCTTCCGTGAAGTAGACACCTGTGAATGTACCGGTAGGGAATATTTTCAAGAATTGTGTATGTAAGCTTGAGCACAAAGAGTACTCTTGATCATATTGAGTTTCTTACCTTAAGCTATTGAATCTTTCTTTCATCTCAACAAATCCATCATGCGCAATGTGTCACCAACCTTTCTGAATTTTTAATCCATGGCTTCAAATCTTTAATCCAAGCGGCGGTTAAAGAATTTCTCCTCAAAACATCTTGAGATTTCTGACCAAGACTCTCCACCATAAGCTTTAGCATTTCTCATAGTGTTGTTTTGGTCAAGATAGATCTTCTCCATCAATTGCACAATCCCAAGATTCTCCATGGACCCTTGAGGTAAGTTTGATCCTTGATGCAAATCAACATTGCCTTGCACATGCTCTTGAACATCTTGCCTTGTTACCTGAACATCACCCTTATGCTCCACTACTTCCTTGAAAAAGTAGCCTTGATCTTTGACTTAGACGCCATTGGAAAATGACCAATTTCAAGTTGGATATGTTCCCAAACTCCGATTTACAAGCTCTTTAGCTCTATGGACAAGAAATGATGTGTAGAACACCCATGTATGATCACTTTGACCACGATCAATGCATAAGTACTCTCTGTTTTTGACTTCTTTAAAAAGTCAACCGATGAGTAAATTACCACTTTGACCAAGCAAACGGGGCAACATTGACACACACGGATCCTCATGGTTCAAAGAATAACCCTTCTGTTTAGGCAATGCTTAGATCTTGCAACACCAGGAATAAGAGTATGTGTGTATGCATGCACACACAACATGTGCGTCTATGTGCGCGCGCACACATGTTGTACAATCATGTGCAAAATTCATGCACAAACATGCAGATCGTTCTACTATACGAGCAAACAAAAAACTAAAAAACAACCATCTTAAATTCGTGCAAGAGACCGTTCTACTATACTAAGACAGGTAGCTGAGCCAGAGCAAACAAAAAACAAAAAAACAACCATCTTAAATTCCTGCAAGAGACCATCACCTAACATGACAAGCTTTCAAAAAGTTTCAAAACACCATGAAATGCTCAGGTATAAAGCTAAATTCCTTAAGTACAAACAGCAAACAAGATCTATGCTTCTCTTCTGAATCTAAACTTCATGAGACAACTAATCAAACAAGCTCTTTTGCGTGCAGAGAGGAAAAGCATGTAAGAAGTAGAGAGGGTAAGTACCTATGCTTTCTTGCCTCTATAAACTCATACCCAAAGGGAGCAAAGTCATACAATAATGCTAGTTAATTTCACACATGCCTCCTCTTTTGTGTCCTCCTTCCTGTTTCCTTCCATGTCATCCATATCACACCTCCCTTGTCTTCATCCTTTGCCTTGTCATCACCCTCTTGATCCTCTCCCTTGTCATCATCCTTTCCCATCTCGCCCTCCTCTTCATGCTCTCCCATCTCGTCCTCTATGAATGGCTTGACATTGTATCCCATAGGGATCATGTCAAGTAACAAATCCTGTTCATCGCAACCAGCATCCTTAAATATGTCCTCACAAGTCCTAGAGAGCTGCAGCAACTTAGGAAGAACATTTGCATCTCGCATATTCTTCGACTGAAGGTGCTTGAAGGAAGAAAGGCCATAGGCCACTACAGTGTTATGATTGACTTTAACATCAGGCTTCCCTCTGTGGCCAATTTGGAAAAAAAATTCTGCACAGGAATCTGCCCTTGTATCATGGTTGAAGGACCGCTCATTCCTCTGGTTTTTGATCTGTCCTATAATGGAAGTAGTCCCATGAAAAACTGCCTGGTTTTGACACTGAATGACCTTCGCAGCTCTTGGCAGCACAGGACGCTCACGAGGGCCAACTGGCGAGGGGGCAAAACGGCCAGGAAGGGCAAATTCAAGAACGCGCTCATTCCTCCTCGCAACTAGTGCAGTACACCTAACAAAGGCCCTCTCCAATAGTTGCTGAGAAAATTCCACAGACGTTGAGGTGAAGAGTTGAAGAAAAGAGTTGTTTCCGTGTTCACAAGATTAGCCTTCAACTCCTCCACAACACCGCTCCCAAACATGGCATTCAAGAAGGTGGCCATCGTCACAGGTTGGATGTAGTCTTTACTCTTTGTGCACTCATGCATAGCTAGCATGATAATAATCCTGGCCACCATCTCCCCCCTGATACCTTCATGCACCAAGCCATCTAGGCAAACCTCCGTCAGCTTGTCTAGAAAATCACCCAGAAATTTATCATTCTCGGCATGCAGCAACTTAGCAGCACCAGCAGCAAGAGCCGGCTCCACAGCCGCTGCCGTGTAGACTCTTCGCCTGTCCTCTGTTATCTTCATGATAGTTCTCATGTGCTTTGCCACGAGTTGCTGTGGAAGAGTCCCCCACGAAACCACATCTAATCCCACAATACAGGCAAAAACAGCTATTGCTATGTCCCGAGTCACCCAGCCTGGCTTTGTGATATCAATGTTCTTCCCAAGCAACTTCATCTTTGCCAACAGAATGGTTGCGCCCAGCTTGTCAGTTGTGTCGACTGAATCATAGTATGCTGCCCAGAGTGGCCTCCCATATCGTATCACATGTGTGGGATCTGTGCTAACATCATCCTCACTGCTGCTAGCCTGGGCAAGAATATCACTCTTTCCAATCAAATAAATGGGATGGTAGACAGTGAAAGGGTGAGCCAATCTCACACGTGCACTTGCATCTTCCTCTGCTGCTGCTGCTGCTAGGTCTGCCACTTTTCTATCAGTGCCCAGCACTAGACTGAAAAAGCTGCTGCCTCTCGGGATACTTCTTAATGACCTCCTGAACTTCGTAAAATTGTCACCTAGCTCTCCTGCTTCGTCTACACACAAAAGAAGCCTCTTATTCTCCAGCTTCTTTATGTCTTCCTTGAAGAACTGCTCATACTTTTCTTCATCCCATTCTGGAAATTCTAAAGATCTGAGAATTTGCTGGAACTGATTGAATATTTCAGTTCGGAGGGACTGTCCTTTCTCCTGTGCGTGTATCCATGCTTCACATGTCATGTCAGTATGCTGATTGAAGACTGCCATGATGCTAGCAACAAGTGCCACAAAGGTTTTCTCACTGGATTGTGGGTTCTGCATAATGTCTGCTAGCTGCTCAGTGCGTCTCGGGAACCCAGTCTGCTCCTTTCCCATGCATGATATGTAAAAGACATAGAACTCCTTCCGCCACAGCTCGCAAATCAATCTTGACTTGCCCCATCCGCTGCTTTGAACCAAAGCAACCAGCGGCGCATACCTCTCATTGCGGCTCCATGAACTGGCATAATCCTGCAACTGCTGAGCCACATGGGTAAGTGCCTTCTCTGGAGCGACGTACTGAGTATCCCAGGCACGCTTTGCAGCCTCCATGTCCTGATCCCAGATCTTCTGCTGAAGCAAAGCATCCTTATCCTTTCGCTTGACAGCAGGGAAAAGGCCCAGAACATCGCCATAGGTTTGGCAGTTTGCTAAGCGTTCCAGACAAGATCTTGGATCGCTGCAGTCCACAGACTCCAAGTCAAGTCTTATACCCAATGAATGCAAGAACGCCGCAAAGCTCTCCTGATCTGTGGTGACATTTGCTCTCCTACGCTCAGAATTTAAGTAAATATCTATGAGTCCAGAGTTGAATTCATCAGCTTCGTTGTTCCCTGGGCGAAGGGTGGCCATGGCTTCAAAACCCACAAGAACGGCGGACAAAGGGCGATGTAACCCACATGATTAAGGATAACCTCACAAAGAATAACCTCACACAGCATGAATGGGCGCCGCATGAAACAGCTGCATATGCTGGAGACGATGATCTTTCCACAGGTTGTTTCGACGATAGGAGCCCGCCCTTGTTCCTTTGTTCTGGCTTCTTCCCTATTTTAGCTACATTCAAGGCCACTCAAATAGAGTCTTAAACGCCCCCTGTATTTAATTAATTACTTGGTGTGTATTTTTGTAAGGTCCAAATTTCAAAATAGAAATGGCATTCCTTTTTATTTAGGCAATATCAACAGTTGGCGGGTTTATTGTAGTGGAATTCCTTTCTCCCATCGTGGAGGCCAACCCATAGAAGGTTCTCTCTCCCATCGTGGAGGCTCCTCATAACATCAGATTTCCTCTTCTGTAATTATAAAGGGTTGCTTATAAGCACCCCAATAATTCCTTTCTCCCATCGTGGAGGCCAACCCATAGAAGGTTCTCTCTCGCATCGTGGAGGCTCCTCATAGCATCAGATTTCCTCTTCTGTAATTATAAAGGGTTACTTATAAGCACCCCAATAATTAAGGTTTGGCAGATCCAATAAATCCCAAGCTTGGGTTTGATGGATGGATGGCAGAAGATGCTGATGGCAGAAGAGTCAACGTTGTGTGCATCCTTGTGGTTGTCGTTGTTTCAAAATTTCAGCCTTTAAGTTTGGAAGAGTCAACGTTGTATGCATCCTTGTGGTTGTCGTTGTTTCAAAATTTCAGCCTGTTGTAAAATTGTTGTGATTATAAAACAAGACACAATAGGATCTTATGGCCATGGCGAGCGCGATTGGAATGCACGTTTCCTCACCTCAACAAAGGGAAAATATTTCTTGTGTTAAGGTAGTAAATGATCAAAGAGAAAACTAATAATGGTAAAGGGGGTTGCAGGCGCACTTAGTGTACTCTCCATTAAGTAGAGTGTGTGTAGCTAATGCTTAATTAATCGATTTTAGTCATTTGATGCATGCATTAACTAGCTTATGGGCTCTCCTTTGAATGTTTCCATTCATGAAATGGGCATGTGATTGAGTGATTAAGCTCGTGGGTTTGTGCATTGAAGTCATTACTTTGTTTTATTAGTTGTGGACTTGTGTTTAATCTTTAGGATCATTAGCATTTCTCATAGGATCACTCACGAGCTATTAGGTGACCAGTGGGCTCATGTGGGTTAAGAAATAGAGCCCTGGGAAATGTTAGCTTAAGCTTAGATTGAGTTAGAAAAACTTAGAATCACTCCCTGATGGATTGAGTGGCTATAGAGACTAGATTAGATAGATTGAGGCAAGTGACAAGCTAGCCATAGCATAGCTAGTTGTGTAGATTGAGCTTAGGTAGGTAGATAGAGCCTTGAAGTACTCTCTATAGCGATGTGCACTCCCTCGCTTGACAAACAAGGTTTCTTCCGTGGCCTAGTCGGGTTAGAGTGCTTGGTTTAATAAGCTAGTTGGGGATCATAGAGTGTAGAGCACCTACTATATGTGATGCCACCCAACAATGGCACCGCTATATGGGATCGTAGAGTGTAGAGCACCTGCTATATGCGATGACACCCAACAATGAGCACTGCTACCTACTGAGGACTCAACAATGTAAGCTATTGAGTCACTTGTATTGGGGATTTAGTTAGTAGGATTGGGAAGAAGGGTTGGGTGTGTGATCCCAAGGCCTTCGGTAGATACGGTAGTGATAGCTTAGTTGTTTTCTTGTTGAGTTGTGGGTTCTTCAAAAACCCTCCAAAAACCCCATTCGCGGTTGAGACACTCCCATCGTTAGACTAGCATTTTCTTAGCACTAGATTAGCTTTGGTTTACCTTTAGCTTGGTATTATCTTAGCACTAGTTTTGCTCTAGCTTTAAAGCCTTAGTTTTCCTTTAGACTAGCTTTAGCTTAGCTTTAGTTTGTCTATAGCCTTAGTTTAGTCTTTTGATTACCATTAGCATGGTCTTAGCTCACTCTTAGCTTAGACTTCTTTACCTTTGAGAAATCTGCATTGGCTACATGAAAGCCAATAGTGACAAGATATTCAGAAATCTTGTCAGACCATGCTCTTGGTGCTTGCTTTAAGCCATACAAGGCTTTCTTCAACCTGCAAACATGCTCGGGGTGACTCACATCCTCATAACCAGGTGGCTGCAACATATACACCTCTTCTTGCAAATCCCCATGCAAGAATGCATTCTTTACATATCTGATGTAAAGACTATTGCTTTGATGCAGCCACCACTGCTATCACAACTCTCACCGTTGCCATCTTGGCAACTGGGCTGAAAGTTTCCTCATAATCAATCCCATATGTCTGCGCATATCCTTTGGCTACCAATCTAGCCTTGTACCTGTTTATGCTTCCATCATTGTTATGTTTAACTTTGTACACCCATTTGCATCCAATGGCTTTCTTGCCTTCAGGCAATTGCACTAAATCCCAAGTTTCATTTCCATATAGTGCATCCATCTCCTCATCCATAGCTTTCTCCCAACACACATTTCCAACAGCCTCATCAGTGCATGTGGGCTCTACAACCTGCACAACCTTTGCCATATATGCATAGTGATGTGCCACATAACCATCATATGTAAATCTCTGCACAGGGTTCTTCACTCTCCCTGATCTTCGTAGCTTTTCATTCATGGCTTCCATAGCCTTCTTTACACCAGGTGTTCTCATAGCTGGGATCCCAAGCTCCTCATCAAGGCTCATATCTGAGCCACTAGACTCTCCATCAACATGAGAATGCCCTGCAGAAATGTCAGGCATACCAAGGGGCTCAACTACTTTCTCTTTTCCTTTACGTGATGTAGTAATCACATTTGCAGGGCTGGTATTATGACGCAGCCTGCCACTCCATGGTCTATCAACAGACCCACTAGATGAGGACTCTCCTGGTCCACTCAAAGACTATGATTGCTGACCTGCATTCTGTGCAACCACACTTCCACTCACATCAGCCCCAACAGCTTCTTTTTCAGCAGCATACCAGCTGCTCATCTCATAAAAGACAACATCCCTGCTTACCCTCAACTCACGTGTAGCAGGGTTATAACACATGTATCCCTTTTGCTCAAGGGAATATCCAATAAACACACATTTTTCAGCTTTTGGATCCAGCTTAGTTCTCAGCTCATCTGGCACATGCACATATGCAATGCATCCAAAGACTTTCAGATGAGACAAATCTGGTTTTCTGCCAGTAAACCTCTCCTCTGGAGTTACATCATGTATGGCTGCAGTTGGAGTCCTGTTCATGATGTATACTGTTGTAGAAACAGCCTCAGCCCAATAGCAATGCGGCATATTCTTCTCTTCCATCAATGCTCGCGCAATCTCAGCAATGTGCCTGTTTTTTCGCTCAGCAACTCCATTTTGCTGCGGAGTGTATCTGCATGTAAACTGTCTCCGAATACCATTCTTCTTCAAAAATTCAGAGAACTCATCGGAGAAGTTCTCTCCCCCTCCATCTGACCTTAGGCACTTTACATAATTCCCTGTTTGCTTTTTAACTAAAACTCTGAAATTCTGAAAGTGAGTGAACACCTCACTCTTCTCCTTCATGAAATATACCCACACTTTCCTTGTGTGGTCATCAATGAAAGTCACATAATACCTGCAGCCTCCCATAGATATGGTCTTCGTAGGACCCCATACATCTAAATGCACAACATCTAGTGCATTTCTGCTCACATATCTGTTACGTGGAAACACATGCTTTGTTTGCTTCCCAAATTGGCATGCTTCACATATTTTCTGCATACCTTCCACTTTAAATTTTGGCAGCCCTGTCACAATTCCTTTTGTCTGCATAGACTTCAATCTCTGCACATTTACATGTCCAATAGATTTGGTGCTACCATTCTCAAGATTTGAGAGGAGATTTGCAACAAGGAGGTTGCATAGAAGCTGCCCAAGAGAGTTGCAAATGGAGTTTTGCAACATGGAGAGCTTGCTCATCATCAAGGAAGCTGAAAATGGAGATTTCAGCATTATGAAGGCTATGGAGTCTTCATCATCGTCAAGGAGAAGCTGCCAAGAGAAGATATGCTGCTGATTATGTCTCAAGAAGGTTGGTTTTGTGAAGTTTTGCCTCAAAGTTTGTATTTGAGCATGGAAGAATGTTCATATTTGAGAAGGGTTGCTATGTGTGGGATTTGTGGATCCCATGGTTCTTTGCATTTGGGCAAAGAGTGTAAGAGGTGCAATGCTTGTCTAAGAAGGGACAAGCGGTTATGGGCTTGGAAGAAGTCCATGGTTGAGCACATTGGAAAGAGTGATGCTCATGGTTTTGCTCATAGAAGATGGGCAATGTTTGGTGGAAGTTTTTGGAGTTTTCACATTGGTTTGCACCTTGGTTTCTTGAGAGAAACCAAAATGGAAAAGCACCCTTGAATGGATGCATGCAAGGGAGAAGCATGCAGTTTTTTTTTATAGCTCAATGAGAAGCTTATTATAGCCATATGGATGGTTGTGTAAACCTTAAGGAGGAGGTTCAGTCATGTAAAAGGCTGAGGCAAGTTGAGGCATCTACAATTTAGAGAAGCCAATATGGAAGAGGAAATCAAATAGCTACATATGGAGCTCAAATGGGAGCTCCAGAGCAGAGCTGCAGCACAGAGACCATGTTGATGGTCACAGAAACCTCAAGGAGGTTGTGGGTTTTTTAGAAAGTGAAGTATGAAGCTTAGTAAGGAGCTCACAGTTGGAAGCAAGCTCATAGCAAGAGAAAATAGAAAGATAAGGTGCTCGGAAGCTCAGCAGCGTAGAAGGAAGCAATTGGTAAATGATACAACACTACAGAAGACTAGAGATAGAGGCACCATCAGAGTTGGCCAAGTATACTAAAATTGAGGTGGGTGTGTTGGGTCACCCACCACAACCCCCCACACACAGAGAAGCAAGACGGAGAAAGCAAGGTATGGCAAGTAGCACACACCTACGACGCCAAGCAAACTTGCAAGTGTGTATGGGACAAGGAGTCTATGCGTAACTCGCGAAGAGAAGCGAACAGTCTCAGCGCAGCAGGCGCGAATAGCCGAGAAGAAGCTGAAGAAGTGAGTGAGAAGGTTGATCACCATGGGAGCCTGGATAAGCTCCAGCAGAGAAGTAGCAAGCAGCAAACATCAAAGAAGAGAGGCTCAGGTGACAGTAGCAGCTGTAGCCAAGGAGAGCGTGCAGACCTGTACACAGAGGGGTGAAACCCGCCACCATAGATGTTGCAGAGGTAGCCCAGCGCAGGAAACAATGCAGACGAAGAAGCTGCGAGGAAAAAGAAGACTCTGCAGTCTGAGCAGGGTCGGTGCATTCAACGCGCGTGCAGAATATTTCAGAGTTTTTTTTTTTAAAAAAATTTGGCAATAAGGTTTATTCCCTTCAATGCGTGCTGCCGATTTTTTTTTTAAAAAAAAATTTTGTAACCCCTAGATTTTGTTTCACACACACCTTAATGGTTCCCACTAGGTGGTGTTAACATGGTTCTAAAAATGAATTTTATGGAGATCACTCATCCGCATAAGGGTCCGCTGCCCGGCTTTGGCCAAAAAGGCTTTGTAATTTTGTATTTTTCACCCAAACATGATGATGGACAAATCATCCACGAGCATGCGTGCTCAAAACAGAATTTTTTGTAATCATCCATGGTATGAGGGTAACCTACCCGAGCTCACCGAGAAGCTCAAAATGGTTGTCGTGTGATGTGTGCAAGAGCGATGCACGTGTGAGGTGCATGCGCATGGGTTGGATCCCACCCGAACTTCCATGTTCAAATCGGACTCAGTGGTTCCGCTGTGAGCGATGAGTCGGCTCAAAATGGACTAGGTGTCTAAGATGGTAGACACGGGCACACATGTTTGGTTGATGGACACTCCAATGTATCATTGAGGGGGAGTGTTGAGAGGTAGCGATTGCGTTTGTGCAATGCTACATTGTATGGATGATGGATGATGGGTGAGTTGTGGAACACCTCGATTAAGAGGGGGTGTTGAGAGATGTAATCGCGGTGTT
Organism: Cibotium barometz; assembly: GCF_041138505.1. Classification (NCBI taxonomy): domain Eukaryota; kingdom Viridiplantae; phylum Streptophyta; class Polypodiopsida; order Cyatheales; family Cibotiaceae; genus Cibotium; species Cibotium barometz. Next base: position 34,245,154 of record NC_141104.1, on the reverse strand, counting down.
GTGTGCACCCTAGAGGTGCAAGATATTGTGTGTATGTGGGAAAGCACTCTAGAGGTGCAAGATATTGTGGCAAGATAGGAATGCCACATGTAATATTGTATGGTGTGTGAGTGTTGACCAAAAGAAGTGTGGTTTAATCCACCTTAATTCTTATGCTTAATCTATGTCCTTCACCATGATCAATCCCATTTCTAGAATCTTAACATGAAGCACCTGAATCCACATACCATACATTATCTTTTTATGCTGCATCAACATTTTCAGACATGGCATTCACGACATGCTGCATAACAAACAACCTTTCATTATCCTCATTATTTCTGCTTGAGGATGCATAGTTGTTTTGCATTACTTTCCTATTTTGCATGTCAGCCTGCTTCTTATAACATTCTGCCTGCACATGTCCAGGCTTACCACAATAATAGCATTCACGTGCATCATTATATTGCCTTTGCCAATTTCCACGGCCTCTTTGACTCCCCCTGCGTCTGAATTTGCCTCTTCCACCTGCGTGTTGTTGTTGTTGTTGTTGATTCTGGGACTGTTGTTGCTGCTGCTGCTGACCATAATTCTGATTACCTGTTCGGCCACCTCCTTGACCGCGTCCACGGCCTCCTCTACCTCATCCTCTTCCTGAACTCGTGTAGAAGGCCTGTTGCTCTGAACTGTTTTTGCTTTGTGAAGACTATTGGTCTTCACCCAAGCTCTTCTCTTCGATAATCAGCATAGACACCAAATCTGTAAAGTTGGGAATATTTTCCCGAGTCTGAATGGACGTCTTGAACGCCTTGTATTGTGGCCCGAGACCACGTAGATAGCAGACTTCCACCTTGTCATCATCATCTACTAACACACCAATAGATGCAAGGGATTCCACAATACCCTTTATCTTCAGCGCATAGTCATTCACAGACATGCTCTTTTTCTCCACAGTATGAAGTTCATTCTTCAACTGTATCTTGCGTGCCTTGGTATTTGTTTCATAAAGCTTTACCAAGGTGTCCCACGCCTCCTTGGGGGACTTGGCATCCTGAATGTGCCCAATCATGGTGTCCTGTATACTAATGGAGAGCCAATACATAACCTTCCTGGCTCCTTGGTTCCAGTCTTTAAACTCTTTCACATCTGCAGCAGCAGTTGGATTTATATCCGCGGATTTATATCCGGTATCTCCGGTGCCTCTTCATGCTCACCTTCTATGTAGTCCCAATAGCCTTTTCCCATCAGGAAATTCGTCAACCTAAACCTCCAAGCATGGAAGTTATTCTTATCCAGCTTCTCAGCCACAATCTGAGTTATCCCATCATTTGACATCTTGCCAAACACACAATTTTACCAGAAACTGCACTCTGGTTTTTTGTGCACAAACTGTTGTATTTTCTGCACAGCGGTACTGTAGTACTCTCAAATGTCACAACCAGTGACTTCAATGTGCATACATACAACCAATGGCAACTGTAGACCTCTTTGCAACACCCACAATGTCTGCACAGTCAATATGTCTTCCTGCAGTTCTTAAAACAGAGTTCTGCAGAGAATCGATGACTTACCCGCAGTGCTCGAAATCGCCTGCTTTCTGAAAAACGGAGGTCCAGACGCGCCCGAAACGCGTTTTTGGCCCAGTAAATATCGTCCGATAGGACATTATAGTTGCCCTATAGCTTTACTCCCGCGAAGAAAGCTCCTCAATCAGAGACCGTTTGCCGGTGCCTCCCGTAGAGCTCCCGACAAGGGTGTAGTCACCAACACAATAGAGAAGAGTAGTTGAAGCTCTTACCCTCGTACCGCTTCCTGTGGTTCTCTTGCTTGTAGCTCAGCCCTTAGCACGAACCAGGCTTTGATACCATGAAACGATGCAGGGGGAAGAGAGCTTGAGCTCTTGCAAGCACACACACACACACCCACAAAACCCTAATAGAGAACACACAAGGTGAGAGGCTGAAAATCTTCTTCTTCTCTACTCAACACTCAACACACCATATACAAGATAAGAGTACACAATAATATGAAAGGTACTCAACCAAATACATACACGGGTTCTCTATAGTGTGAACCCGACTAAATGAGCTGGCGCTATAACTATGCCAGTCTCTAGAATGGCTGTCACACAGCCTGTCATCCCACTGGCCGCATATCACCCAAGATCTCACCAACCATGCCAGTGGTGTAAGTGTGGGGCCTATCCCCCAGGCGGGTCATCAGTGGGCCACCGCCTCACTAGACGAGCTCGATATCTCAACAGTTTTTGCATCATTGTTATGTCATTTCAAGTTATGTTGTATTTAGTAGGCTTTAACTTATTTTTTGTCTTGTGTTTTCTCTTTTTGTTTTGTGTGCTAGCAATAGGTGCAAGTTAGGTACACAAGAGCGGGAGAGGTAAGTGCTCATAAGTGAGCCATCATTTATTCCTTATTCCTACATTATCAAGGCCTTATAAGGCTTTTACATGAGTTATATTGGGTAGATTAGGACCAGAATTCGTCAAAAGTAGTTTTCAGGAGCAGTAGGATTGCTATTCTATTATGGGAGGACCAAATCTTCACGTCCAGCTAAGGTTGGAGAGAGATAAAGATTCTGCAATTTGTAACTAACTTCTAACTGCCCTCTGCATAGTGGGTGGGCCTAGGTCCCAAGACCCTGTCAGAGTGAGGGTTTGTCATTTTGATCAATTTTGAGCTCCTAGCAGCACTCTATAATTACAGAATCGCCATCTTATTTTGGTGAATTCAGGCATTGAAATAGAGGTGAAGAAGTGATCCACCATGATAAACATGGTCTACTAAATGCCTTGCACAAGGCCATCTACTTAGATTTTAATTGGGAGCATTTTTCAAGATGGTGATTCTCCACAAATGGCGATGTTGCAATCCGCGAGGAATTTTTTGGACCTATTTCATCTACTACATATAGACCATCCCCATAGCTCATATACCATTTCATCTACTACATATAGACCATCCCCATAGCTCATATACCAAAGGGTTTCAAAAATAGACCTCATTTGGCCTTCCAACCATCCATTTTAGCAAAAATAAGCAGTAAACCTGCCCATCAAGTTAGATTTGAATTGGGACCATTTACCAAGATGGCGATTCTGTAATCTGGTGGGAATTCTTAAGAGCTATTTCATTTGGTGTGTATCGACTACCCATAGAGTACAAAGGACATCTCAAATGGACCTCATTCGACCCCCCAACCACCACTCATTCCAAAGAAAAATAGCCAAAACAACACAACTTTGAGATCGGTTTTTTTCTTGCAAATAACATCACAAAGACGTACTTTGCACTCACAAAGAAAAACATAAAAAGAAAGATCATATGTATTCTTAGACATCTTGCCATTTGGGTAACATTTGGGACTTCTACTAAAGAATACATTTCATGGAAATGGGCATAACTTTTGCATCGTAACTTTGATTGTTGTAGATGTTTTTTGATAGAAATCAAGAGTGAGTCACTCTACAAAGCACTTCATGGACCACAATATTCAATGTGGCTATGCCAGCATTGGAGTTTGCTTTTCCAAATTGGACCAGAAGACCTCCGTTTGATGCTTTGAAGTTAGGGTGCTCTAGAAGTCTATTTTGGTACATTTTTTACTCAAAGTTGCTGCATTGTCTTGTATACAATTCATTCAGATCATTAGATCAGGACTAAAAGGAACGACATCTCATATGAATTTGAGATAAAGGTGGATATCAACTATTGCTTCTCTGGTCTCTACCCACCACGGTAGCGATAACAAGACCCACATACCGCTTGAACAAATCATAGCGGATTACTCTTCATGCTAAAGCAAAACAGAAACACTGACTCCACTAGAAGTGAAACATCCAATCTCATGGGTGATTGCATGAATTCTGAAAGACCTAAAATTGGGAACCAAGTTCCACCTTTAGACAAAATTGGGGGAATGGATTTTGACACGAGGCTTATCTACATGGTACTAACAAGCATGGTGCAAAGTTGTATTCTGACCCCCTCAATAGGATAGCAATGAAGATGGAGGACATTTCATCTCCAATAGAAATCATGGTATGGGTTAACTTCTAGGGTGACTATGAATGAGACCTCTATGAGCAAATGGATGCTTTCGAATGGATACAACGAGAGACTATGGGTCAACAACCAACCATTACCAAATCAGAAGGTTTTTGCTGAGGTAAGCTCTAAGCCTGCTAAAGTTTAAATTTATGACACGCTTGTGAGTCACATTTACGTTGATGCTAGGAATGTCATACTTTATCAATATTTGACAAACTATTTTGCATGTATACAAAAAGACCTGGGAAAAAAACGATGGATTTCTATGATGATTGGAGTAACACATACTCTATCTTTACCACAGTATTGATGACGTAAAGCATCATACTTGGAAAGGGAAACTAGTCTTGCATAATGCTCAAGCGGCATCAGCAGCTACGGCTAGGCCAGGAGAAACAGATCATAATGCATTCAATTCCTACATTTTGAGGCTCAATCTTGGGATGAGAAATCCAAATGAGGGCACCACAATGGGACTACCTACTTACCCTAGAGGAGAAGTAGTAGGCACACACATTCCTAAAATAACACGACCTAGAATGGGTGAAATGGGAGGCTATATGGCTAGTAGAGGGCCACACATACCTCATGAAACACGACTAAGAAAAATAGAGAGATGACAGATTTTGGGAACGAGAACTAGGCCCTTTGGTCTCTAAAAATTTTGTTAAACAGTTTGATGGAACGGGCGATCCGTATGATCATGTGGAAAAATACAGGCAATGACTATTTGTTGTTGAGGGAATCATGGACATGCATACCATGGTACAAGGCTTAGGTCTAACCATGGAGGGTAGAGTGCTCGCCTAGTTTCAAACTCTTAAGCCTGCCATGCTATATGACTTTGAGATGCTTGTGAAGCACTTCATAGAGGCTTATTCCAAGATAGGCATTAAGCACAACATGGTGACTTAGATCTTGAACTTTAAGCAAAAGGATAAAGAGTCAGTGAGAGAGTGCATTGCAAGATGTTCTATCAAAGAGATGCCAAGCCAAGAGAGACTTATATCAAGCTTCCTTGAAGGGCTACAAAATAGACAACTATACATGCAATTATTTACAAAGAACCACATAGACTTTGATGAGTGTTGCTTTAATGCTCAGAAGTTTGATGACAATTGTAATCTCTTACATAGTAAGTCAGATCACCTAAGAAAATCAGATCGTTTGACCCAAAGAAGGGTGGCTAGGCCTCCTGAGGCTGTAGAACCACCAAAGAAAACCTAAAAGTAAAATTAAAAAAACACGTGTGCTTGCTCATTAAGGAGCAATCGACAACGTCACGGTATGGCAACAATAAAGGGATTACTAGGGCTCACACCCAGACTAAACCCAATGGCTAATATCTTCAAGCCATTGAGATCCATTCCCCAAATGCAACTCCCAATACCATTTGCCATGCCAACAACAAGTGTGTCATCAAGTTTTACACCCCCTATCACTTCAATCCCATTGGGCTTTGGTCTTGTGCCTAACACTACCACAAATCCTATAGGTACCAACCCCTAGATTTCAGACAACATTCAATTTTGCAAGCCCTGGCATTTAATCCGTAGTGATTATGAGTTTGGTGTGAGATATGGTTATGAATGTAATGGAACAACTGATCCTGTTCAATTTATTCAAAATATTTGAACAGAGATGTGAAGCCTTTGGAAATCCAAACTTCCCCACCAAGGTACATGTGTTGAACCTATTTTTAGTGGGAAAGGCTAGTCGATGGTTCATCACATTGATGCCAGCGAACGACGACGATGATCAAGACAAACTTCAGGACCTTGAAAATAACCTTTATCCATGGTGATCAGTGGAGTGCAACAAGAGAACTATATTTGATTGAGTGCAAACAAAAAATAAACCATTAGACATTTTATCCTTTGGATAAAAATCTTGGACTCACGATGTGAGTTATGGGAGAAACTAAACGATGCTCAATTGAAGAGATGTTTCATGATGGACTTAAAGAATAACAACTTACACAACTTGATCATTGTATCCAATCCGCGATCAATGTTGTAAAGAAGCAATACGTTTAGATGATAACATGATGGAGGATGATCATGATACAAGATGTTTCTCATCTAAACCAACTGAAGCAAAGGGTAAAGAAAAATTGATCTTGGAATTGTCATTTCTTGAATTCTATGCAACCTTGTTTAAAATCCTTGAACCAAAACCTCCAAAAGAGGATGAGCTCCCTCAAGACAATACATCCTTAATGCCTCTCATAATGGTGGACCTAATGCCTTGTGTTCTTTGCCACCACTAGCACCCCAATCCCCAATGTGTGTACCCTAAATCTTTCAATTCAACCAACATTGTAAGGTTTTGGGTCACGACACATCTCAATATTATAATTCACCTACAATTAACTCAAAGCCTCCATCTCCTATGCCCCAAGCAGACCAAAGGGTAGAAACTGCTTAGGAAGCGATTAAGCAAACACTTCAATGTTTCTATTATCATGGACCGCACAATGGTAGAATGCACAGTTTGGAATACTTCCATACCCATAGTCTCACTGACACTTTTCAAACCATGTGTGAATAATGTGGCATTGATCACATATTCCAAGATTGCCCAAGGTGAGTTGCTTCAATAAAACTTTTAACATCTTGAGTGTGCAAAACGGGAAATCATCCACACGATACCCTTGAATGTGCCTACATGCTTACAAGCCAAGGCACGAGAAACAGTAAAAAAGAATGCAAAAGGAAACACTTTGAAATGGGTAGGAGAGCATGATTTAAAACAGAAACCAAAAGGTAAAACAAAACCTTCTACATCCAAGAAAAACAAAGGACAACGAATTGTCGACACCAAGGTTGAAAAAAAGGCCAAGGAAAAGGAGCCCGTGGTGGAGGATATGACCCCAAAAGAGCCAAAAGCTACATATGATGTAGAAGAATCCACCTCAAAGGCTACCACTCAAACCATAAAACCCACATTTGCAACACATGATAAAAAAGCACCAAATAAAGTTTGTTCTCGTCCACATGGGCAAACATAATGAAAACCTGACGATCCAAGGAAAGTCAGATGATGAAACAAGTTCTAGTACGTTGCTTAGTGAGGATGAAAAAAGTTTTGATTTGTGACGAATTAAGAAACTAGAACCCACCCAACCACCCCAAACTAAAAATCATGATCATATGACATGCGGAAAGCAAATAGCAAGCTCAGGAGAGCATGCTTAGCATTGTTGAATGTCATACAGGATCATTGGTTGTGATTGAACCACATAATGTCAAACCCACAAAAGCAACCAGAATACAAAAACAAGAGGAGTATCACTTTTCCTTTCACGAGGAAGACGTACTCTACAGAAATGAGCCCATCAGGCCAAGAAGAGTCATTAAAGGCAGATTGCACGAATGATGTGGTTGCAAAAGCACATGAGCAATTCGATGCACCCCTTACAAAAATCAAGCAATCTCTCAAATCCTCATTTGGAGAAGTGCTCTTCTCTCATGGTGAAGCCAGCATAACATTAGCACTTGCACCTTTAAAGGCTAAACATGAGTTATGCTAAGACATCAAGAGCTACATAGAACAGGACTGTCAGGATTCGCAAGTTTCCAAGCAGACCTCAGTTAGAGGACCAAGTGTGCCATTGTAAACATTGGGCACCCTTGAAAAATCTGAGAGCCAAGAAGAGGATGAAAGTGAATGGGAACATGAAATTGAAAAAATGGGATCTAAAGCTGAAACAAACACTGAAACATCCATGGTTTCACTAGAAGATTCTATCATGGTATGGTTAGATTTCCCTGTGGGCAATGATGTTAAGCGCAAATGTAGATTGATTAGCCCTTGAGCAAGTCATAACATCATGACAATAGACACTTGGGTGTCATTTTGGGACAACCTAAAATCATCCCTAAAGACAATGGTCTTGCAAGAGGTGCCAATGGACAAAACATTGAAGTTCCAGGTTTCTTTAGCTATGCTACTCAAACAATCAGTGGAAATGTGGAATTTAGATTCCATGTTACCCTAGATTCCCTGCAGTATGATGTCATCCCTGGTGGAGCTTGGATCCATGACTCATTGTATTCAATTGATGAATTTATGTAAACAGTCGCCTTGAACACTCTTACAGGCATTGTGAAATTCCTATTACAGGAGGAAGAAACCTTGGAGGAGTTGTAACTTCCAACATATCTGACTCAAAATATCCCAAGAATTATGGTTGGATTGGAACTTTTCAATAAAACCACCATAATCCAAGCACATCTTTATCCACAATGAGAGTACAATCTCATGACCCTCAAATTATGGGATTTGTTAGGTCAACCAGCACTCACGGCTCATCCTAATAGAATTCCATTCACACAAGACTTGAACATGCCATGTTTGAACATACACTATATATTGAAACTAACCCCCTTACTTGCAAGTCTTTTGTGGTTGCATATGTGATATTGGGGCATAAATGGACTATTGTTGCCCAAGCACCACTGTTCTTTGCTCTAGCAATAGGGTCATCGTGATGGTTAATGACACAAAATTGACAATACCATACTACACAAAAGAGGAACCCACCCTCATGCATTTCTATGATGCTGAATGCAAAAAGCTACAAGACTCTTTCTCAAAAGCTCTTCTACATGAAGACCTACCATCTGCATCAATGACAGACTATGATAAAGCATCTACTCCTCCGACTCCATCCTCACCAACAAAGTCCAATTGCGAAAACCTCACACTGCACGATGACCCAAACAAGCATGATAATCATTAACCTAAGATGCATGATGAGAGCCTACACAGCTATGTGTGGTAAGGCAAAGCAACAGCCAATTTACTATTTGAACATCCCACTTCTTCTAGACTCCTCAATGGATGCCCTATCATCTCATCAAGAATATCCTCATCTATGGTAAAATGATCTATATCCTACTTTACATTCTAATTTGAACCTATACAAGTTGGTCACCCACATTAGAATGAGCCTCAAAATGCCTCCACATATGGCTATCCCCCTAGAAACAAAGGTAGCAGGGTATCATAGATGTCATGTGAGCATACATCTATCCATTTGATACATGCAAGTAATAATTGCATAGCATCCTTCACAAATACAACATCTTGACTCATCAAGATTCTTTGTGCAGTTGAATGAGAGAGCATATATCCTTTGAATGATAGAGCATATATCCTTTGCTCCCACAAAATGCATTTCACAACTTTATCATCAAGCTTAGTGTGCTGCTTCTTAGGCATAAGGGCATATGCCAAGAAACCAAATACACATAAATAAGTGTAGTTGAATGATAGAGCATATATCCTTTGCTCTCAATATTGTACCCCACAAAATGCATTTCACAACTTTATCATCAAGCTTAGTGTGCTGCTTCTCAGGCATAAGGGCATATGCCAAGAAACCAAATACATAAGTGGCATACATAACAACTTCAAGCCAAAATGTATGTGGAAATGCTTGAGTCTTAACCATATAGTGTGCCACCTCCATGAGAGATGTGTTTTTCCTTTGTCAGCTACACCATTTTGCTGAGGTGTAAGGGCATTGTGCATTAGTGTTTTATCCCACGTTCAGTCACATCAAGAATGCATTGAACTCCTTAGACATATACTCCTCCCCTCAATTAGTGTTTTATCCCACGTTCAGTCACATCAAGAATGCATTGAACTCCTTAGACATATACTCCTCCCCTCAATTAGAATGGAGGGGTGACCACTTTACATCCTTTGTCAGCTACACCATTTTGCTGAGGTGTAAGGGCATTGTGCATTGGTGTTTTATCCCACTTTCAGTCTCACAGGAATGCATTGAACTCCTTAGACATATACTCCTCCCCTCAATCAGAATGGAGGGGTGACCACTTTACATCCTAATAGAAGCATAAGAAAACTTCTCAACTTTCTTTCAAAGGATAGACCCATGAATCGCCCCTTCGTATTTTGCTAGTGCTAGGCTTGGATCTCCTCAATCAAGGCGTGATGTGGTTGTGATGGGTGGTGGCCTATAAGGAGCGATCTCAAGGCTCATTGGATCTCAATGGCTCTCTATCAAGAGAGAACTCTCCTGGTCGCCACCGCTGATGTCAGATCTAGGGTTGTCTAGGTTGGGGGGAGGCTCCCTCTAATGATGGTCTGAAGAAGCTGGTGATCCAAGTCTGAGCCTATAAGGCGCGATCTCAAGGCTCATTGGATCTCTATGGCTCTCTATCAAGAGAACGATCTCCTAGTTGTTGCTGATGTTAGATCTAGGGTTGTCTAGGTCAAGGGGGAGGCTCCCTTTGATGATGGTTTGAAGAAGTTGGTGATCCAGGTCTGAGCCAATCCTGAGCATAGAGTCTGGGTCTGTAGTAATCTCTCTCTGTGTCTAAATAGCTCCATCAATAACAAGCCCAAGCATCTCTGATAAGGATAATGCATCACCTAACAAAGTGTATCAAAACGCTCTTTGAATAGGCAATGATACTGGTAATGAATCTCATAGTAAACTGGGCATCTGCAAATATAGTGCTCCTTGAACTCTACCTCCCTCAACATAGTCCACATAGCTGGTCCTCCCTGCATACCCATGCAAGCACAGAGAGAGAGAGATAAATAGAGAGAGAGAGAGAGAGAGAGAGAGAGCACATGATAGTGTGAGAGAGAGAAAGAGAGAGAGAGAGAGAGAGAGAGAGAGAGAGAGAGAGAGAGAGAGAGAGAGAGAACGTTGTCGTGACGTGGAAGGTGTCGCTGGGAAAGCGCGAGGCTTCTGGCTGTGAGAGTAAGTGGTTGAACTTCAAGGGGCATCACCAGCAAAAGCTAGTACCATCAAAGATCGAGTACCCAACTATACATGTGCATCCTCAAAGCCAATATTGGACACATGATACATATAATAAACTGACATTAACATGGCTTGTTTCATCTCATATGGCTTTGCATTCCAGAAAGTCACCTCATGGTATTCACATGAAGATATACATGGCCATCATGGAGCATCAGAGGCTCAACATCAAACAAACTATAAAATCAAAGCAAACATAGACACCTCATAGACATGACCAAACCAACCTTCTTATGGTTCCAAAACCCAAGAAAAACCATAACATTAAGACCTCATGATCAGCACAGCAGCTACATAATCATTCTTTTCCTCAGTCCATTCTGCTTGTTTCTGAATGATCTCTTGCACTTTAGCTTGAGACCTACTGTCTACAGCATATGTTCTCTCTGCTAAGGCTTTTGCTTCATCAAATATATGCAGATCTGCAAGCATCTCCACTGCCTTCATAAGTAGGTCTTCGCCGCCTCTAGCAGCTTCACTCTTTGCCTTTTGAGCCGCAACATACTCCTGGACTGCCTTGTCCGCAGATTGCTGACCTCCTTGATGAGGTTAATCACAGACTCTTTATCTTCCTTAGCTTCTTGAACAATTCCCTCAAGTGAGGCAACAGATGGTTGGATGTTGCAGATCACGACGCTTCCCCCCCCCACCTTTCACTACGTCAGAGAGCTCCCACGTCTGCGCTAGCCAGCTCTTCACGTCGGCAACTCCAGTCGCCAGCACCTGCTCTAGCTGCTCCCGTCTTCGCCAGCTCCTTTCTTTTTCCCCGGCGACTTCACGTACCAAGCTTCAGCAGCCTCCCCTCTTGCGCCTTGTGCCTGCAGCCTCTCTGTTGCTGGTCACCCAGGATGCCTTTAGATCTACCAGACCGTCTTCCTCGTCTTTGCCCTCACCTGTACAAATACCCAGCCTCTTCACACGGTGAACTTTCTCATGCCCAGCGGCTTCACACACCCAGAGCTTCTTTCCTCTAAGCGGCTCCCCTCCTCTACCTGGCTGCAGCCCTCTGACTCTTCCACAACTCCTCTCTGCCAACCTGCAGAATCACCAGCAGGGCCTTCCTCTACCCGTCGGTCCACTGACCTTGCCAGCTGCGCTCCCTTCAGTTCCAGACGGCTGCAGCTGCATATCACCAGCTCGGCCTCCACTGCAGAATTACCTGCTTCTCTGCGCCTGCAGCCCGACCTGATCTCACACCTTTTATTCTCTGCAGTCGCTGTAGCCTCCGTCCGTAGAACCCCCTTCTGTGTATATCTGCTTGCTGCACACCCCACCCCTACCTTGTGTACTTGCCTCCTACTCCTCGCCTTCCAGTCCCTTTTTTGTTTTTGCAGCTGCCTACCTCCACGATCACCAGCTTCTCGATGAACCTCGTTGGCGGAAGCTCAAACCTCCACGCCACCTTTCCAGAAGAAGGCCATGTAAATTCTTATTTTATTTTATTTATTTGGAAGAAAAAAAACACCATGTTATTTCCTTTTCACACCAATCTCATGGCACATGGCCCCCTTTATCTTTTATTGCCCTTGCTTCCACATACCTTCAAACACAACCTTCAGTGCCCACTCCATTTGGACACGCACACAATTCAAGTGGCCGAACAGTTGAGACCATCTCCAGCAACCCTCGTTCTTGACAAACCTGTGCTTCCAGGATTTGATCATTTTCTTTGCACATACACTTCCATCAAAGCCAAAAGCCTGACTGCCGCATCCACGACCTCAAAAGCAAAACCCTCCACACGCCATACATCCCATATGTACCCAGGCACGTAATCCCATGCATCTGGATTTGCATTTAATGGCCTCACATGCATGGTTTCACACCATAGACGTGCCGTGGCATGACATCCACCCCCTCTAAACCTGCACATGCTCCGGTATGTGCCACACAGGTCCTGGAATTCAGTGCCCATGCATTATTTGCACACCAACATTGGTATATGTACAAACATCAAACCTGACCCAGTTGGTATCACCCTAGTAAACATGAAACAGTAGAAGAATATACATAGTGCCACTCACAAGTGGTTATCCTTTGTTGAAACATAGCATGACATCTTAGCCTACCCCCTTAGCCTGCAAGATATTTATATCTTAGCAATCACATCTGAATGGTTCTGCTTTCCCACCTGGATCAAATACCAATCGCTTTTGGCATATGTGCCATATCCTTTGCTCATATGAAGCCCTATCCTCACTTAGATTCCCTGCATATGCATAATTACCCTCATCATTCAAAGTGGGATGCTCTTCAAAATGATTTGCTTCAAAATTTTCCTCAGGCCATGTTTGAAGCCTTTGCACCACATATTGTATGGCCACACCAAGTAACAACTGCATTAACAGCATGGAACACACACTTGGTAACATCTCAACCAAATCTACCTCGCCCGGATCCAGCTCACCCACTGACAAACATTCATTCTTCTCATCCAAAGACGGAAAAGCACAAACACATACAAAGTCCAACAAGGCATCATCGAGAATAGCCTCCAGCTCTGAATCAATCTCATCATAATCATTTGGCTTACATAACACCTGCACATCCTCACTTGCAACCAACAGTTGACTAGCATCAAGCATAGAAGAGCCCAAAGCTGATGGGGATCTATTATATACCATGAAATCATCCAATGCATCATCTAGGATAGCATCCAATCCAGGATCAATCACATTGAAGCCATTATCATCTTGCAATCCCACATGTTGATTATCATGAACATTCATACCCCCATAACTATATCCATTTGGTTGCTCATATGCAGCCTCATGAGGCTCTGTGACCACACTTTGCACTGCATGTTATCTCCCAGTATTTCTTGATACCTGTCTGCAGATGGGCTTAGAATTATGGGTCCCTCACCCAAGTACCCTTGAATCTATATATCATTGAACCCTGCATGATCCAAAAAGACAGATTCAATTTCCCTCTCCAAATCATCATCATAAACAGGCTTCCAAGCTCGAGATTGTTGCTCACAAATGTGGTTGCAAGGTAACCCTGACACTGATGACATAGCATCACCCTGTTTATTGTTGGAACACCCTGTTAGTATTCCAGAATAACCCAAATCCAAAGAACCTTGGCAACCAGCTTCAGAAGCAACATCACTGTTGGAATCACCCATATCACTCACCCCCTCTAAATCAATCACACATACTTGTGGCCCATCTGCATATTCATGTACATCATCCTGCTTATAAGCATCATAACCAGATAAGAATGCAGTAATGATAGCATCTTCTTCTTGTCTTAGATCTTCAAACTCTGCAATCATGCTTTCAGCGAGAAGCATTGGTTCCTGCTGTTCTTCACACATATGATACGACACCTGAGGAATACCCTTCAAATGAGCACTTTCATCATGAGAATCCTCAAGTTTACACAGCTTACATGCTTCACAGCCCAAGAGGAAACTATTAGCGATGTCCTCTTCCTTGTGTACTGGGTCTTGATCACCTGTCTTGAAGCTCTCTGAATCAAGTGTCTCCACAAGCATAGGCATACACACATCATTTGGTATGATCATAGGACCTTGTATGTCTGCACCCTCAAACAAGGAAGACAGATTATACTTGCAGAGTTCACCCATTGCATCTTTATGAGGCTGTAGCAAAGCATCCCTTTTTGCACTGTGAAGGCCTTGTTGCTCACTAATGGCTTTTTGCAGTCCCAATTTAGCATAAACAGCCTCCACAATCTCTGTATCAGCCTTGAATAGCAATCGATTGTCCTCCATAAGACATGCATCGACAACCGCTTCTAAATTGGCTCGGGTTGTTGCTGGAACACTATCACAGCTCACATTATACCTGGAACTCGCATAAATAAGTGCATCTGCAAAATCATTCCATCGTTTGGAGTGATACTCTGCTAGTTCCAGCACTTCATCCTTTAAATCAGGACTTATAAGGTATGCAAAAGATGCAATCATCATATTTTCTGGAACCCCTTGATTCTTCATCTCTGTCTCGTAACACCTTAGATAGCTTTCTGGATCGTAACCATCAAATATATTGACCTTGTCATACACCAATTGCACTACAATTTCCACCGCTTCCTGAATTCGCTTTTCTTCTTCAATCTTCCTGAACCGCTCTTCAAGCTCTTTCATCTCTGCATATAAATGCTCCATTTTGCTAGCCATCTCTACGTACTCTCACCCCAGCGGTTTCACGTCGGGTTCACCAAAGATGTCGTGACGTGGAAGGTGTCGCTGGGAAAGCGCGAGGCTTCTGGCTGTGAGAGTAAGTGGTTGAACTTCAAGGGGCATCACCAGCAAAAGCTAGTACCATCAAAGATCGAGTACCCAACTATACATGTGCATCCTCAAAGCCAATATTGGACACATGATACATATAATAAACTGACATTAACATGGCTTGTTTCATCTCATATGGCTTTGCATTCCAGAAAGTCACCTCATGGTATTCACATGAAGATATACATGGCCATCATGGAGCATCAGAGGCTCAACATCAAACAAACTATAAAATCAAAGCAAACATAGACACCTCATAGACATGACCAAACCAACCTTCTTATGGTTCCAAAACCCAAGAAAAACCATAACATTAAGACCTCATGATCAGCACAGCAGCTACATAATCATTCTTTTCCTCAGTCCATTCTGCTTGTTTCTGAATGATCTCTTGCACTTTAGCTTGAGACCTACTGTCTACAGCATATGTTCTCTCTGCTAAGGCTTTTGCTTCATCAAATATATGCAGATCTGCAAGCATCTCCACTGCCTTCATAAGTAGGTCTTCGCCGCCTCTAGCAGCTTCACTCTTTGCCTTTTGAGCTGTAACATACTCCTGGACTGCCTTGTCCGCAGATTGCTGACCTCCTTGATGAGGTTAATCACAGACTCTTTATCTTCCTTAGCTTCTTGAACAATTCCCTCAAGTGAGGCAACAGATGGTTGGATGTTGCAGATCACGACGCTTCCCCCCCCACCTTTCACTACGTCAGAGAGCTCCCACGTCTGCGCTAGCCAGCTCTTCACGTCGGCAACTCCAGTCGCCAGCACCTGCTCTAGCTGCTCCCGTCTTCGCCAGCTCCTTTCTTTTTCCCCGGCGACTTCATGTACCAAGCTTCAGCAGCCTCCCCTCTTGCGCCTTGTGCCTGCAGCCTCTCTGTCGCTGGTTGGAGGGTCACCCAGGATGCCTTTAGATCTACTAGACCGTCTTCCTCGTCTTTGCCCTCACCTGTACAAATACCCAGCCTCTTCACACGGCGAACTTTCTCATGCCCAGCGGCTTCACACGCCCACAGCTTCTTTCCTCTAAGCGGCTCCCCTCCTCTACCTGGCTGCAGCCCTCTGACTCTTCCACAACTCCTCTCTGCCAACCTGCAGAATCACCAGCAGGGCCTTCCTCTACCCGTCGGTCCACTGACCTTGCCAGCTGCGCTCCCTTCAGTTCCAGACGGCTGCACTGCATATCACCAGCTCGGCCTCCACTGCAGAATTACCTGCTTCTCTGCGCCTGCAGCCCGACCTGATCTCACACCTTTTATTCTCTGCAGTCGCTGTAGCCTCCGTCCGTAGAACCCCCTTCTGTGTATATCTGCTGCTGCACACCCCACCCCTACCTTGTGTACTTGCCTCCTACTCCTCGCCTTCCAGTCCCTTTTTTGTTTTTGCAGCTGCCTACCTCCACGATCACCAGCTTCTCGATGAACCTCGTTGGCGGCAGCTCAAACCTCCACGCCACCTTCCCAGAAAAAGGCCATGTAAATTCTTATTTTATTTTATTTATTTGGAAGAAAAAAAACACCATGTTATTTCCTTTTCACACCAATCTCATGGCACATGGCCCCCTTTATCTTTTATTGCCCTTGCTTCCACATACCTTCAAACACAACCTTCAGTGCCCACTCCATTTGGACACGCACACAATTCAAGTGGCCGAACAGTTGAGACCATCTCCAGCAACCCTCGTTCTTGACAAACCTGTGCTTCTAGGATTTGATCATTTTCTTTGCACATACACTTCCATCAAAGCCAAAAGCCTGACTGCCGCGTCCACGACGCCCTCAAAAGCAAAACCCTCCACACGCCATACATCCCATATGTACCCAGGCACGTAATCCCATGCATCTGGATTTGCATTTAATGGCCTCACATGCATGGTTTCACACCATAGACGTGCCGTGGCACGACAACGTAAAATGTCATGAACATGAGGGTGAATGACCTCTTCGATGAAGGAAACAAGCCTACAACAAGATCATAAAAATGAGGGTGCTTGAGTGACATTATATAGGCACCCCATATGTGTGTGTGTATGTGTGTGTGTACTCGTTTTCTTGTCATTTTTGTTTTGTTTTTGGCTTTTTGTATTTAAAGAGTTTCAAAGAAAGTGTGTGCGTGCATGTGTGTTCATGTGTTTGTGTGTTGCATGGCGTGGATCGAGTATAGGAGAGAGAGGGTGTGTTTGTATGTTATGTGCATGTGTCTCATCCTGGGTAAAGTGGGAACAACCCACAACATTGTTTTGTTTTTCTTCTTAAAGAAAGTGAAAAAAAATCTCCTTTTTTTTGGAATTTTAATCTTAAACAGGGGGGGGGTAATGTTGTTTTTTGTATAATGCAAGAGAGGTAAGCAGAATTGTGTGGGGAAGAGAGAAAGTGTGCATGGGTATGTGTAGTGTGGCAGATGAGAGATCAAGATAACGAGAGAAAGAGGGAGAATGTGTGTGTGTGTGTGTATATACATGTATATGCAGATGAGAGATCAAGATAACGAGAGAAAGAGGGAGAATGTGTGTGTGTGTGTGTGTTGTGTGTATATACATGTATATGTGTGTGGGAATAACCCATTAAAAGGGTTTTTTTTTCATATTTATAAACTTCAGCAAAGTTTATAAAAAAACAACCAATATGTGGGTACATATGTGTGTGGGGGCATATTTGTGTATGGGTGGGAAACTGCAGTAGCAACCGAGAGGAGGAAGAGAGGGGCCTTTGGCCTACCATTAGCACACAGGAGAGAAGAAGGGGTGTGGGGAGGGTCTCCTTGGTCTACACATGGAAGAATGGAGAAGGAGAAGTCCCGTGGATGCCCACCTCTGCTGCACATGGATGATTTCTCATCCTCACAACTACTATTTGAAAAGGTCACGTATGCCGGGACCATGTTCATTCATTCTTCAATACCTTTGTTGGAGTTCACTTCAAGAACTTTAGGGCTTCCTTTGAGTCAAGTATTCCCCTATAAATCTAGAGTTTACCAAGATTCATTCTCATTGGACCCCAACAAAAGGGCATCTGCAGTTGATGACTTGTGTCTAGGTAGTCTCCACTTTTGATCTTGTGCTGCCTTTGAAGTGTCCCTAGAGGAGACTTCCCTTTCTTTGTCTGGCTCATTATCCATGCCATTTAGGCCTTTGTTTTTATATCCACTATACAAGCATTGTAAGGTTCCCCCCTTCCAAAATAGGGGAAAGACTTAAGATAGTCCACTAAGTCTTATCTTGGAGAAAATTTCCTACTTATCGACACCTTGACCATGCAAAGATTCAAGGATATGATTCATAAGTAAGACCTAGTTCTATCCCGCAGAGCAGGGGGAGCGTGGTCTTCTAAAAAAATCAAATCACCCATAGGGTAATTGATCATAATTTGGGCAACTACTAGTCTTTATTCCTAGAGACAACGCTTTTTTCCTCATCCATGCAAGGCACAGCCGCTAGCCTAGTCTTCTAGAATAGAATTGTCCGAGAACCTATTTATCCAACGTAGGGCTTTCACTTAATATGTTGAAAAGCTACTGGACTAATCCAATCCACCCGTCCGTAGGATGGTGCCGTCGGGGCATTCCATCCTCCCACTTTCCACCCTACTCACGCGTCAATTTGTTTTCTCATTAATCCTACCACACTGTTTGACATAAATAAACATGTTCCTTAATTAAGGCCCTTTTCACACAAGGTTTGTTAAAAGAGCCCTTTTTCACAATACAATAATGCCAAGACAAGATTTATAACAGAAAAGTTTATACATGAATCAATTTCATACAAGCCAAACCGGCTCTCTTATTCTTTTCCTTTATACTGCCGCGATGATCTAGAATTCGGCCTTCCAGCCTCTACATGTTGGGCAAAACCCTACAAGACCATACACCTCATCGTCGCCGGCCGTCGCTGGCGAGGACTCAAGCTGGCTTGTTGCCCTCTCAAGCCCCATCGCTTGATCCTCCCACCCCTCAGAGGGATGTCTGCGCACTAGGGTGGACTAATTCACTGCATTAGCCTGGGCCCTCAGAACTAGGCAGCATCACAATCACTCGCCTCAATCGACAAACCTCATTTTCCCAATGGTATGAGGGATACGATGGGCTAACTCCGGGCCTTACTAACGTCCCCCTCGTCCGGCTATACAAGCACAAGAACAGGGCACCGTTAAGGCAGGGAGAAGTTGTACCTGTATCTTAATTTAACCAAGATAACAATCCATTTACTCAACTAAACCATAGGACTAGAATCCATGTTACCTTCTTAAGAAAACAATCCTTTTCACAAAGATTTTAGCATTTCAACTTGAGATTGCGATAAGACATTCTTTATTAAGGCATATGCTGTTGTTTAAAAGAATATAAACTTTAAATAGTAAATCAATCAAATAGATCACTATTAATAATTAATAGAGAAGCCGGGGCCATACCTCAACCCCTCATAATGATATATAATTGAAAAACAAAATATGTATATACCTTATAGAAATTTGTCATTTATCATTGTCTTTGTGCTCGTTAACAAGAGCTTTAGAACTTGACATATGAGAATAGAGTCTTCTAATACCTTGTCTTACGATTGAAATCATCCAATCATCCCCAAGCTTTATCTCCTCTTACTCATAGTGTGACTCTTCTCTCTTTCTAAGGTCTATGGCAAAATAGCCTTCTCTTACAGGACTACGGCATACTATTCTTTCTCTAAAAGAAAAGCTATGGAGTTTTGGTCTCTTCCTCCGAAAGACCATAGTAATCTAAGCTTCTTTTCTAAGATATTAGATAAGAATGAAGGGATATATACATCTCAAGCTCTAGGATTACCTTGAGGCTACTTGTGCTGCCTTCTTATATTTTTCCCTGTGTAGAGACCCTGACAGAATCAACAAATTGTTTCAGCCATAACTCTCTGATAAAAACTCAGAATATGGTCATATAACCAATCAAAAGAACCGGAAGGCACTTGGTCTACAAGCCATCTTTAGAACCGAAAGGCGTGTGTAGAATAGGCAAAAAACGTCTGTATATAGTCATAAATGCGCCATCTTTAGAACCGGAAGGCGCGGGTAAAATAGGCAAAAACGTATGTATATAGTCACAAACGCGCCATCTTTAGAAACGCATTGTTTTTCCTCATTTTAAATATGCATAGACTCTAAATATGTAAAAGTACTCTAAATATGACCTCTTATCACCTAAATTCGAATTTATATTTTTGGAGATACTTATCTCTTAATAAAACTATTCTTGCCTTCTTATTTGTTTTAGGATTTTTGAAGTTAATAATTTTATTCTAACACTTTCCTAATGTTTCTAGCCTTAGCTCTTCTCTAGGTGCACTCTCTTTCCTTCTTGAAATCTATATTAAAAGAGACACATACATACATGGCTTGGGAGGGACCTTACAATCTCCCCCACTTAAAAGATTCGAGATGTCCTCATCTCGCGAGCTGGGGTAGTATCTAAGTAAATCCTCCTGTCTCTTTCAAAGTGGTGTCCCCACTAGGTAGAAATCCTTTTATCTAAACATTGTTCCGAGTTCCTTATTTCATGTGTTTGGCTTGTTTTGTTGTGCCTCCAAAAGGTCTATTATTCTAAAGTTAATTGGTCTTATTATCCTAAGTTCATGCATCCATATACCTCTCAAATGCTATGAACCTTCGAATTCCTTATTCTATACCCCCATGCAATATGGTACTTAACAAATTGTCATGGAGAAACGTAAGGGAATCAATCCTTTACGTAATCTAACCTATGATAGTAATTTCATAATCTTAGTATCGTCTTGTAGAATACCTCTATTCATCATGCACATTACTTCACATGAATCTTGCACCAATCCTCTTCTATTTACTCATAGAAATACTTGTTGAATTCGATTATCTTTAACCTTGCTATCCCTATTTCTTGACCTAATTTTTGCTCTAGCTCATGATTCCTTGTAGCCAGGGGTGGGCTTGACGTTCCTCTTGAATTAGGAGACCTCTTCTTGATTAACATGGAAGGACTCATGTCCTTCTTGATACTTTCTATATAAAAAAACTTCATCACAGTCTCTGGCTATAATTATGGCTTCTGAAATAGAGGATAGTTTTACATTCTTAATGAGGTTATTCAAAGGTAGATTAAGCTTCCAAATGAATCGATGGAGAAGAGTTACCTCATCCGTCTCTAGAGCAAATCGGAGAAGTTTAACAAAAGTTTGGTGGTATTCTTTTAGGGTCATCCTTTCTTGGGTTAGCTCCAAAAATTCATTCATTTTATCCTCTCGAAATCATGGAGGACAAAACCTTTCACGAAGGTGTAATTTCATGGCATCCCATAACTGATTCTGGTTCTAGTGGTTAGATTGACAACAATGCTTCCAACTAATTTGGCATTTCTTACGATTTTTAGACGTGAGCCAAGGGTGAGCTTGCTTCTTTCATTGTATCCATGAAAAGTTCAAAACTATCAAATGCTTATCATAGCGCCACATCTAAAGAGGCACTCTAGATTAATATATCTGAGATCTTCATTTTTTGAGAATTACATATCTGGTGCCTTGGTGGGGGATTGACACATCCAAAGATTATCAAGATTAATATGTCTGAGATGATTAGTTTTTTGAAAATTACACATCTAGTATCTTGGGATTAACACATCTAAGAGCATGATTCTCTAGGAATTACACATCCAAAGTTAGACCCATGTTTGTCCAAGATGGGTTCAAGATCTTGGATGATCTTCCTAGTGTAAAGCATCCAATGGATGACATTAACACGTCAACTATTCAAACCTTAATGGAGTTATAATCTTAATAGTTTATAATATGCAAACTAATGAGATATATCCTGAAAATTTCTTTGAACAAAGTTTCGGTCTATCCTTCTATTTAGTCTCTCACTAGTTTCTTAATTTGATCACCCTATGTTTTTCCTCACAAAAGGTTCTCTCCCCAATCTTATTTCTCAAATTTATTGTACAAATATCTTATGTGTGCACCCCCAAGATATAAGCACAATTTTATAGGATGATTGTCTCATCATGTGAGGATATTCAAATCACTTCTATGGCCAAAAGATATGATTGATTCGTCCTCATATGATAAACAATCACTTGTTTTAATCCCTTTGAAAAATAAATCCTAGGAACTAAGATCGGCTCTGATACCACTTGTAAGGTTCCCCCCTTCCAAAATAGAGGAAACACTTAAGATAGTCCACTAAGTCTTATCTTGAAGAAAATTTCCTACTCATCGACACCTTGACCATGCAGAGATTCAAGGATATGATCCATAGGTAAGACCTAGTTCTATCCCGTAGGGGGAGCGTGGTCTTCTAAAAAAAATCAAATCACCCATAGGGTAATTGATCATAATTTGGGCAACTACTAGTCTTCATTCCTAGAGACAATGCTTTTTTCCTCATCCATGCAAGCCACAGCCCCGCTGGCCTAGTCTTCTAGAATAGAATTGTCCGAGAATCTATTTATCTAACGTAGGGCTTTCACTTAATATGTTAGAAAGCTACCCGACTAATCCGGTCCATCCTCCGTAGGATGGTGCCGTCGTGGCATTCCATCCTCCCACTTTCCAACCTACTCACGCATCAATTTGTTTTTTAATTAGTCCTACCACACTATTTGACATAAATGAACATGTTCCTTAATTAAGGCCCTTTTCACAAGGTTTGTCAAAACATCCTTTTTTCACAATACAATAATGCCAAGACAAGATTTATAACAAAAAAGTTTATACATGAATCAATTTCATACAAGCCAAATCGGCTCTCTTATTCTTTTCCTTTATACCGCCGATGATCTAGAATTCGGCCTTCCAGTCTCTACATGCTGGGCAAAACCCTACGGGACCATACACCTCATCGTCGGCCCCGCTGGCAAGGACTCAAGCCGGCCTGTTGCCCTCTCAGGCTCCATTGCTCGATCCTCCCGCCACAGAGGGATGTTTGCACACTAGGGTGGGCTAATTCACCGCACTAGCCTGGGCCGTCAGAACTAGGCAGCATCACAATCACTCGTCTCAATCGGCGAACCTCATTCTCCCAATGGTATGAGGGATACCATGGGCCAACTCCGGGCCTTACTAACGTCTCCGCCGTGCGGCTATACAAGCACAAGAACGGGGTAGCGTCAAGGTAGGGAGAAGTTGTACCTGTACCTTAATAATCCTTTTCACAAAGATTTTAGCATTTCAACTTGAGATTGCGATAAGACATTCTTTATAAAGGCATATGCTGTTGTTTAAAAGAATATAATTTTTAAATAGTAAATCAATCAAATAGATCACTCTATTAACAATTAATAGAGAAGCCAGGGCCATACCTCAACCCCTAATAATGATATATAATTGAAAAATAAAATATGTATATACCTTATAGAAATTTATCATTTATCGTTGTCTTTGCTCGTTAACAAGAGCTTTAGAACTTGACATACGAGAATAGAGTCTTCTAATACCTTGTTTTATGATTGAAATCATCCAATCATCCCCAAGCTTTATCTCCTCTTACTCGTACTGTGACTCTTCTCGAGTCTTCTAATACCTTGTCTTACGATTGAAATCATCCAACCATCCCCAAGCTTTATCTCCTCTTACTCGTACTGTGACTCTTCTCTCTTTCTAAGGTCTATGGCAAAATAGCCTTCTCTTACAGGACTAGGGCATACTATTCTTTCTCTTAAAAAAAAAGCTATGGAGTTTTTGTCTCTTCCTCCGAAAGAACATAGTAATCTAAGCTTCTTTTCTAAGATATTAGATAAGAATGAAGGGATATATACATCTCAAGCTCTAGGATTACCTTGAGGCTACTTGCTGCCTTCTTAGAGTATTCCCTGTGTAGAGACCCTAACAGAATCAGCAAATTGTTTCAGCCATAACTCTCTGATAAAAACTCAGAATATGGTCATAGAACCAGTCAAAAGAACCGAAAGGCATTTGGTCTACAAGCTAGTGTGGGTAGAATAGGCAAAAATGTCTGTATATAGCCACAAACGTGCCATAAGAATGAAGGGATATATACATCTCAAGCTCTAGGATTACCTTGAGGCTACTTGCTGCCTTCTTAGAGTATTCCCTGTGTAGAGACCCTAACAGAATCAGCAAATTGTTTCAGCCATAACTCTCTGATAAAAACTCAGAATATGGTCATAGAACCAGTCAAAAGAACCGAAAGGCATTTGGTCTACAAGCTAGTGTGGGTAGAATAGGCAAAAATGTCTGTATATAGCCACAAACGTGCCATCTTTAGAAACGCAGTTTTTTCTCATTTTTAGCATGCATAGACTCTAAATATGTAAAAGTACTCTATATATGACCTCTTATCACCTAAATTCGAATTTTGAATCAAATTATTAGCTCCAAAAATCCTAGCTAATAACTTTATTCTAACACTTTCTTAATGTTTCTAGCCTTAACTCTTCTCTAGGTGCACTCTCTTATCTTCTTGAAATCAAAATTAAAAGAGACACATACATACATGGCTTGGGAGAGGGACCTTACAATCTCCCCCACTTAAAAGATTCGAGATGTCCTCATCTCGCGAGCTGGGGTAGTATCTAAGTAAATCCTCCTGTCTCTTTCAAAGTGGTGTCCCCACTAGGTAGAAATCTTTCACTTTCAAAGTGGTGTCCCCACTAGGTAGAAATCTTCTTTTATCTAAACATTGTTCCGAGTCCCTTATTTCATGTGTTTGGCTTGTTTTGTTGTGCCTCCAAAAGGTCTATTATTCTAAAGTTAATTGGTCTTATTATCCTAAGTTCATGCATCCATATACCTCTCAAATGCTATGAACCTTCGAATTCCTTATTCTATACCCCCATGCAATATGGTACTTAACAAATTGTCATGGAGAAACGTAAGGGAATCAATCCTTTACGTAATCTAGCCTATGATAGTAATTTCATAATCTTAGTATCGTCTTGTAGAATACCTCTATTTATCATGCACATTACTTCACATGAATCTTGCTCCAATCCTCTTCTATTTACTCATAGAAATACTTGTTGAATTCGATTATCTTTAACCTTGCTATCCCTATTTCTTGACCTAATTGTTGCTCTAGCTCATGATTCCTTGTAGCCAGGGGTGGGCTTGACGTTCCTCTTGAATTAGGAGACCTCTTCTTGATTAACATGGAAGGACTCATGTCCTTCTTGATACTTTCTATATAAAAAAACTTTATCACAGTCTCTGGCTATAATTATGGCTTCTGAAATAGAGGATAGTTTTACATTCTTGATGAGGTTATTCAAAGGTAGATTAAGCTTCCAAATGAATCGAAGGAGAAGAGTTATCTCATCTATCTCTAGAGCAAATCGGAGAAGTTTAACAAAAGTTTGGTGGTATTCTTTTAGGGTCATCCTTTCTTGGGTTAGCTCCCAAAATTCATTCATTTTATCCTCTCAAAATCCTGGAGGACAAAACCTCTCACGAACAAAGGTGTAATTTCATGGTATCCCATAACTGATTCTGGTTCTAGTGGTTAGATTGACAACAATGATTCCAACTAATTTGGCATTTCTTATGATTTTTAGACGCGAGCAAGGGTGAGCTTGCTTCTTTCATTGTATCCATGAAAAGTTCAAAACTATCAAATGCTTATCATAGCGCCACATCTAAAGAGGCACTCTAGATTAATATATCTGAGATCTTCATTTTTTGAGAATTACACATTTGGTGCCTGGGGGATTGACACATCCAAAGATTATCAAGATTAACATGTCTGAGATGATTAGTTTTTTGAAAATTACACATCTAGTATCTTGGGATTAACACATCTAAGAGCATGATTCTCTAGGAATTACACATCCAAAGTTAGACCCATGTTTGTCCGAGATGGGTTCAAGATCTTGGATGATCTTCCTAGTGTAAAGCATCCAATGAATGACATTAACACGTCAACTATTCAAACCTTAATGGAGTTATAATCTTAATAATTTATAATATGCGAACTAATGAGATATATCTTGAAAATTTCTCTAAACAAAGTTTCGGTCTATCCTTCTATTTAGTCTCTCACTAGTTTCTTAATTTGATCACCCTATGTTTTTCCTCACAAAAGGTTCTCTCCCCAATCTTATTTCTCAAATTTATTGTACAAATATCTTGCCTGTGCACCCCCAAGATATAGGCACAATTTCATAGGATGATTATCTCAACATGCGAGGATATTCAAATCACTTCTATGGCCAGTAGAGATGATTGATTCGTCCTCATATGATAAACAATCACTTGTTTTAATCCCTTGATAGTTAACCTTTGGAAAACAAATCCTAGGAACTAAGATCGGCTCTGATACCACTTGTAAGGTTCCCCCCTTCCAAAATAGGGGAAACACTTAAGATAGTCCACTAAGTCTTATCTTGGAGAAAATTTCCTACTCATCGACACCTTGACCATGCAGAGATTCAAGGATATGATTCATAGGTAAGACCTAGTTGTATCCCGCAGGGGGAGCGTGGTCTTCTAAAAAAATCAAATCACCCATAGGGTAATTGATCATAATTTGGGCAACTACTAGTCTTCATTCCTAGAGACAATGCTTTTTTCCTCATCCATGCAAGGCACAGCCACTGGCCTAGTGTCCGAGAACCTTTTTATCTAACGTAGGGCTTTCACTTAATATGTTGGAAAGCTAACCGATTAATCCGGTCCACCCATCCATAGGATGGTGCCGTCGGGGCATTCCATCCTCCCACTTTCAACCCTACTCACGCGTCAATTTGTTTTCTAATTAATCCTAGCAAACCGTTTGAAATAAATAAACATGTTCCTTAATTAAGGCCAGGGATTTCATTAACGTCTTCATAATGTCGTGATCATGTTAACAAAACCTTTTATTAACATATTAAAACTTGTGATCACTTTGTATATTCACATGACCTGAGCAATGACCTGCCAAAACCTACTAGTCCCGTAACCCCGTCGGGGTTCCTTGGTTTTCCTAACGGGCCTCCCGGGAAAACAAAAGAAACCGGCGGGGTTCTGTCATGTTTATAAACATTGCCTGATACCCATCATGAAACTTTTGGGGAGATAGTCCTTGTTTTGGGGGCGTGATATCTCTCCTCAAAGTACTTGTAGAGCTCTCGAGTTGCTAGAAGTGTCCTCTTGGGAAGAATGTCCTTATCTTAGGGGGTATCGTCTTTCCTTGTAGGCACTTCTAAGACTATTGAGCTACTCGTCCTTAGTTCTTTGAATTGGGGGCAGGGTGTGGTTCGTAGCTAATACTTGCGGAGATTTAGGGACAAAGTTGGAGTTATTTAGCTTTGCATTTGAGCTACGTAGGTAATCTACCTCATTCTGCTTTATGAATGGTTTGATGGAGCCAAGAGTCCTGCTTAGGGGCTTGTATTGGTTCTTGATAATTGATATAGTTTAGAGTAGACAAGGGTCTATTGTCCTATACTAGAGTATTGGGAAAGCATAGATCTTTGATTTTCTTTGTGAATGCTAGAGAAGGTCTATTGTCCTACACTAGAGTATTGGGCAAGCATAGATCTTTATTTGTGTAAAGTATCCTTAATTGGGTATAAAAGGCATCCTTTATTGGGGGTGCAATGTGCATTGTATGCATGCCAATTATATGTATCTTAATCTTAGAACACACATTTATGTATTCGTCTTGTCGTGATGCTAAAGGTTTAGCAAGGATTAATATTTATGGTTATGTAAGTATCCAAATAAAATAATTCATGGTCTAAAAACTTTCAGTCATCCTTTGCATTTAGCATGAATCGTCATGGATATCTTTATTTTCTAAAGTTAAAACAATAAACTATATATATGATGATCATCCTTCATTGGGGGTGCAATGTGCATTGTATGCAAGCTATCAATTATATGTATCTTAATCGTAGAACACACATTCATGCATTCGTCTTGTCGTGATGCTAAAGGTTTAGCAAGGATTAATATTTATGGTTATGTAAGTATCCAAATAAAATAATTCATGGTTTAAAAACTTTCAATCATCCTTTGCATTTAGCATGAATCGTCATGGATATCTTTATTTTCTAAAGTTAAAACAATAAACTACGTATATGATGATCATCCTTCATTGGGGGTGCAATGTGCATTGTATGCATGCTATCAATTATATGTATCTTAATCTTAGAACACACATTCATGCATTCGTCTTGTCGTGATGCTAAAGGTTTAGCAAAGATTAATATTTATGGTTATGTAAGTATCCAAATAAAATAATTCATGGTTTAAAAACTTTCAGTCATCCTTTGCATTTAGCATAAATCGTCTCATGGATATCTTTATTTTCTAAAGTTAAAACAATAAACTACGTATATGATTATCTTTTGAGTTTGTGAACATGTTAATGAAATCCTTTGGCATTGTAAAAACTGATTGTACAAATTACCCTACATATTAGAACTGTGGATGAAATTCTCCATATACGAATGCTGACATTGGAAATAACAACAATTATGGTAATGTCCGAAACCAGAGTGTATGAAAGATCACGCCCGATGAAGCTTTAGAGACGTCAAATTGGTCTAGACAATAGAACTGTGGGTGCAATCTCTGCGAAGGTAGACAGAATGAGCATGTCAAATCTTGGTCCTATGGAGCTTAATGGAGCTTAATGGTGTTGGCACATTTTCTCCTTTCACCTCCACTGGTATGTTCTCATAAGCATCAAAGTGGACGACGTGCATATCTACTGCATCTGCTTTGACCGCAATATCTGGCTCACTAGGATTTAGAATTGACATGCTGATTCTGCCCATTGCCCAACTTCGACCGTGACCTTCATACAAACTCTAATTGCGGGCATTACCATAGTTGTTATTTTCAATGTTAGCATTCATATATGGAGAGTTTCGTCCATAGTTATGATTGCAAGCCTCATTGTTTTTGTAGTCAGACCTTGCAAGATAGTTTCGAACAAGTGCCTCAGACATAAGCTTCTATACATAATCACTAGAGAGCATCATCATGAGCTTCATTACTAGAATCGAGAGAGAGAGAGAGAGTTGTGGAGTCGTTCGATAGGTGTGCAGATGAGAGACTCAACATTGAGTGACTAGAGAGAGAGAGATGATAAAGCCAAAGTTAATGCAACTAATAGTATACATTAAGACAAGTTGTAAAAGTGTTTAAAAGAGGATATTGCTAGAGTGAGTGGCACACACTTTACCCAACTCCCTCTCTCTATCTTCTTTTCATGTGCCTGCTCCTCTCTCTTTCTACTACAGTCATTTTACTTTGTAAACATCTTCTATGTATCTCAAAAGTCTATTTTTGACAAGAAAGTGCCATATCCAAAAACCTACACTTACATAATAAAAGCTATCGTTAGATTTTGGAGTGTCTTATATGTTGAGATATCGAGCTCGTCTAGTGAGGCGGTGGACACCGATGACCCGCCTGGGGGATAGGTCCCACACTTACACCACTGGCATGGTTGGTGAGATTTTGGGTGATATGCGGCCAGTGGGATGACAGGCTGTGTGACAGCCATTCTAGAGACTGGCATAGTTATAGCGCCAGCTCATTTAGTCGGGTTCACACTATAGAGAACCCGTGTATGTATTGGTTGAGTACCTTTCATATTATTGTGTACTCTTATCTTTGTATATGGTGTGTTGAGAGTGTTGAGTAGAGTAGAAGAAGATTTTCAACCTCTCACCTTGTGTGTTCTCTATTAGGGTTTTGTGAGTGTGTGTGTGTGCTTGCAAGAGCTCAAGCTCTCTTCCCCCCTGCATCTTTTCATGGTATCAGAGCCTGGTTCGTGCTAAGGGCTGAGCTGCAAGCAAGAGAACCACAGGAAGTGGTACGGAGGGTAAGAGCTTCAACTACTCTTCCCTATTGTGTTGGTGACTACACCCTTGTCGGGAGCTCTACGGGAGGCACCGGCAAACGGTCTCTGATTGAGGAGCTTTCTTCGCGGGTGTAAAGCTATAGGGCAACTATACAGTCTTATCGGACTATGATTTTTGGGCCGAAAACGCGTTTCGGGCGCGTCTGGACCTTCGTTTTTCAGAAAGCAGGCGATTTCGAGCACTGCGGGTAAGTCATCGATTCTCTGTAGAACTCTGTTTTAAGAACTGCAGGAAGACAGATTGACTGTGCAGACACTATGGGTGCTGCAAAGAGGTCTACAGTTGCCATTGGGTGTATGTATGCACACTGAAGTCACTGGTTGTGACATTTGAGAGTACTACAGTACCGCTGTGCAGAAAATACAGCATTTGTGCAGGAAAAACCAGAGTGCAGTTTCTGGTAAAATTGTGTGTTTGGCAAGATGTCTAATGATGGCATAACACAGATTGTGGCTGAGAAGCTGGATAAGAATAATTTCCATGCTTGAAGGTTCAGGTTGACAAATTTCCTGATGGGAAAGGGCTATTGGGACTACATAGAAGGTGAGCATGAAGAGGCACCAGAGATACCGGACATAAATCCCACTGCTGTAGATGTGAAAGAATTTAAAGACTGGAATCAAGGAGCTATAGGAAGGTTATGTATTGGCTCTCCATTAGTATACAGGACACCATGATTGGGCATATTCAGGATGCCAAGTCCCCCAAGGAGGCATGGGACACCTTGGTAAAGCTCTATGAAACAAATACCAAGGCACGTAAGATACAGTTGAAGAATGAACTTCATACTGTGGAGAAAAAGAGCATGTCTGTGAATGACTATGCCCTGAAGATAAAGGGTATTGTGGAATCCCTTGCATCTATTGGTGTGTCAGTAGATGATGATGACAAGGTGGAAGTCTGTCTACGTGGTCTCGGGCCACAATACAAGGCGTTCAAGATGTCCATTCATCAGACTCGGGAAAACATTCCCAACTTTACAGATTTGGTGTCTATGCTGATTATCGAAGAGAAGAGCTTGGGTGAAGACCAACAGTCTTCACAAAGCAAAAACAGTTCAGAGCAACAGGCCTTCTACACGAGTTCAGGAAGAGGACGAGGTAGAGGAGGCCGTGGACACGGTCAAGGAGGTGGCCGAACAGGTAATCAGAATTATGGCCAGCAGCAGCAGCAATAACAATAGTCCCAGAATAATCAACAACAACAACAACAACACGCAAGTGGAAGAGGCAAATTCAGAGGCAGGGGGAGTTAAAGAGGCCGTGGAAATTGGCAAAGGTAATATAATGATGCACGTGAATGCTATTATTGTGGTAAGCCTGGACATGTGCAGGCAGAATGTTATAAGAAGCAGGCTGACATGCAAAATGGGAAAGTGCAGCAAAACAACTATGCATCCTCAAGCAGAAATAATGAGGATAATGAAAGGTTGTTTGTTATGCAGCATGTCGTGAATGCCATGTCTGAAAATGTTGATGCAGCACAAAAAGATAATGTATGGTATGTGGATTCAGGCGCTTCGAACCACATGACGAGTCATGGGGAGTGGTTCAAGGAGATGAAAAACCCGGAAAGACCAGGTTTTGTGGAAACAGGGGATGACACTGCTCATCCAATTGCCCACGTTGGAGATGTGCCATTGTCTATGCAGGATGGCAAAGTGAAGTACCTTGTGGATGTACTTCATGTACCGAACATAACAAAGAATCTGGTTTCAGTTGGCCAGATGATTGAGCAGGGTTTGCAGGTTCGGTTTAACCCTGATGGGTGTTATGTTGAAGATTTCAAAGACAAGTGCAGGTTGGTTGCAAAAGGCAACAGAGTGGGCAGAATGTTTACGTTGAATGTAGACATGCCTGAAATGAGTGCTGCGATGTTTGCAAATGGTTCAGGAATTGTTGCAAACACAGACATTTGGCATAAAAGGATTGGACATGTAAATGTGCAGAGATTGAAGTCTATGCAGACAAAAGGAATTGTGACAGGGCTACCAAAATTTAAAGTGGAAGGTATGCAGAAAATATGTGAAGCATGCCAATTTGGGAAGTAAACAAAGCATGTGTTTCCACGTAACAGATATGTGAGCAGAAATGCACTAGATGTTGTGC
This sequence comes from Cibotium barometz, assembly GCF_041138505.1. Classification (NCBI taxonomy): domain Eukaryota; kingdom Viridiplantae; phylum Streptophyta; class Polypodiopsida; order Cyatheales; family Cibotiaceae; genus Cibotium; species Cibotium barometz. Next base: position 34,213,120 of record NC_141104.1, on the reverse strand, counting down.
ATTCAGATGTATGGGGTCCTACGAAGTCCATATCTATGGGAGGCTGCAGGTATTATGTGACTTTCATTGATGACCACACGAGGAAAGTGTGGGTATATTTCATGAAGGAGAAGAGTGAGGTGTTCACTCACTTTTAGAATTTCAGAGTTTTGGTTGAAAAGCAAACAGGGAAATATGTAAAGTGCCTAAGGTCAGATGGAAGGGGAGAGTACTTCTCCAATCTGAATTCTTGAAGAAGAATGGTATTCGGAGACAGTTTACATGCAGATACACTCCGCAGCAAAATGGAGTTGCTGAGCGAAAAAACAGGCACATTGCTGAGATTGCGCGAGCATTGATGGAAGAGAAGAATATGCCGCATTGCTATTGGCTGTTTCTACAGCAGTATACATCATGAACAGGACTCCAACTACAGCCATACATGATGTAACTCCAGAGGAGAGGTTTACTGGCAAAAAACCAGATTTGTCTCATCTGAAAGTATTTGGATGCATTGCATATGTGCATGTGCCAGATGAGCTAAGAACTAAGCTGGATCCAAAATCTGAAAAATGTGTGTTTATTGGATATTCCCTTGAGCAAAAGGGATATAGGTGTTATAACCCTGCTACACGTGAGTTGAGGGTAAGCAGGGATGTTGTCTTTGATGAGATGAGCAGCTAGTATGCTGCTGAAAAAGAAGCTGTTGGGGCTGATGTGAGTGGAAGTGTGGTTGCACAGAATGCAGGTCAGCAGTCATACTCTTTGAGTGGACCAGGAGAGTCCTCATCTAGTGGGTCTATTGATAGACCATGGAGTGGCAGGCTACGTCATAATACCAGTCCTGCAAATGTGATTAGTACATCACGTAAAGGAAAAGAGAAAGTGGTTGAGCCCCTTGGTATGCCTGACATTTCTGCAGGGCATTCTCATGTTGATGGAGAGTCTAGTGGCTTAGATATGAGCCTTGATGAGGAGCTTGGGATCCCAGCTATGAGAACACCTGGTGTAAAGAAGGCTATGGAAGCCATGAATGAAAAGCTACGAAGATCTGGTAGAGTGAAGAACCCTGTGCAGAGATTTACTTATGATGGTTATGTGGCACATCACTATGCATATATGGCAAAGGTTGTGCAGGTTGTTGAGCCCACATGCATTGATGAGGCTGTTGGAAATGTGTGTTGGGAGAAAGCTATGGATGAAGAGATGGATGCACTATATGGAAATGAGACTTGGGATTTAGTGCAATTGCCTGAAGGCAAGAAAGCCATTGGATGCAAGTGGGTGTACAAAGTCAAACATAACAGTGATGGAAGCATAAACAGGTACAAGGCTAGATTGGTAGTAGCCAAGGATATGCGCAGACATATGGGATTGATTATGAGGAAACTTTCAGCCCAGTTGCCAAGATGGCAACGGTGAGAGTTGTAATAGCAGTGGCTGCGTCAAAGCAATGGTCTTTACATCAGATGGATGTAAAGAATGCATTCTTGCATGGCAAGAAGAGGTGTATATGTTGCAGCCACCTGGTTATCCGTAGACACACTGGTCAAAAATGCCAAACCAGTGTCCATGGCTGAAGTAGTAAGAATGGCAAAGGATTTTGCTGAGGATGTGGGTCACCCCGAGCATGTTTGCAGGTTGAAGAAAGCCTTGTATGGCTTAAAGCAAGCACCAAGAGCATGGTCTGACAAGATCTCTGAATATCTTGTCACTATTGGCTTTCATGTAGCCAATGCAGATTTCTCATTGTATGTGAGACATGGTGATAGAGGAAAGGTGCTTGTTGTCATCTATGTAGATGACTTGATCATTATTACGGGGGACCATGATGCAGAGATCTTTGATGTAAAGATCTTGCTTAGACAGAAGTTTGAGATGAAGGATCTGGGGGAGCTCAGATATTTTTTGGGCATTGAGGTGATTAGATCACCACATGGTATTGGATTACTGCAGAGACAGTATGGCTTGGACATGTTGTCCAAGTATGGTATGACAGGCTGTAAGCCTATTTCCGTGCCATTGGATCAGAATGGCAAGTTGAGTGCAGATTCAGGAGAGATCTTGGAGGATCCTACTATGTACATGAGCATAGTAGGAAGCTTGATCTACATGACGATCACCAGACCAGATGAGCTATGCTGTTGGGTTGGTGAGTCAGTTTATGTAGGTTCCACGGAAACCGCATTTGGATGCAGTGAGACGCATACTGAGGTATGTGAAGTCTACTTTGCATTGTGGACTATTCTATGAGACTGGGACAGAGATATGTGTACATGGGTACACAGATGTTGATTGGGCTGGTAGTATCTCAGATAGAAGATCTACTAGTGGATTCATGTTTTCTTTGGGGAGTGCTGCTATGACTTGGAGCAGCAAGAAGCAGCCTACGGTTGCTCTATCGAGTACAGAGGAGCTGCTATGGCAGCATGTGAGGTAGCTTGGTTGAGAAAGCTACTTGCAGATTTGGGTCTATCAGTGGATAGACAAGTTGTCATTTTTTGTGACAACATTAGCAGTATACAGTTGGCTAGGAACCCAATCTTTCATGCTCGTACGAAGCACATAGAGGTCCACTACCACTTCGTCAGAGAGAAGGTCTTGGCAGGAGATCTTGACCTTGTTTATGTCAGCACAGAGGATCAGGTAGCTGACATCTTCACCAAAGCATTGGGTACAGAGAAGCTCCGCAGATTCAGGGCTTCGCTTGGTGTACATGAGATGGAGTTGAGCTTGAGGGGGAGTGTTGAGATATCGAGCTCGTCTAGTGAGGCGGTGGACACTGATGACCCGCCTGGGGGATAGGTCCCACACTTACACCACTGGCATGGTTGGTGAGATTTTGGGTGATATGCGGCCAGTGGGATGACAGGCTATGTGACAGCCATTCTAGAGACTGGCATAGTTATAGCGCCAGCTCATTTAGTCGGGTTCACACTATAGAGAACCCGTGTATGTATTGGTTGAGTACCTTTCATATTATTGTGTACTATTATCTTTGTATATGGTGTGTTGAGTGTTGAGTAGAGTAGAAGAAGATTTTCAGCCTCTCACCTTGTGTGTTCTCTATTAGGGTTTTGTGAGTGTGTGTGTGTGCTTGCAAGAGCTCAAGCTCTCTTCCCCCCTGCATCTTTTCATTATACATGTTGCACTCCTCATCTACACACCTACCGTGACAGAGAGAGAGAGAGAGAGAGAGAGAGAGAGAGAGTTGTGAAGTGTATCATGAGAGAGAGAGAGAGAGGGGGGGAGGAAGAGAGAGAGAGTCGTGATAGATAGAGAGAGGGGGGGAGGAAGAGAGAGAGAGTCGTGAGACAGATAGAGAGAGAGGAAACATTAGATGACATTTTTAATAGTTTTGTGAGTTCCTAAAGAGAGGAAAATAATGTTTAGTATTGCTTTATATTTTAAGAAAATAGAGGGAGAAAAGGTAATTTATTAGGGATTATGTATATTTTAAGAGAAAAAAAGAACTCCTCATCTACACACCTATCGTGATAGAGAGAGAGAGAGAGAGAGAGAGAGAGAGAGTTGTGAAGTGTATCATGAGAGAGAGAGAGAGGGGGGGGAGGAAGAGAGAGAGAGAGAGAGAGAGAGAGAGAGAGAGATTCATTTTTACGAGTCACGACATCATGAAATTAAACTTAAAGATAATATGATGTAAACTTTGATCCATGAAATACTCATGCCGCATTACCAACCAAGTATCACATGGATCACACACAATAAAAACAATACAAGCCGCATCAAGCAAATTTACGACATTTTTTCGACCGCGTTAATGATCAAATGCCGCAATATGCAAAAAACAATATATGCACTAGCGGATGACACCAACTTGCTGCGTTAACGACACCAACTTGCTGCGTTAACGACAAAATGCCGCCCGAATCTATGGGAATACGAATAGGATATGGACATACATTGGCCGCGTTACCGACCATATGCCCGCATTTGACAAAGGGAAGGGAAGGGAAGGTGACATCGCCATAACGATACTATGCTTGCCGCGTTACCGATGACTAGTACCGCTACGATGTGCCATACTTACCATAGGACACAAACTAGCCGCGTTACCGACTATGTGTCCCACGATAAGCACCATTCTGAAGAATGGCCTTACACACACACACCCCTCGTGTGGCGGACCACCCACATCCGGCCGCGCATTGCAACCATGGGTGGCTGCCCGCACGAACACACACACCCACACACACACACACACACCTACAACTATCATTACCTGTGTATACTGTCAGCAATGAAAGGGCCCCCCGGGCCCGTATATATACAAAAATGTAGCCCGCCGGGCTAAATGACGACCCCGGTGGACCCACCGGGGTTTTCAAATTCCCAGCGGGACCGCCGGGTATTGCAAAAATCCAGTTGGGATTTTAGCCGGTTACCAGGGAATCTCCCACCGGCTTTGTTGGGAACATGTTAACACATGTTATTAACAAAAAAAAATTGTGATCACGTGAATATAAAATCATTGATTAAGGCCCTTTTCACAAGGTTTGTTAAGACAGTCTTTTTTCACAATACAATAAGGCCAAGATAAAATTTATAACAAAAAAGTTTATACATGAATAAATTTCATACAAGCCAAATCGGCTCTCTTATTCTTTTCCTTTATACCGCCGATGATCTAGAATTCGGCCTTCCAGCCTCAACATACTGGGCAAAACCCTACGGGACCATACACCTCATCGTCGGCCCCGTTGGCGACGACTCAAGCCGGCCTGTTGCCCACTCAGGCTCCATCGCTCGATACTCCCGCCCCTCAAAGGGATGTCTACGCACTAGGGTGGGCTAATTCACCATACTAGCCTGGGCCCTTAGAACTAGGCAGCATCACAATCACTTGTCTCAATCGGCGAACCTCATTCTCCCAATGGTATGAGGGATACCATGGGCCAACTCCGAGCCTTACTAACATCTCCGTCATTCGGCTATACAAGCACAAGAACGGGGTAGCGTCAAGGCAAGGAGAAGTTGTACCTGTACCTTAATTTAACCAAGATAACAATCCATTTACTCAACTAAACCATAGGACTAGAATCCATGTTACCTTCTTAAGAAAACAATCCTTTTCACAAAGATTTTAGCATTTCAACTTGAGATTGCAATAAGACATTCTTTATTGAGGCATATGCTGTTGTTTAAAAGAATACAATTTTTAAATAGTAAATCAATCAAATAGATCACTATTAACAATTAATAGAGAAGCCGGGGCCATACCTATTAACAATTAATAGAGAAGCCGGGGCCATACCTCAACTCCTAAGAATGATATATAATTGAAAAACAAAATATGTATATATCTTATAGAAATTTATCGTTTATCGTTGTCTTTGCTCGTTAACAAGAGCTTTAGAACTTGACATATGAGAATAGAGTCTTCTAATACCTTGTCTTACGATTGAAATCATCCAATCATCCCCAAGCTTTATCTCCTCTTACTCATAGTGTGACTCTTCTCTCTTTCTAAGGTCTATGGCAAAATAGCCTTCTCTTACAGGACTACGGCATACTATTCTTTCTCTAAAAGAAAAGCTATGGAGTTTTGGTCTCTTCCTCCGAAAGACCATAGTAATCTAAGCTTCTTTTCTAAGATATTAGATAAGAATGAAGGGATATATACATCTCAAGCTCTAGGATTACCTTGAGGCTACTTGTGCTGCCTTCTTATATTTTTCCCTGTGTAGAGACCCTGACAGAATCAGCAAATTGTTTCAGCCCTGATAAAAACTCAGAATATGGTCATAGAACCAGTCAAAAGAACTGGAAGGCATCTGGTCTACAAGCTAGCGCGGGTAGAATAGGCAAAAATGTCTATATATAGCCACAAACGTGCCATCTTTAGAAACGCATTGTTTTTCCTAATTTTTAGTATGCATAGACTCTAAATATGTAAAAGTACTCTATATATGACCTCTTATCACCTAAATTCGAATTTTGAATTTTTAGTATGCATAGACTCTAAATATGTAAAAGTACTCTATATATGACCTCTTATCACCTAAATTCGAATTTTGAATCAAATTTTTAGCTCCAAAAATCCTAGCTAATAATTTTATTCTAACAGTTTCCTAATGTTTCTAGCCTTAACTCTTCTCTAGGTGCACTCTCTTTCCTTCTTGAAATCTATATTAAAAGAGACACATACATACATGGCTTGGGAGGGACCTTACAATCTCCCCCACTTAAAAGATTCGAGATGTCCTCATCTCGCGAACTGGGGTAGTATCTAAGTAAATCGTCCTGTCTCTTTCAAAGTGGTGTCCCCACTAGGTAGAAATCTTCTTTTATCTAAACATTGCTCCGAGTCCCTTATTTCATGTGTTTGGCTTGTTTTGTTGTGCCTCCAAAAGGTCTATTATTCTAAAGTTAATTGGTCTTATTATCCTATGTCCATGCATCCATATACCTCTCAAATGCTATGAACCTTCGAATTCCTTATTCTATACCCCCATGCAATATGGTACTTAACAAATTGTCATGGAGAAACGTAAGGGAATCAATCCTTTACGTAATCTAGCCTATGATAGTAATTTCATAATCTTAGTATCGTCTTGTAGAATACCTCTATTCATCATGCACATTACTTCACATGAATCTTGCACCAATCCTCTTCTATTTACTCATAGAAATACTTGTTGAATTCGATTATCTTTAACCCTGCTATCCCTATTTCTTGACCTAATTTTTACTCTAGCTCATGATTCCTTGTAGCCCAAGGGTGGGCTTGACGTTCCTCTTGAATTAGGAGATCTCTTCTTGATTAACATGGAAGGAGATCTCTTCTTGATTAACATGGAAGGACTCATGTCCTTCTTAATACTTTCTATATAAAAAAACTTTATCACAGTCCTTGGCTATAATTATGGCTTCTGAAATAGAGGATAGTTTTACATTCTTGATGGGGTTATTCAAAGGTAGATTAAGCTTCCAAATGAATCGATGGAGAAGAGTTATCTCATCTGTCTCTAGAGCAAATCGGAGAAGTTTAAGAAAGTTTGGTGGTTTTCTTTTAGTGTCATCCTTTCTTGGGTTAGCTCCAAAAATTTATTCATTTTATCCTCTCGAAATCCATGAGGACAATACCTCTCACGAAGGTATAATTTAATGGCATCCCATAACTGATTCTGGTTCTAGTGTGGTTAGATTGACAACAATGCTTCCAAGTAATTTGGCATTTCTTATGATTTTTAGATGCGAGCAAGGGTGAGCTTGCTTCTTTCATTGTATCCATGAAAAGTTCAAAACTATCAAATGCTTATCATAGTGCCACATCTAAAGAGGCACTCTAGATTAATATATCTGAGATCTTCATTTTTTGAGAATTACACATTTGGTGCCTTGGGGGATTGACACATCCAAAGATTATCAGGATTAACATGTCTGAGATGATTAGTTTTTTGAAAATTACACATCTAGTATCTTGGGATTAACACATCTAAGAGCATGATTCTCTAGGAATTACACATCCAAAGTTAGACCCATGTTTGTCTGAGATGGGTTCAAGATCTTGGATGATCTTCCTAGTGTAAAGCATCCAATGGATGACATTCACACGTCAACGATTCAAACCTTAATGGAGTTATAATCTTAATAATTTATAATATGCGAACTAATAAGATATATCCTGAAAATTTCTCTAAACAAAGTTTCGGTCTATCCTCGATTTAGTCTCTCACTAGTTTCTTAATTTGATCACTGGGCTATGTTTTTCCTCACAAAAGGTTCTCTTCCCAATCTTATTTCTCAAATTTATTGTACAAATATCTTGCGTGTGCACCCCCAAGATATAAGCACAATTTCATAGGATGATTGTCTCAACATGTGAGGATATTCAAATAACTTCTATGGCCAGTAGAGATGATTGATTCGTCCTCATATGATAAACAATCACTTGTTTTAATCCCTTGATAGTTAACCTTTGAAAAATAAATCCTAGGAACTAAGATCGACTCTGATACCACTTGTAAGGTTTCCCCCTTCCAAAATAGGGGAAACACTTAAGATAGTCCACTAAGTCTTATCTAGGAGAAAATTTCCTACTCATCGACACCTTGACCATGCAGAGATTCAAGGATATGATTCATATGTAAGACCTAGTTCTATCCCACAGGGGGAGCGTGGTCTTCTAAAAAAAATCAAATCACCCATAGGGTAATTGATCATAATTTGGGCAACTACTAGTCTTCTTTCCTAGAGATAACACTTTTTTCCTCATCCATGCAAGGCTCAGCCCGCTGGCCTAGTCTTCTAGAATAGAATTGTCCAAGAACCTATTTATCTAACGTGGGGCTTTCACTTAATATGTTGGAAAGCTACCCGACTACTCCGGTCCACCCGTCCGTAGGATGGTGCCGTCAGGGCATTCCATCCTGCCACTTTCCACCCTACTCACGCGTCAATTTGTTTTCTAGTTAATCCTACCACACTATTTGACATAAATAAACATGTTCCTTAATTAAGGCCATTTTCACAAGGTTTGTTAAAACAGCCTTTTTTCACAATACAATAATGCCAAGACAAGATTTATAACAAAAAAGTTTATACATGAATCAATTTCATACAAGCCAAACCGGCTCTCTTATTATTTTCCTTTATACCGCCGATGATCTAGAATTTGGCCTTCCAGCCTCTACATGCTGGGCAAAACCCTACGGGACCATACACCTCATCGTTGGCCCCGTTGACACGGACTCAAGCCGGCCTATTGCCCTCTCAAGCTCGATCGCTCGATCCTCCCGCCCCTTAGAGGCATGTCTGCGCACTAGGGTGGGTTAATTCACCGCACTAGCCTAGGCCCTCAGAACTAGGCAGCATCACAATCACTCGTCTCAATCAGCGAACCTCATTCTCCCAATGATATGAGGGATACCATGGGACACAACTCCGAGCCTTACTAACGTCTCCACCGTCCGGCTATACAAGCACAAGAACGGGGTAGCGTCAAGGCAGGGAGAAGTTGTACCTGTACCTTAATTTAACCAAGATAACAATCCATTTATTCAACTAAACCATAGGACTAGAATCCATGTTACCTTCTTAAGAAAACAATCCTTTTCACAAAGATTTTAGCATTTCAACTTGAGATTGCGATAAGACATTCTTTATTGAGGCATATGCTGTTGTTTAAAAGAATACAATTTTTAAATAGTAAATCAATCAAATAGATCACTATTAACAATTAATAGAGAAGTCGGGCCATACCTCAACCCCTAAGAATGATATATAATTGAAAAACAAAATATGTATATACCTTATAGAAATTTGTCGTTTATCGTTGTCTTTGCTCGTTAACAAGAGCTTTAGAACTTGACATATGAGAATAGAGTCTTCTAATACCTTATCTTACGATTGAAATCATCCAATCATTAACAAAATATGTATATACCTTATAGAAATTTATCGCTTATCGTTGTCTTTGCTCGTTAACAAGAGCTTTAGAACTTGACATATGAGAATAGAGTCTTCTAATACTTACGATTGAAATCATCCAATCATCCCCAAGCTTTATCTCCTGTTACTCATACTGTGACTCTTCTCTCTTTCTAAGGTCTATGGCCAAATAGCCTTCTCTTACAGGACTACGGCATACTATTCTTTCTCTAAAAGAAAAGCTATGGAGTTTTGGTCTCTTCCTCCGAAAGAACATAGTAATCTAAACTTCTTTTCTAAGATATTAGATAAGAATGAAGGGATATTTACATCTCAAGCTCTAGGATTACCTTGAGGCTACTTGCTGCCTTCTTACAGTTTTCCCTGTGTAGAGACCCTGACAGAATCAACAAATTGTTTTGGCCATAACTCTCTGATAAAAACTCAGAATATGGTCATAGAACCAGTCAAAAGAACCGGAAGGCATCTGGTCTACAAGGTAGCGTAGGTAGAATAGGCAAAAATGTCTGTATATAGCCACAAACGTGCCATCTTTAGAAACACATTGTTTTTCCTTATTTTTATTATGCATAGACTCTAAATATGTAAAAGTACTCTATATATGACCTCTTATCACCTAAATTCGAATTTTGAATCAAATTATTAGCTCCAAAAATCCTAGCTAATAATTTTATTCTAACACGTTCGTAATGTTTCTAGCCTTAACTCTTCTCTAGGTGCACTCTCTTTCCTTCTTGAAATCTATATTAAAAGAGACACATACATACATGGCTTGGGAGGGATCTTACAATCTCCCCCACTTAAAAGATTCGAGATGTCCTCATCTCGTGAGCTGGGGTAGTATCTAAGTAAATCCTCTTGTCTCTTTCAAAGTGGTGTCCCCACTAGGTAGAAATCTTCTTTTATCTAAACATTGTTCTGAGTCCCTTATTTCATGTGTTTGGCTTGTTTTGTTGTGCCTCCAAAAGGTCTATTATTCTAAAGTTAATTGGTCTTATTATCCTAAGTTCATGCATCCATATACCTCTCAAATGCTAAGTTCATGCATCCATATACCTCTCAAATGCTATGAACCTTCGAATTCCTTATTCTATACCCCCATGCAATATGGTACTTAACAAATTGTCATGGAGAAACGTAAGGGAATCAATCCTTTACGTAATCTAGCCTATGATAGTAATTTCATAATCTTAGTATCGTCTTGTAGAATACCTCTATTCATCATGCACATTACTTCACATGAATCTTGCACCAATCCTCTTCTATTTACTCATAGAAATACTTGTTGAATTCGATTATCTTTAATCCTACTATCCCTATTTCTTGACCTAATTTTTGCTCTAGCTCATGATTCCTTGTAGATAGGGGTGGGCTTGACGTTCCTCTTGAATTAGGAGATCTCTTCTTGATTAACGTGGAAGGACTCATGTCCTTCCATGATTAACATGGAAGGACTCATGTCCTTCTTGATTAACATGGAAGGACTCATGTCCTTCTTGATACTTTCTATATAAAAAAACTTTATCACAATCCTTGGCTATAATTATGGCTTCTAAAATAGAGGATTGGAATGAAGGGATGTAATGCATGAAAAATATGAGTAATCACCATGTAAACATGATGCCTAAGTGTGTTTAGTCTCTCACCAAGAGAATGGAAATAGCCTTCCACAAGCCAAGAGAGAAGCCACGAGCTCCAAGAAACATAAGTTTCCATTTCTAAAAATGATCATCAAAAGTTACAACCATGGTCCAAGTCCCCTCTTTTATACATGGACTTGTCCCATTATTAACCCTATTGAATAAAGTTCCTACTTTATTACAAACCATCCCTTCCCAAAGATTTTGTCCTCAAAATCAATAACATGTACAATCTCAAAGTATGAGACTCTAATGTAATCAATGGGAAGTGGTTAAGAGTTCTCAAGTACATCCAAAGCACATATACAATGAAAATCCGGATGTATACAAGTCCACAAAGCTTCAAGCCCAAAGTGTATGAGTGGGACTGTTATGACAGCCATTCTAGTCGATGAAGACCCTTGAAAATCCTTCATTTAGACTCCATATATTGGGCTGAAAATGATATGTACACTCAGCCATATGTAGCCCACATCATAATCTTTCATTAGGATACGCCATGAAGCTTGTTGGAGTAGAAAAATAGGCCCAATAGTAGACCTTCCCAAAGCTGTCCAGAAATTACAGCATGTATACTTCTTTGTGTTGAGTTTGAGAGAGTTGATGGATTTAGAGTTGATGAAGCTATGAGTGCTCCCGGAATCCACAAGAATATGTGCAACCCTCCCATTGATGGTCCCCACCAACCTTAGTGTGCTTGGGTTCTTGCAACCCGCCAACAACTCTTGTGAGATAGAGCATATGCAAGCTGAAATTTCTGCATTGGTAGGCATGTCTCCGTCCACAAGGCTTTCCTTAACTCCACCTCCCGGATCAAACGGAAACTCACCATCCTCCGTGATGAAAGAATGATCTTCAAGTGCTTCTTCATTGCAATCCTCCCATTCCTCAATGTCATGAGAGTCATCCTTGTTCTCTTCCTCATCCATGAGGATCATAGTGGCCACAATCTTCTTTGATTTGCACACATGCCCGGGTGACCACCTCTCTTTGCACTTGAAACATAGCCCTTTGCTTCTCAACTCCTCAATCTTTGGATCATCCATTCTTTGAGTCTTCTTGAAGGGTTGAAAGGGCTTCTTCTTCATGAACTCACTACTCTTTTTGGCATCAAATTGATGTATCTCATTCTTTGGCTGTCCACCCCCAAATGATGTAGGAGTTCTTGGATTAGAGGATGGTAATGTAGAGGTAGGAACTTTCCCAAAATTGTAAGAAGTAGTGGTTGGTTTGAGTGTGTCTTTGGTGAAGGTTATGGGCTGAGACCTCTTGTACTTTGGCTCATAGAGTTCGGCTAACCTCATAGCTTCTTTGAGAGAGCTAGGCCTTTGAGCCGACACATCCGCCTTGATGAAGTGTTCAAGCCCATGCACAAACTTTTTCATCTTCATGTCTTTACTCAAGCCTTCCACGTACATTGAAAGCTTAAAAAATCTCTTGATGTAACCTCTCACCATCATCCCCTTTTGAGAAAGCTCATACCATTCTTCATGGTATCGGTCGAGCACTAAGGGTGAAATGTAAGGGTGAAATGAAGGCCAAGTTCATCTCCCGCTTCAATCCTTCCCAAGTTGATGGCGTGTTCCCTTGTTTGACCAAGTGCCTCCACCATTGATGAGCATAATCTTCAAGATGTAAGGAGGAAAATTGTACCATATCACGCTCACTTTTTGGGTAAAGTTGGAAATAGGTGTCAAGCTTGGTAGCCCACTCCTCCAACTCTTGCGGAGATGACCCGTCACCTTTGAACTTTGATAGTGAGATTTTGTCTTTGACATCCTTGGAAGATATGTGGGATGGGTTATCATGTTGGGTAGAGGGCTTGAATCTTTGCATCTTCGAGTATGACTCCATAAATTGTGCAAAGTCTTTGTAATCCCTCTTGAATCTTGATGATATTCGACAATTCCATCCACTTCTCGTGAGCATCCCTTTGTCTTTGGGCAAAGGACATTTGATTCCAATCGAGTGCAATCTCCTCATCATTCACAAACACCTCATCCTCTTCCCTTGAATGCATTGCCCTAGAAAAGGTAGGACCCTTTGATGCATTGAGGTGAGACAAACCCGAATGAAAAGAAGGAGGAAACATGTCCTTGACAAGAGGTCTCCATGCATCGGCCATGAATCCCCGAGTGGATGCTCCCAATGGATCCTCTTGTACGGCCTTCATGGAATCCTCATTCAAGATGCCCTTTCCTTTTCTTTGCTCATAGTCACCATAATTCCCATGCTTTTCTTGTGCTTGAGACTTCCCAAACTTGTCCTCCATCACACCAATCCGTGAGGATAATGTTTCAAAATGAGAATCAAGCTTGGAGTCTAAGGTCTCCAACCGTTGTACAAGCATTTGCATGAGGGTGTCATGGTTAACCGCCGCTTGTGTCCCTTGAGAAATTTGATTATGTACATTGCCCCCATTGTCTTCATTGATGAATGCATCCCTTGCATCCATATTACCTTCCATGTCCTCATCACCAATGATCATTTCTTGCACAACATCCCCACCCTTGCGTGGTCTTCCCTTCGGCATAGTGAAGAAATGCAAGATGTTGGTAGAATGCCCAAATGATGTCGGAATTGGACAAAAGAAGGTTCTATGGGTAGGTAATGGTGTCTACTATCCTCCCAAATGAACACAGTAAGAATTAGGTGTGGGCAAGTACTCTCTGTTTTAGGGTTTGTGCGGGACAGCTGAAAGTAGTAATTTGGCTCTAAAACGCAAAATATATGTCGAAATTAGGATTTTGACGGCTCTATAGAAAGCTAACGGAAGATAGAACCTACCCCTAAAAGCATTTTGATTCAATCAAAGTGGAAGTATATTCTGTTTGACTTTGACCAAAAAGTCAACATGACTACTTTGACCGAGATTGTGATATCCGATTAAGGGGTTCTATGGCTCATTTGAAAACTCTCAAGGAGTAGAATAGAGTCGTGTAATCACTCGGACCTAATCCCAAAAATCCTAGGACTGAATTAGGGTTTTGTAAAATCTCAGAAATTCCCAAAATTCGGTCCCAAAGCTCAATCCGGCTACAAATGATTGGTGTTTCTCCCCTTGGTAGTTGTGAATAACTCTTCAAGTGTATCCATGGGGTAAATCTCCAATCAATAAGCTTGTTTGGCTCCCTTGTTGGAAAAATTCCGCCAGAGTCTCCTTTGTAATTGGAACCAAATCTCAAATGAAAATGCAACTTCTCAAATCACAATGCAATACTCTTTGTATCCCACAATGTCATGAAAGATCATATGCACTCTTTGTCCATCAAAGCATTTGCAATATCCACACAATATGACGGAAAAGGGGCCCCATTGCCCAAATGCATCCACAAAGTCGATGGTGAGGATTGTTGAGGACGCGCGTTGAAGCTTGCCGATCTCCTGGCCAAGCTCTTCTCACCCCTTCACCGAGTTTTCCTCCAAGGTGAAGGTTGAGGCCATTTCTTCACACCGGCAGTGTACCTAATCCCCCTTTGTACCGCTTTACCATGGCAATCACGGCACAAAGAGTTCAAGCCATTCTCCCCTTGGCCTCTCCAACCAATGCCAAGGTACCCTCACACATTGCTAGATTCTATAGAAACTTGAAGTGGTAGCAATGGTGAGTGTAGGTACAAAATGATGTGGATAATATCAAATGATAGAACAAGTTTGTTGGCTTACAAGTATTGAGCATGACTCATGCCCTTTTACAATTTAGAACTCATCAATAAAGCATGGACTCATGCCTCAATCCATCATCCAAAAGCTCCAACACAAACCAACAATTCACAATGCCCTCACCATGGCATTTGCATAAGCATTTGTTAACCACAATCAAGGCATTTGCAATTGCATTCCAACAATCCCTTTCACATCATATTGACAAATGCATGCTTCCAAAACTTATGCTCTCTTATGCCCATGTGTAAAACATAGCATTGGCATGGCTATGTATAGCATCCATAGTGTCCATATGGCATCAAGATGAGCATGAGGGACTCCAAAAACATTGCATAAGCTTGCTATTCCATCAATGGCATGCCAAATGAGACATAATGAAGAAAATCCCCCAAAATGTGATCTATGAATTGGCCAAGCTCATGTGGAATCAATTCCTTTCACCATTGCCATCAATAATGCACAGAGAAGCAATATTGGCATGTGAATGGTCAAGCTTTAATGGTTAATTTTTGAAAATTAGGGGAGTTTGAATGTGTCCAACCCTAATCCATTCCCAAGCTCCACCAAATGCTTCAAACTTGCAAGGGATTGATCAAACCACTCACCAATGTCATCCAGAAAGCTTCAATGGTAGAAAATGTTGAAGAAGCCTCTTGTTGAAGAAAAACGTAGCCTCTCTTTGCTCTGAAATTTGCAGCCAAAGAACACCATTTCTCCCTCTCCATTGGCCATGAAATGCTCCCCAAAATCTCACCAAAAAGGGCTAAAACACTTAGCAATCCTTCATGAAGCTTGTGGCTAAGCTTCATAGCTTGGAGGAGGCATGGAAGAGGCGACAAAAATCAGCGAAAATCAGCACCAAAATTCAACGTGGAAGTGAAAATTCAGCCCCATTGCTAGTCTCCATGCTCATTGAGAGAAGAAATCACCATAATATGATGCTTGCAGCCATCTATGTTGAGTAGAACTTGGCAATAAAAGCTCAACTTTCAGCCATGGAGAAAGGTTCACAAGCTCCCAAATCTTGAGAAAAAATTTGCAAGAAAGAGGCTCAAATGAAAGATCTCAAGAAGCTCTACAAAAACCCTAAGGTTTGGCATCAAAACGGGTAAAGGAAGAGCATCCCATGGCTATGGAAAGCTTGAGGAAGAAGAAGATGATTACTAAATGTGATTAGCAGAAAAGTTAATTCCAATTAGTCACTTGCCCTAAGTTTTGGCCCAACTGCCCCAAATTTTTGGTCCAGAGGCCCAAAATTTGGTCCAAAAATGGCAAAATTGGCCAAAATCACTCAAAATTCAAGCAATTTCCATGAAATGCTCACCATCTCCATGAGATTAAGCAAGATTAGAGAAGATTTGTCAAGAATCACTCAAGGATTACAAGAAAATGAGAAAAAAAAATGAAAGAAACTCAAATTTTCAAGCAAATTTTCCCAACAACCCATGCATGCCCATGATCAAAATCAAGAGCTCTGATACCAATTGGAATGAAGGGATGTAATGCATGAAAAATATGAGTAATCACCATGTAAACATGATGCCTAAGTGTGTTTAGTCTCTCACCAAGAGAATGGAAATAGCCTTCCACAAGCCAAGAGAGAAGCCATGAGCTCCAAGAAACATAAGTTTCCATTTCTAAAAATGACCATCAAAAGTTACAACCATGGTCCAAGTCCCCTCTTTTATACATGGACTTGTCCCATTATTAACCCTATTGAATAAAGTTCCTACTTTATTACAAGGATAGTTTTACATTCCTGATGAGGTTATTCAAAGGTAGATTGAGCTTCCAAATGAATCGATGGAGAAGAGTTATCTCATCCGTCTCTAGAGAAAATCGGAGAAGTTAAACAAAAGTTTGGTGGTTTTCTTTTAGTGTCATCCTTTCTTGGGTTAGCTCCAAAAATTTATTCATTTTATCCTCTCGAAATCCATGAGGACAAAACCTCTCACGAAGGTGTAATTTCATGGCATCCCATAAACTGATTCTGGTTCTAGTGGTTAGATTGACAACAATGCTTCCAACTAATTTGGCATTTCTTATGATTTTTAGACACAAGCAAGGGTGAGCTTGCTTCTTTCATTGTATCCATGAAAAGTTCAAAACTATCAAATGCTTATCATAGCACCACATCTAAAGAGACACTCTAGATTAATATATCTGAGATCTTCATTTTTTAAGAATTACACATCTGGTGCCTTGGGGGATTGACACATCCAAAGATTATCAGGATAAACATGTCTGAGATGATTAGTTTTTTGAAAATTACACATCTAGTATCTTGGGATTAACACATCTAAGAGCATGATTCTCTAGGAATTACACATCCAAAGTTAGACCCATGTTTGTCTGAGATGGGTTCAAGATCTTGGATGATCTTCCTAGTATAAAGCATCCAATGGATGACATTCACACGTCAACTATTCAAACCTTAATGGAGTTATAATCTTAATAATTTATAATATGCGAACTAATGAGATATATCCTGAAAATTTCTCTAAACAAAGTATCGGTCTATCCTCACTAGTTTCTTAATTTGATCACCCTATGTTTTTCCTCACAAAAGGTTCTCTCCCCAATCTTATTTCTCAAATTTATTGTACAAATATCTTGCGTGTGCACCCCCAAGATATAAGCACAATTTCATAGGATGATTGTCTCAACATGTGAGGATATTCAAATCACTTCTATGGCCAGTAGAGATGATTGATTCGTCCTCATATGATAAACAATCACTTGTTTTAATCCCTTGATATTTAACCTTTGAAAAACAAATGCTAGGAGCTAAGATCGGCTCTGATACCACTTGTAAGGTTCCCCTCTTCCAAAATAGGGGAAACACTTAAGATAGTCAACTAAGTCTTATCTTGGAGAAAATTTCTTACTCATCGACACCTTGACCATGTAGAGATTCAAGGATATGATTCATAGGTAAGACCTAGTTCTATCCCACAGGGGAAGCATGGTCTTTTTATAAAAAAATCAAATCACCCATAGGGTAATTGATCATAATTTGGGCAACTACTAGTCTTCATTCCTAGAGACAACACTTTTTTCCTCATCCATGCAAGGCACAGCCGTTGGCCTAGTCTTCTAGAATAGAATTGCCCGAGAACCTATTTATCTAACGTAGGGCTTTCACTTAATATGTTGGAAAGCTACCCTACTAATCCGGTCCACCCGTCCATAGGATGGTGCCGTCGGGGCATTCCATCCTCCCACTTTCCACCCTACTCACGCGTCAATTTGTTTTCTAATTAATCCTACCACACTGTTTGACATAAATAAACATGTTCCTTAATTAAGGCCCTTTTCACAAGGTTTGTTAAAACAGTCTTTTTTCACAATACAATAATTCCAAGACAAGATTTATAATAAAAAAGTTTATACATGAATCAATTTCATACAAGCCAAATCGGCTCTCTTATTCTTTTCCTTTATACCACCGATGATCTAGAATTCGGCCTTCCAGCCTCTACATGCTGGGCAAAACCCTACGGGACCATACACCTCATCGTCGGCCCCGTTGACGAGGACTCAAGCCGGCCTGTTGCCCTCTCAAGCTCCATCGCTCGATCCTCCTGCCCCTCAGAGGGATGTTTGCGCACTAGGGTAGGCTAATTCACCGCACTAGCCTGGGTCCTCAGAACTAGGCAGCATCACAATCACTCGTCTCAATCAGCGAACCTCATTCTCCCAATGATATGAGGGATACTATGGGCCATAACTCCGAGCCTTACTAACGTCTCCGCCGTCCGGCTATACAAGCACAAGAATGGGGTAGCGTCAAGGCAGGGAGAAGTTGTACCTGTACCTTAATTTAACCAAGATAATAATCCATTTACTCAACTAAACCATAGGACTAGAATCCATGTTACCTTCTTAAGAAAACAATCCTTTTCACAAAGATTTTAGCATTTCAACTTGAGATTGCGATAAGACATTCTTTATTGAGGCATATGCTGTTGTTTAAAAGAATACAATTTTTAAAAAGTAAATCAATCAAATAGATCACTATTAACAATTAATAGAGAAGACGGGGCCATACTTCAACCCCTAAGAATGATATATAATTGAAAAACAAAATATGTATATACCTTATAGAAATTTATCGTTCATCGTTGTCTTTGCTCGTTAACAGGAGCTTTAGAACTTGACATATGAGAATAGAGTCTTCTAATACCTTGTCTTACGATTGAAATCATCCAATCATCCCCAAGCTTTATCTCCTCTTACTCGTACTGTGACTCTTCTCTCTTTCTAAGGTCTATGGCAAAATAGCCTTCTCTTACAGGACTACGGCATACTATTCTTTCTCTAAAAGAAAAGCTATGGAGTTTTGGTGTCTTCCTCTGAAAGAACATAGTAATCTAAACTTCTTTTCTAAGATATTAGATAAGAATGAAGGGATATATACATCTCAAGCTCTAGGATTACCTTGAGGCTACCTGCTACCTTCTTACAGTTTTCCATGTGTAGAGACCCTCATAGAATCAGCAAATTGTTTCAGCCATAACTCTCTGATAAAAACTCAGAATATGGTCATAGAACCAGTCAAAAGAACCGGAACGCATCTGGTCTACAAGCTAGCGAAGGTAAAATAGGCAAAAATGTCTGTATATAGCCACAAACGTGCCATCTTTAGAAACACATTGTTTTTTCTTATTTTTAGTATGCATAGACTCTAAATATGTAAAAATACTCTATATATGACCTCTTATCACCTAAATTCGAATTTTGAATCAAATTATTAGCTCCAAAAATCCTAGCTAATAATTTTATTCTAATAGTTTCCTAATGTTTCTAGCCTTAACTCTTCTCTAGGTACACTCTCTTTCCTTCTTGAAATCTATATTAAAAGAGACACATACATACATGGCTTGGGAGGGACCTTACAATCTCCCCCACTTAAAAGATTCGAGATGTCCTCATCTCGCGAGCTAGGGTAGTATCTAAGTAAATCCTCCTGTCTCTTTCAAAGTGGTGTCCCCACTAGGTAGAAATCTTCTTTTATCTAAACATTGTTCCGAGTCCCCTATTTCATGTGTTTGGCTTGTTTTGTTGTGCCTCCAAAAGGTCTATTATTCTAAAGTTAATTGGTCTTATTATCCTAAGTTCATGCATCCATATACCTCTCAAATGCTATGAACCTTCGAATTCCTTATTCTGTACCCCCATGCAATATGGTACTTAACAAATTGTCATGGAGAAACGTAAGGGAATCAATCCTTTACGTAATCTAGCACCTATGATAGTAATTTTATAATTTTAGTATCGTCTTATAGAATACCTCTATTCATCATGCACATTACTTCACATGAATCTTGCACCAATCCTCTTCTATTTACTCATAGAAATACTTGTTGAATTCGAATATCTTTAACCCTGCTATCCCTATTTCTTGACCTAATTTTTGTTCTAGCTCATGATTCCTTGTAGCCACGGGTGGGCTTGACGTTCCTTTTGAATTAGGAGACCTCTTCTTGATTAACATGGAAGGACTCATGTCCTTCTTGTAAAAAAACTTTATCACAGTCTGGCTATAATTATGGCTTCTGAAAATAGAGGATAGTTTTACATTCTTGATGAGGTTATTCAAAGGTAGATTAAGCTTCCAAATGAATCGATGGGGAGAAGAGTTACCTCATCCGTCTCTAGAGCAAATCGAAGAAGTTTTTGGTGGTTTTCTTTTAGTGTCATCCTTTCTTGGGTTAGCTCCAAAAATTCATTCATTTTATCCTCTGGAAATCCTAGAGGACAACTTCATGGCATCCCATAACTGATTGTGGTTCTAGTGGGATTGACAACAATGCTTCCAACTAATTTGGCATTTCTTACCATTTTTAGACGCGAGCAAGGGTGAGCTTGCTTCTTTCATTGTATCCATGAAAAGTTCAAAAGTATCAAATGCTTATCATAGTGCCACATCTAAAGAGGCACTCTAGATTAATATATCTGAGATCTTCATTTTTTGAGAATTACATATTTGGTGCCTTGGGGGATTGACACATCCAAAGATTATCAGGATTAACATGTCTGAGATGATTAGTTTTTTGAAAATTACACATCTAGTATCTTGGGATTAATACATCTAAGAGCATGATTCTCTAGGAATTACACATCCAAAGTTAGACCCATGTTTGTCTGAGATGGGTTCAAGATCTTGGATGATCTTCCTAGTGTAAAGCATCCAATGGATGACATTCACACGTCAATTATTCAAACCTAACGGAGTTATAATCTTAATAATTTATAATATGCCAACTAATGAGATATATCTTGAAAATTTCTCTAAACAAAGTTTCGGTCTATCCTTCTATTTAGTCTCTCACTAGTTTCTTAATTTGATCACCCTATGTTTTTCCTCACAAAAGGTTCTCTCCCCAATCTTATTTCTCAAATTTATTGTACAAATATCTTGCGTGTGCACCCCCAAGATATAAGCACAATTTCATAGGATGATTGTCTCAACATGTGAGGATATTCAAATCACTTCTATGGCCAGTAGAGATGATTGATTCGTCCTCATATGATAAACAATCACTTGTTTTAATCCCTTGATAGTAAACCTTTAAAAAATAAATCCTAAGAACTAAGATCGGCTCTGATACCACTTGTAAGGTTCCCCCCTTCCAAAATAGGGGAAACACTTTAAGATAGTCCACTAAGTCTTATCTTGGAGAAAATTTCCTACTCTCATCGACACCTTGACCATGCAGAGATTCAAGGATATGATTCATAGGTAAGACCTAGTTCTATCCCACAGGGGGAGCGTGGTCTTCCTAAAAAATCAAATCACGCATTTGGTAATTGGTCATAATTTGGGCAACTACTAGTCTTCATTCCTAGAGACAACGCTTTTTTCCTCATCCATGCAAGGCACAGCCGCTGGCCTAGTCTTCTGGAATAGAATTGTCCGAGAACCTATTTAGCTAACGTAGGGCTTTCACTTAATTTTTTGGAAAGCTACACGACTAATCCGGTCCACCCGTCCGTAGGATGGTGCCGTCGGGGCATTCCATCCTCCCACTTTCCACCCTACTCATGTGTCAATTTATTTTCTAGTTAATCCTACCATACTGTTTGACATAAATAAACATGTTCCTTAATTAAGGCCCTTTTCAATTTAAAAGAGCCTTTTTTCACAATACAATAATGCCAAGACAAGATTTATAACAAAAAGGTTTGTACATGAATCAATTTCATACAAGTCAAACCGGCTCTCTTATTCTTTTCCTTTATATCACCGAAGATCTAGAATTCGGCCTTCCAGCCTCTACATGCTGGGCAAAACCCTACGGGGCCATACACCTCATCACGTCGGTCCCGTTTTGGTGAGAACTCAAGCCGGCCTGTTGCCGTCTCAGGCTCCATCGCTCGATCCTCCCGCCTCTCAGAGGGGTGTCTGCGCACTAGGGTGAGCTAATTCATAACACTAGCTTGGGCCCTCAGAACTAGGCAGCATCACAATCACTCGTCTCAATCGGCAAACCTCATTCTCCCAATGATATGAGGGATACCATGGGCCAACTCCGGGCCTTACTAACGTCTCCGCCGTCCGGCTATACAAGCACAAGAACGGGGTAGCGTCAAGGCAGGGAGAAGTTGTACTTGTACCTTAATTTAACCAAGATAACAATCCATTTACTCAACTAAACCATAGGACTAGAATCCATGTTACCTTATTAAGAAAACAATCCTTTTCACAAAGATTTTAGCATTTCAACTTGAGATTGCGATAAGACATTCTTTATTAAGGCATATGCTATTGTTTAAAAGAATATAATTTTTAAATAGTAAATCAATCAAATAGATCACTATTAACAATTAATAGAGAAGCCAGGGCCATACCTCAACCCCTAAGAATGATATATAATTGAAAAACAAAATATGTATATACCTTATAGAAATTTATCGTTTATCATTGTCTTTGCTCGTTAACAAGAGCTTTAGAACTTGACATATGAGAATAGGGTCTTCTAATACCTTGTCTTACGATTGAAATCATCCAATCATCCCCAAGCTTTATCTCCTCTTACTCGTACTGTGACTCTTCTCTCTTTCTAAGGTCTATGGCAAAATAGCCTTCTCTTACAGGACTACGGCTACACAGGACTACGGCATACTATTATTTCTCTAAAAGAAAAGCTATGGAGTTTTGGTCTCTTCCTCCGAAAGACCATAGTAATCTAAACTTCTTTTCTAAGATATTAGATAAGAATGAAGGGATATATACATCTCAAGCTCTAGGATTACCTTGAGGCTACTTGCTGCCTTCTTACAGTTTTCCCTCTGTAGAGACCATGACAGAATCAGCAAATTGTTTTGGCCATAACTCTTTGATAAGAACTCAAAATATGGTCATATAACCAGTCAAAAAAATTGGAAGGCATCTGATCTACAAGATAGCGTAGGTAGAATAGGCAAGAACGTCTGTATATAGCCACAAACGCGTCATATTTAGAAACGCATTGTTTTTCCATATTTTTAGTATGCATAGACTCTAAATATGTAAAAGTACTCTAAATATGACCTCTTATCACCTAAATTCGAATTTTTATTTTTGGAGATACTTATCTCTTAATAAAACTATTCTTGGCTTCTTATTTCTTTTAGGATTTTTGGAGCTAATAATTTTATTCTAACACTTTCTTAATGTTTCTAGCCTTAACTCTTCTCTAGGTGCACTCTCTTTTCTTCTTGAAATCTATATTAAAAGAGACACATACATACATGGCTTGGAGGGACCTTACAAGCATAAAACAACTTGATCCATCCCTTTGCCAATTGTGAGAATGCCTTTTTACCAATCTATCTTAGCTCTTGCTTGATTCAGCCATGGTCGTCCTAGGAGGAGACATAAGAGTTTGGTCACACTATCAAGTATGACAGCCAATAGTCCTTTCCTGCCATGATGGTCTTGATATTAGAAAGAAATCCAAGGGGCTTAACTCTACTTTGATCTGCAAGGTGTATGACCCATTGAGTATTCTCTAGTTATTCATAGTCTCCTCTGTCATTAAATTTACTACTGACCCTCCATCAATCAAGGCATCATCAATAAAGCAACCATCAATCCATACTCCTACTGCAGGAGTGTTGGGGTCTACAAATGAATCAATTGAATGAACCTCCTTCTCTGAGTGATCCTTTTGTGCACTGCTTTGCCTAGAAATAGAGTTAATTTGAATCTTTCTTCTTCTGGAGAAAAGGTTTTTGCATCTCTTCCTATAGGGAGGGTATATCCTCATGAATTTCTTGAAGTTTATGTTTGGCTGAAAGGATTCCAAGTCTTTGATGGAGTTGTAATCTTCCATCAAGTCCATAGGTGGTTCTAACCTTCTTGGAAATGGGGCTACCCCTACTTTTATTTTCTTTTAATTTCCCAAAGGTGTTTCCAATGAATTGTCTTGGTCTTCCAAGGAGGGCATCATAGCTTCTTGTAGGGTAGGATAAACCTGATCTTCATGTGCAGTGGACTCTTTGCTTCTAAGATGTGGTTGTTGCACATTTTCTTCATTGTTTTTCCATGTTGAGGATCCTTGAAACTTACTATCTTTGTTAAAGAGGATTTTTGAGGCCTAGAGGCCTAGAGGCTCCTTTGTTTACTCTCATTACTGTGCAGCCACTCAAGTTCTTCTAATACCACCAAATTTGAAGTGATTTCCTTTTGACTTTTTACTTCCTATCCTATGAAGGTGGAGGGAAGTGGACAATCCTTTTCTGTATGGCCTTCACCTTTACATATTGAACACAAGGGAACAAAGCCGACCTCCCTCTGAGAGTTAGGGAAATTTGGTGCTATATGGCCAAGTTCATTGCATCGATAGCACTCAACACGACTCCTTTGATAAAACCCTTGTTTCCATCCTCTATAACTTTGGGATGGAGATCTCCTTGAGCCAAAGTTAGGGCCAAAGTTTTGGGGATTTGGGCCAATGTCTATAGTTTTGAGTTTGGACTCAAGAAAATTGAACCATTTGGACTTAAGAAAATTGAGTTTGGACTCACGAAAATTGAGCCGTTGATCTTATACCTTCTTTTTCGTCTGATGCATTTTCTTCAAGAAACAAATGTCTTCAGTATGATTCCATTTTAAGGAGAAGGATCAAAAATCTCATGGAACTATTGGTTTCTTATTACACTCAATGACAAGGTGTCTTGGTTGATGAAAATTGCCACACAAAGTACTACCACTTAAAGTGTCTCTTGGTGTTCTTTGTGATAGGAAAGAAGCATTGGTTGAGACACTTACAGTCTTGATCTACTCCATCATTAGTGTTCTTTGTGACATGGAAGAAGCATTGGTGGAGACACTTACAGTCTTGATCTACTCTATGATTGCATCCATTATCTCTTTCTTTATATTAATTAGTGAGGTTGCAAGGTACCATTTTTGGTAGGCACATTTGAAGGGTTTTCACTTATGACTGCATACACTGGGTGGTTGAGTAGGATGAGGGTCTCCTGGAGCCTTGCTAGGCTGTGTATTTTGCATTTTTATGCTGATGCCATCCAAATTGATTCCATTGAGCATGATGTATAGGTGAAGACTAAGAGAGAATGGGAAAGGGTGGTTGTGCCCAAGAACATGACCATGCTAAAGTAACTTGTTAAGGGTTTGGGTTTTGGGATCCTAGGTATCTGGGGTTGACTTTTCTTAGGAAGGGAGAGTTTCCAAGGGAAGGGCTTGGGAGAACTCCTCTTCCTATTGAGAGAGCTATTCTTGACTCTATCTCAAAAAAGTGTCTGGATAGGTTGATTGCTTCTTGTAGGGCAGGGGGCCTTGCTAATTCCACATACTTCATGGAATCTTTATCTCTCAAGCCTCTTGTGAAGACTCCTTTTTGAAGGCCATCATGGTGATTTCCCCATCTCTTTAATGAGGGGGACTCTTGAGGTAGGCACCTAATTCACACATGTGGATGAGTTTTTAATTCAAAAAACTTGTGATATATATATCTCTCCTCTCTCTTGGATCAAACCAAACCAAACTTGTGATATTTTTATCTCTCCTCTCTCTTGGATCAAACCAAATAAAAAAGGGAGCCAAACTCTTCCAAATCTTGTCCAAATTGAGCCAAACTCAACCTGGAAAATTCTAGAACCCAGTTGGACTTGGTTAGTGGCCTCCCTCACCTATAAATAGATCCTCAGGCTTTTGTAAAAAAAATCTGTGAGCTATACCATGCGAGTATTACATTAAAATAATGATATTTTTTATTATCCCTTAAAAATCCTCTACTTTTGGAGAGATTGGAGCTTCTCTCTCTCTCTCTTCAACAATCCTTGGAGCTTTCTTCTCAACATACTAAACCAATTGATTGGTTGGGGGCTTCCTTCTAAGATAAAGAAGCAAGCCAAATCAAGAGATAAGAAGTAATTTCATGGTTTTTTATTATATTCTCAATGATTTCACTTCTCAACCCCTCTCGAGCTTGAGAAGTTTCAAATAAATTGTTTTCAATGCAAATCAAGCTCTCTATAAGAATTCTAATGTTAATCACAAAAAAGTTAGTTTTTATGCTTAATTAGGATGCTTTTTATGTATATCTCTCTCTCTCCCCAAAAGAATAGTCACTCCTATGACTAATTCTTCATCAAATGGATGCTTCTCATTGATAAATTCTCAATTCAAAAATCAAACTCTATGCTAGTTAAGCTAGATCTTTTTACATTACATCACATTCACATCCATTTGCATCCATTCACATCCATTCGCATCTCATCGCATCCATTCACATTCACTACATTTATTACATCCACATCACATTCACATTCATTACATCCACATCACATCACATACATCCCATCCACATCTCATTCTCATCCATTTACATCACATCACATCCCATCCACATCTCATTACATCCACTCATGTCTTATCCCATCCACTCACGTCTTATCACATCTACTCACATGTTATCACATCTCATTCACATCTTATCACATCCATATCCATTCACATCCTATCACATCGCATCCACATCTTATCACATCGTATTCTCATCTTATTCACATCTATTCATATTTAGTAGCTTTTTCTACTTCAATACCGATGATGGGACTTTTTCTAAATTTTTGCCAATTGCTTGGTCTAGTTAAAGGTACTTTTTCTCGACGGATATTTTTATATTCTTTCTCAGATTTCTCAAGTGAATTATATTCAATATTCTTCTTTTGAGTAAAAGATTCAAGGGATTTACAAAAATTAATTCTACCCATATTTTCCAATAATGCTCAAAATTCCACTTTTGATAAATACATTATGCTAAAAATTTCTCTTTTTTCCATTTAATTTCTTGGATCTCAAATATCATGGGAATTCCTCTTTTTACATTTAAATGATTGAATTCCAAATGTCATGGAAATTTCTCTTTTTTCATAAAATAAATTTATCTAAAATTCCTCTTTTCTTTAATAAAAATATCCATTATTTCAATTTTACCAAGAATTCCACTTTTACCATTTAAATGATTGAATTCCAAATATCATGGAAATTCCTCTTTTATCATTTAAATTTTCTCATGCATAAAATAAATTTATCTAAAATTTCTCTTAAAATAAAATATTCATTATTTTAATATACCAAAATTTTCCTTTTTTCATTTAATTACGTTGATCTCCATTATCATGGGAATTCCTCTTTTTGCATAAAAATAAAATTACCAAAATTGTCTCTTTTTCTTAATTACTGATTTATGCATAAACACTAAAAATTAGTTTTCCATGAATGTGATGAAAGTCATTCTTTTAGCATAGGATGACCAATCTTAGAATATGGTAGGAAGTTCTCTTTTCATATTATGCATAAAAATGAGTTATGTATTAATTTCTAAAAATTTTACCATAGCTTTGCTGCTATTACTGATAATTTTTAACATTTCTAGAAAGAATAAGACTTTGTAATACAATTATGATAGAATGACTATCTTTTAGACTTAAATCCAATTTATGGAATTAAATCATAAGTTTACTATAATTTTATTAGCATTGTGAATAGGTGTGAATGTGATGTGATGAAAATAGATGTGATGGATGTGAATGGATGCGATGAGATGCGAATGGATGTTAATGTGATGTAATGTAAATAGATGTGAATGGATGTGAATGTGATATGATGAAAAAAGATGTGAATGGATGTGATGTGAAGTGAATGGATAGGATGTAATGTGAAATGGATGTGATGTGATGAGATGTATGTGATGTGATGTGGATGTAATGAATGTGATGGATGTGAATGGATGCGATGAGATGCGAATGGATCTGAATGTGATGGATGTGATGTGGATGTAATGAATGTGATGGATGTGGATGTAATGAATGTGATGGATGTGAATGGATGCGATGAGATGCGAATGGATTTGAATGTGATGTAATGTAAATAGATGTGAATGGATGTGAATGTGATGTGATGAAAATAGATGTGAATGGATGTGATGTGAAGTGAATGGATATGATGTAATGTGAAGTGGATGTGATGTGATATGAATCGGGATAGATGTGAATGAATGAGATGTGATGTGAAATGGATGTGATGTGAATTGGGATAGATGTAAATGAATGAGATGTGATGTGATGTGATATAAATCGGGATAGATGTGAATGAATGAGATGTGATGTGAAATGGATGTGATGTGAATCAGGATAGATGTGAATGAATGAGATGTGATGTGAAATGGATGTGATGTGATGTGATGTGAATCGGGATAGATGTGAATGGATGACATGTGATGTGATGTGAATTGGGATAGATGTGAATGGATGAGATGTGATGTGATGTTAATCGGGATAGATGTGAATGGATGAGATTTGATGTGAATGGATGTGATGTGATGTGGATATGGGTAGATGTGATGAGGATGGATGTGATGAGATGTAATATGATGTGATTGGATGAGAATGGATGAAGACAATGAGAATACATATGACAGAATTTGGAATAATGAGAAATGATATGGAACAATATGGAAAGATGAGAGTTCGTTAGAAACTGTATTTATGACTTGTTTTTAAATGACTATTTTATGTCAAGAATGCTGGGAAAGCATTTTGACCATCTTGTGAATGAGGTCATGGAGACCTAAGTGATAAAGTTACAACAGTTGACAGAGAGTCAATAGAGGACGTCTCGCGTAGCATGGTCGGTCGAGGTCTTGACAACCTCAGTCGATTTAATTGGTGAGCTTTTGGTATGGTGGATGAGGGACCAAGGAAGTGGCCTATGAGTGAAGCGCTAGGTGACCTGCGAAGGATCCTACTTGGCTCTTTTATATGGATCTGTTGGTTGATCTTACTGATCTTCAACAAAGAGTCCATCTGGATTTTTAGAAGTGAATATATTTTCGGGTACTATGAGCTAGGAACTATTGAAAAGGCCCCTAAGTGGATAGTTAATGATTTCTGAAATTTAGTTGAAATATAATAACCTGAGCGAAACCACAATGAGGATGAATGGGACGAGTTCCTGTGATGATACTCATAACTAGAATGATGATAATGATTTCAACAAATCACTATGAGATTAGTGGATTGTGCTGTCAAATTGCTACTGTTAACACTTGTCACGGTAGATTAAATTAAGGGATGACAAATTGAGAACTTGCTTGACTGAAATTCCCATGGAGGAATGTTCAGAAGGAAATTTTTCAGTCTAATGGACCATTATCATGTTAAAGATATGAATGATATGATTTGAATGAATTGTTATTTAATGATGAGTTCTATATAAGGGATATTTATCCCAGTATTCTGTTGGGTTGACCAGAATATAAGAACCCCAGAATAAAATTGGATCTTAAGAAAAAGAGTTGTCCTCTACCTTGCGAGATGAGGACATCTCGCACTTTTTTAAGTGGGGTAGAATGTAAGATTCCTCTCCAGCCTTTGAGGTATACAGGAGTAAGAATCTTCCTTTTTTATCTTATAATTATTCCCTCTCTAAAATAAAAGAAAGATTCTGTTTTAAAAAGGAAGACCTTTCCCTAGAATATTTCTCAGGAGTCCCACCTGTTTTAGGGATTCAGAACAATGAGTTCAGAAGTGAAAATCGGTGTTTTGGATATCAAGGTTTTGGTCTTCATTCGAGTACGGCCCAAAAGAGGTTCTTTATCTCTTAGGAAGTATAAGAAATTATCCCCTAGATATTGTGGGCCTTATCTGAATTCAAAGAAAGTAGGTGACTTAGCCTACGAGCTTCTTTTATCTCCTCATCTCAAAGTTCATAATGTATCTCATGTAAGCCTTCTATAGAAATATGTGCCAAAACCAAATCATGGAAAGACGGTAAACCTTCAGTGGCAAGATACCCCGTTGGCTTCTAGGTTACGCTAGCTCCTTCTTTTATATAAGTCGTAACTCTTACTTGTCGCTCGCAGTAATCTTACTTCTATCGATTTCCTTTTTTCTTAATCTCCTTTATGGCTTGGCAGCAGGAATTGGTTTTATCCGTGATGATTTCTCACCTTCAAGACGCAAGCGAGTCTGTGAAGAAGGATTTTATAGAACTGTATGAGCGCTCACTTTTCCCTCACTTGGGAACTTCTGTAGCTCAAACCAAATGGCGGACCTGTCGAGATATAATTAGGGTAACACCGTGGGAGCGACAGCACTTCCGTAACAATGTCCGCTTGGCTATGGTTATTGAAGCTTTGGGTGAGATCAAGGCATGGTGGATTTTCTGAGCGGGTCTTCTTACTAGCGTGCTTTCTTCCTCACCAGAAGATATGCCTTTATCCCGTTTTTGGCTTGCCTCTTAGAGGTCCTTTTGTTAGATCACCTCATACCACTGAGGTAGGTGCTGCAATAACCGGCCGAATTATTCCCATAGATGAGTTACCTTATACGTGTACAACTTGTGAGTGCTGCTTTTGTGACCATATGATGGACGGGCTTATGGAACTGTAAAAAGTCCTATCTTTGCTGTATATGTTCCAAGAGTGAATAAAGTTGAAACCTTTGTTCTTGTCTTGAGTCTTGTTCTCTTTAAGACTTTTCTTGGTGGTTAATCTTAATTAAATTTTCTCTTAGTCTCATATTCGTGCATCTTGTGAAATTACCCCCAGTTTGCGAGATGAGGACATCTCGCGTTTTTCAAATGGGAGAGAATGTAAGATTCCTCCCCAGCCTCTCAAGATGTCCAGCATCTTTCCCTGTAATTAAATCCCTCTTCAGAAATATAAAAGATCTTGTTTCTAACTGTTTGAACCTAGAGAGAGAAAATATTCTAGAGAGAGAATATTCAGATTTTGAATATTTTTAGATAGAAAAATTTCTCATATTATTAAAATAAGTTCCCCTGAAACAGAAATTCAAAAAGGACTTTCCAATGTGCAATTGGAATTAATTAGAAATGGGTATAAAGGACCTTAGCCAGATTTTCAGAAATCTTTGGATTATGGTCCAATTAAGGTTCCTGTGGGCCAATAGGACCAATCCATGTATGGGAAGGAGATAAATCCAACTTTGTAAAAGAAGATACCCAAAAATGAGTAAATGCTCACATAAGATGAAGAGTTGACTATGTACAAAGTTTATTAGTAAGAAACTATGAGTAATTTTAATAGTATGAGATATTGGGTATAATGATTTCATTTTGACACATATGTAAGGAAGGGGAGTCCCTTCAATACTCACATAAGATGAAGAGTTGACTATGTACAAAGTTTATTAGTAAAAGACTATGAGCAATATTAAAAATATGAGATATTTTGGGTATCCAAAAATGAGTAAATGCTCACATAAGATGAAGAGTTGAAAATGTACAAGGTTTATTAGTAAAAAACTATGAGCAATATTAAAAATATGAGATATTTTGGGTATAATCATTCCATTTTGACACATATGTAAGGAAGGGGAGTCCATTAAAGGAGGTGCATATTTCACATGCTTGAATGAGTTTTAAACTCAAAGATAATGTGATATTTTTATCTCTCCTCTCTCTTGAACCAAACCAAATAAAAAAGGAATCAAACCGAATCAAAAAAGTAACCAAACTAGGTCCAAATCTAGTCCAAATTCAACCAAACTGAATCTAGAAAACTCTAGAAATCAGTTAGCCTTGGTTAGAGCCTCCCTCTCCTATAAATAGAACATGAGTCATTTGAAAAAAAATGGAGAGGAGAATTTTAC
Source organism: Cibotium barometz (assembly GCF_041138505.1). Classification (NCBI taxonomy): domain Eukaryota; kingdom Viridiplantae; phylum Streptophyta; class Polypodiopsida; order Cyatheales; family Cibotiaceae; genus Cibotium; species Cibotium barometz. The sequence continues at coordinate 34,181,288 of NC_141104.1, read as the reverse complement.
TATTCTAGAACTATGCTGAAATAATGCTAATATTTACTATTCCCTAAAATTCTCTCCAAATTGGAGAAATTGGAGCTTCCCTCTTTCTTCAATCCCCATTGGTGGCTCCATCAACATACTAAACCAATTGATTGGTTGGGGGCCTCTACCGTGAACAAAGAATCAAGCAATTTGTAAAGTAAGTGGTGAATTTTGATCTTTTCTATAATTAATTCTCAATGTTTCTCTCTTCTCAACCCCTCTCAAGCTTGAGAAGCTTAATTGGAATGGTTTTTGAATGCTATTGAAGTAATTAATGAATGATAGTAAAGAATTACATAAATTTACATTTATGCTTAATTCTAATGGTTTTTATGTAATATCTCTCTCTCACTCAAGAAATGGTCATACTCATGACCTATTCTCAATCCAAATGAAGCTTTTCATAAAGCTTTTTCTTAATCCAAGATTAATCTATGCTTAAGACCAAATTAATGGCTTTCCCTATGCTTTTAGTTTATGTATTTCATGAATGTTGATGATTCAATCCATTATGGGTTAATGATCCAATTAGGGATCATTCTAATCATTCTCTTAATGATAAGCTTTATCTTTTAAGATAATTGAGATTTATCAGTCATAGCAGCGGAGCTATGGTAAAATTTTTATAAAAATTACACATAAAATAATTTCATTGAAAGCATGAAAAGAGGACTTCCTACCACATTCTAGGAATTATCATCCTAGATTAATTAAAAGAATTTTATTGTAATCATGGAGATGTGGATGTATGCATGTAGATGTAGATGCATAGATGTGGATGTGAATGTGGAGGTGGATGTATGCATGTAGATGTAGATGTATGGATGTGAATGTGGATGTGGATGTATGCATGGAGATGTGGATGTATGCATGTAGATGTAGATGTATAGATGTGGATGTGAATGTGGAGGTGGATGTATGCATGTAGATGTAGATGTATGGATGTGAATGGAAATGTAGACGTATAGATGTGGATGTGAATGTGGATGTGGATGTATGCATGTAGATATAGATGTATGGATGTGAATGTGGATGTGGATGTATGCATGGAGATGTGGATGTATGCATGTAGATGTAGATGTATAGATGTGAATGTGAATGTGGATGTGGATGTGGATGGATGCATGGAGATGTGGAGTATGCATGTAGATGTAGATGTATAGATGTGGATGTGAATGTGGAGGTGGATGTATGCATGTAGATGTAGATGTATGGATGTGAATGTGAATGTGGATGTGGATGTATGCATGGAGATGTAAATGTATGGATGTGAATGTGAATGTGGATGTGGATGTATGCATGGAGATGTGGATGTATGCATGTAGATGTAGATGTATAGATGTGGATGTGAATGTGGAGGTGGATGTATGCATGTAGATGTAGATGTATGGATGTGAATGGGAATGTAGACGTATAGATGTGGATGTGAATGTGGAGGTGGATGTATGCATGTAGATATAGATGTATGGATGTGAATGTGAATGTGGATGTGGATGTATGCATGGAGATGTGGATGTATGCATGTAGATGTAGATGTATAGATGTGAATGTGAATGTGAATGTGGATGTGGATGGTTGCATGGAGATGTGGATGTATGCATGTAGATGTAGATGTATAGATGTGGATGTGAATGTGGAGGTGGATGTATGCATGTAGATGTAGATGTATAGATGTGAATGTGAATGTGGATGTGGATGTATGCATGGAGATGTAGATGTATGGATGTGAATGTGAATGTGGATGTGGATGTATGCATGGAGATGTGGATGTATGCATGTAGATGTAGATGTATAGATGTGGATGTGAATGTGGAGGTGGATGTATGCATGTAGATGTAGATTTATAGATATGGATGTGAATGTGGAGGTGGATGTATGCATGTAGATGTAGATGTATGGATGTGAATGTGAATGTGGATGTGGATGTATGCATGGAGATGTAGATGTAGATATATAGATGTGGATGTGAATGTGGAGGTGGATGTATGCATGTAGATATAGATGTATGGATGTGAATGTAAATGTGGATGTGGATGTATGCATGGAGATGTGGATATATGCATGTAGATGTAGATGTATAGATGTAGATATGAATGTGGAGGTGGATGTATGCATGTAGATGTAGATGTATGGATGTGAATGTGAATGTGGACGTGGATGTATGCATAGAGATGTGGATGTATGCATGTAGATGTAGATATATGGATGTGAATGTGAATGTGGATGTGGATGTGGATGTGGATGTATGCATGAAGATGTGGATGTATACATGTAGATGTAGATGTATGGATGTGAATGTGAATGTGGATGTGGGTGTGGATGTATGCATGGAGATGTGGATGTATGCATGTAGATGTAGATGTATAGATGTGGATGTGAATGTGGAGGCATGTAGATGTAGGTGTATAGATGTGGATGTGAATGTGGAGGTGGATGTATGCATGTAGATGTAGATGTATGGATGTGAATGTGGATGTGGATGTGGATGTATGCATGGAGATGTGGATGTATACATGTAGATGTAGATGTATGAATGTGGATGTGGATGTATGCATGTAGATGCGAATGTACGCATATAGATGTGGATGTATGGATGTGAATGTGCATGTAGATGTGGATGAATGGATGAGGATGCATGAATGTGCATGTAGATGTGGATGTGAAAATAGGTTTCGCCAAGTGACCAAGATCCTCTTATCTATTTTTTGAAGCTTAATACTTGGGAATGTCTTTAGGATGTTTCCCTCATCAAGTGGTGGGATTTACAATATAATGTCTGCACCCATTACATAAGTGTGCAGACATAGTTATCATAGAAATGTGTTAACCAGTATGTGGTTAACACATTGGAATTCAAGGAGATTGGGTCTTCTTAATAATTCCCAAGACTAGATATGGTGCTCTCAAGGGTAACATAAACACCATGTTAGCTCTCATTTTCGTTGATATTATGGGTCAAGGTGTGTTGGTGAGGCTACTTATCTATTTGGGGCTTCCATCAACTTCAAATATTTTCATGTATCACATCTAAAGGCATACCTTGGCCGAAAGTTCTTATCCAAGATGAGCTATCTCCAATGAATGAGGAGGGGATGATTGAGTGTTGGAAATGATTTTGGGCACTAGAAACAAGGTCCTTTACAATCATACATTGGTGGAAATGATTTTGGGCACTAGAAACAAGGTCCTTTGCAATCATACATTGGTAGAATGCCTAGTTAAATGGTGAGGATTACCTAAGGAAGAAGCTACGTAGCAACTATTGGATACTTTGAAGTCTCGTATCATGTATGTCCACCACATATACCTACTCTATCAGTATGTGTGTACCCATCTATATGTGTTTATATAGGTGTGAACACCTCATGTATAAGTGTGCTTATAAGTGTGTTTATAAGTGTGTGTACCCATCTAACTGAGCCGCCCCTCCTCAAGGTGGCACTCTACATGACCTAGCCAACTCCCCACCACTATTATCTCATCCCCACCACTATTATCTCATCCCCACCACTATTATCTCATTCCCACCACTAGTTAGGCAGACCTAGGGGAGAGAGACATCTGGTTGAGTAGCCCGTCCTTAAGGTGGTGCTCTACATTAAGACATTTTGGAGGTCATTCTTCGTAGGGCCTTTTGGTAGAGAGAGAAAAAGGAGCATATCCAATCAAGAAGAAGGCAACGTTACGTTGAAAAATAGGTTATTTATTTTTCTTAAATCCAAAAATTCATCTTTTCCACCTCAAAATGTATTCTGCTTACACTTAATAGTCACTTTTCACACTTGAATGCATTAAACACACCTACACTTTTGTAGGGAGGGAAACTTCTATTCCTATCCATATATTAAATATACATATCTTTGTAGAGGAGGGAGAAATTCCCTCCTTCTCAAATCCCGCTTGGGCTTAAATAATTTCTCACGCTCTTTTCATTTCCTCTACCTTCTACACTCCATTTCCCCAAGCTTCAACCTTCTGCACTCCATTTCCTCTTGAAATGATGGGTAGCAAATCTCGTTTTATATCATCCCGATTCTGCCCCGCTAATGCCATCATAGATGATTCAATTCCAATGGCAAGGAGACCAAGATCATCAGTGTTTTCTATACTTGTATCCAACTTTCTTAATGTGCAAAATCAGTGGACTGGAGTGCTAATCACACCAAGGGCACCTGGGTCCTTATGCAGTCAAGGAAGAGAAGAAAGATAAAGCAACAAGAATATCTTCAGGGCATCATGGAAAGGAAGAGTGAAAGTCTTCAAGATAGAGGCTGGAAGGACAACCATCAAGGAGGTCCTAGTGCAGCATGTATATATGCATAATGAGCTTGTGCTTGAGAGTCAAGATGACATATATTTGCCCTCGCATAGACCAAACTGTAAGTTAATCTATCGCTTGTCAATATTCCATTTTCTCATAATGGTCTCATGAACTATGTAAACTGTCCACCTCTATGGTTGCAGATGTGTATCTCTCATCCTATGAGGAGTGGAAGCCAGTTTAGTGCATCATTGGAATTATGAATGTGGTTCATGCACACATTGGTCGGCTATAGTATGAGGGAAGGAGCAACAAAATCCTTGTAGATGTAGGAATCTTTTTCTATGATCATTTCTACCACCTGCTAAACAAGAAACACAATTGTGGCTGCTTTTGGAAGAGCTACCTTTGCAAGCTAAGTGGAACTACATGGATTGGCCTATCCTAGACTCCTTAGTAATGGAGTCAACAAGGAGCAAGCTCTTCAAGGACGTGCAACGCTCTCTAACGAGGGAGCATTCCAACTCGTGTAGTGAAAATTATGGTTTACCTACCAATTACTGTGTTTGTGGAGCTTTTTAGCTTATTCCAGGTGAAGATAGCAAGAACCATGCTTGTTTGCAAAGATTTGGGAACATTCCTCTTAGCCGCAGACTTCTTGATGAGGGTTGGCAGAGTAAAGTTTTTGATGACGACATCCATTGTAACATTGCACTGTGGAGATAATAGTTGCAAAGTACATGATTACAACTCAAACTTTTAAATTATCCTTCTGGTATAGCAGGTCCCGTTACATCAATGGTAAAGAGTTGGTGTGCTAATGGATCAGGAAGGTGCAAGTGCAATGGACAACAAAGTCATAGACATTGAAGTGATTGATGAAGCTTCAACACTGGTGACAATTATTTCTATACGATAGAAATGCAATCTACAGTAGCTAAGGAAGGATATTGTCGAAGAATCCTTGCAAGACATGCTGACACACTTTACTTTCATTCACAATGGAAGAAAGGTCCTCCTTAAAAGGGAGCAACTAATACAATTTAAGGAATTGGGTAACACAGTCAAGATCATTCCTACTTGACACTACCCATTTCAATGTACTCTTTTCACATAATTAATCAAGTCTATCTTGTTAATGACACTCCTACTTGACATTACCCATTTTAATGTACTCTTTTAACATAATTAATCAAGAGTCTTTTGTTTGACTTTTATTTTTACAATGTATACTATTTTGTAGGATACATTACTTCAATGAGAATAGACAATTGAAGACGTTACATTACAAAAATGGATTTCTCATTACATAATCTTGTATAGAGTCTTTTGATTTGTACAATCCATCTAAATATGGAATCAATTGTTCTTCCAAATAAACATCATCTGGGTTACCTTTGAAAGGAAGGGGTGATATACATGTTCCAATGGGATTATACATTGCCTTTTCAGGGGTATCATCAATTAATAATGTATTTGTGGGATCATAGGGATGTGGATATCCTCATAACGCTTCATATGCAATAGTACCCTAGGTTTGTTGGGATGACAAACACGTGGGTCAACATAATAGTGCCTTTGGTCATATACAAATACAATTCTGTCTCCTTTATATCTTAGATTCTCCCAAAACTAGTGTCATAAGAGGCCTCAAATTATACATCATCATTGAGGACCAGATGGCCAATCTAAAGTGCTTTGCTTAGTTACAACAAAATTGATGAATTGATATAGTTTGGGCCTTAGCATGCCATGCATGCCCCTGACTTTGTAATTCCCTGCAACACTTGGTCCAAAGCTCTTGGGCTGTCTTTTGAGCAGCAATCCATTCACATCCAAGATGATAAGCCTCCTCAGCATCTGGAACAATTATTAGCATGATTTATACTTCTAATCAGTGTTAATATGATTGAAACTTATAATCGTTGTTAAGGGACAAGAAGTAAGCACTTAATTAAAAAAACCTTAAAATTGAGTTGGTTACATTACATCAGGTACATTAGTCTTGGGATCTTCATCAGGCTTGGGAGCCTCACTAGCCTTGGGATCCTCATCAGCCTTGGCTTCTTCATTGTTTTCCTTCTCTGTCTCTTCAGTCTGCTTTGCCTCTGTCTTCTCTTTGGGCTTTAACTCTGCCTCTTCAGTTTGCTTTACCTCATCAGCCTTGGGATCTTCATTGTTGACCTCATCAGACCTTGGCTTTGTCTTATCTTTAGGCTTTGGCTCTATCTTTCCTTGAGCATTTGCCTCTATGTGCTCAGAAGGCTTTAGCTCCCCCCCTTCAAACTGAAGAAGCATCTCAACGTCCAGCATCAGTGAAGTCTGGCTAGTTGTTCTCGGTCATCTTTGTGGCATTCTTTACTATTAAACGTACCATGGTCACTCTATACCGCTCCACATAGTTGCTATCATAATTCTATAAGGTGGTTTGGAATACACAAAATTCACAATGTCAAACTAATCTAGATAAATCAATGTCCAACCAATGATTCTTACACTTACCTTGGACATGAAGGGATTCATGGATAAGAGACTCTGGAGAATATATTCTGCATAAATCATCACTCTCCAACCACAGGAGTGTGAATCTCCTTGCTTGGGCACTTGAACATGCTTGATCTTTGACTTGTACAATTCATAGTCTCCATATAGGGCACCAAGAACAGCAAGAAGTCTTTTTATACACCTGCATAACAAATAAGCTTTCATAATAAGATACAATGCCAACTTCAAGCACTCTAAGATACTAGAGAAAGGTGCTTTGGATGTTTACTTATAGTCCTATCTTAGGATGTGATCTTGGTATTGAATTAAGGGTCCACACAATTCTCTTATCCAATTCTATACACGCAAGGCTCCAATGGTTCTTACAAAAGTAGAGATGTGTAAAACTAAGGCATCCCCTATCTATTATGTGCATATGACTAACAAGATAGAGAAGTAACATATTCATATGGAAGAATTACTACTGTAACCTTGAGCATGTTCAAATACGTGAACCACTTTTGTATCTCTTGTTGTTGGGAAGTGCTCTTTTTTCTTAGCAATGGTGCCAGCTATGAGTTCAGAATGGTTCTCTCGAGGAACCTTAGCACTTTATTAAATTGCAAAAACAAGGGTAACTCATTGAGGAAAAGGAAAAAACCAAAAGATCAAAGGACCATATCATTAGCAACAGTAAAGGCAATTCGTGTACTTACTTTAGGCACACATATAGGATAGTGTCTAAGATCTGTGATGTCCTATCCAACATCAGAGTCTTGAGATCCACCAGGTCAAGGGAGAGTTATCTCTCACCATCTTCCATTGTTATAAAGACAAACACACCCCTCTTATAGCTCCTTAGCATCTCGAGGTTAGATGCTTCCAACTCTTCTATTTCTTTGATGTACTGTTCTTGCAGATTCATTGGGGCTTTATTCACTTGTTGATCCTTTTCTTTTCTGATCTTGTTCTCTTCCTCCCATCTGGCCTCATGTTTTGCCCTTGCTCTTGTGTTAACATCAAGTGTAATCTCTACAATTTTTATTTTATCCCTTGGAGCTCTCGCTGGGTGGAATCATCAGGATATCTCTCATCTTTGGATCTATATGCTCTGCAGGGTGTAGAAGCTTATCATATCTTCATCTAAGCCTCTTCAATGTCTCACTGTCCTTGGGCATTATTGTCATCCTATGTGTGTAGGCACACACAACACATAGGTCATTGAAGTACTCTAGGAAAAAATCTTCAGGCAGCCTCCTGTAGACAGAGCAAGACTGTCCTCTTCTACCTTAGAGTTAGGTTCCACTGCTCACAAATGGACCTGCATAGCCTTTGAAAAGGGAGCTTTAGAACACACAACTATATACAATTATGAGCTTTCGTGATTTCCCTCAGAATGTAAAAGTTCTAGGAAAACCTTCTTGTTCTGGCCTGTTTCAGAATATGGATAGGCTTTCCCTTTCTTGGCTTTTTCTAATAGGCAGCCTTGGCTGCTAATCCAAGCCCTACCCTGTCTCCTTGCAGTAGCTTTTGTCCTCACCATGAGCTATGAATAAGCCTGGAAGAAAGAGACATAACTCTCTCTCTCTCTCTCTCTCTCTCTCTCTCTCTCTCTCTCTTTGTGGATGTCCTCTGTGTGTGTGTGTGTGCGCGCGCGCGCATCTAAGACCGCACTAGCAACGCCTCTATCATAATTTGTGCGATTTGGCACGATAGTGCACTTCAGTTAGACTTGCAAGGAAGCGCCATATCGTGCCACACCGCAAAAACCACTTTTGCTATCTCTCTCTCTCTCTCTCTCTCTCTCTCTCTGTTTGTGGATGTCCTATGTGTGTGTGTGTGTGTGTGTGTGTGTGTGTATGTCTAAGACCGTACTAGCGATGCCTCTATCATAACTTTTGCGGTTTGGTGCGATAGTGCACTTTTGTTAGACTTGCAAGCATCATATCGCACCAAACCGCAAAAACTAATCTCTGTGTGTGTGTGTGTGTGTGTGTGTGTGTACGTCTAAGACCGCACTACGATGAATCTATCATAATTTGTGTGGTTTGGCGTGATAGTGCACTTATGTTAGACTTGCAAGCGCCATATTGTGCCAAACCGCATAAACCACTCTCTCGCTTTCTCTCTCTCCCTCTCTCTCTCCCTCTCTCTCTCCCTCTCTCTCTCTCTCTCTATCTATCTCTCTCTGTGTGGTTGTATTGTATGTGTGTGTTTGTGTTGTATATGTTTCTTCCTCTGTGTGTGTGTGTGTGTGTGTGTGTGAAAGATAGTGCATGTGCGTGTGTGTGTGTGCGCATGCGTGTGTGTGTGTACATCAAAAGAAAGACATACCAAAGCCATCGGTGCCTTATCGTGTTTGATGGACCACTGTTGTGAGATCCCTGTTCCCACCGCGCAACGGATTCGGGGTACTAGCAGCGGAAGTAACGCTTCTTGCGCGAGGCAGTTTCCCATACTCGGGGCCTCGTCCCCACGGATATCCGGACAAAAGACTAATCCGTCGATTTTTCCAAAACCGAACCCGAAAAAACTTCCCTTATCCGAAAAGCACGGGCGATTCCTCCAGGATAACTTTTTACTCTAACGTAGTCAAGACCATTAATAGTGAATCAAACTGATCTGACTGCACCTATAAAGATACTCGGTCAGATCAAGGAAGAAACTTGCACTTGGATCATTGGGATCAACGCTTTTTTCCCCATCAAGAGGCACAGCCGTTGATTCCTATCCATAGAACAATTACTATCCGGGACTTACTTCATCTATCGTAATAACGGAAATTGAGTCTTGATTTACGGATCCATCAGTCCAGCCTAACCCCATCCGATTCCATGGGTTAGCCAACCGCCCAACCACTGTAGTGATGGGATCCAATTTGGAATTTGGTTAGGTTTTGTCCCGGCTACCAAGGAAAAGAGTTCCAAGGCCCCCTAGCCGGAAGTTCATGCAAACATAAAACTAGCCACACCACTTACACACCCAATATGAAATTGCCTTTTTCTTAGCATCAGCTAACTTTAAAACAATCCTTTAATGAAACCATAGTACCACTGATCATAATCTTCCAATTTATCCGGTTGATTCATAATTTCCCATCATTCCTTCATCAGAGTATCTATGGCATCATTGGCAACTAGAACACTCACAACCTGTCCACACAGGGGCCTTTTCAATAGTTCCTAGCCCATAATACTCGGCAATATAATCACTTAAAAAAATCAAGATGGACTCTCATTGAAGATCAGCAAGATCAACCAACAGATCCATATAAAGAGCCATGGACTCATCCATTGAAGACCAGCAAGGTCAATCAACCAGATCCATGCCCGGTTTCACAAAACAACTCTTACTCCTTGTTCCAATATCTTCCACGACGCACATGTGGGTATCTTCGGCGACCCAGAGCCCGAGCACTGTATGGTCAGCACCCTCTAGGATCCTTCGCAGGTGACCTAGCGCTTCACTCATAGGCCACTTCCTTGGTCCCTCATCCACCGTACCGGAAGCTCACCATTTAAATCGAACCGAGGCTGGTCAAGACCTCAGTCGACCTTGCTACGCGAGACGTCCTCCATTGACTCTCTATCAGTTGTTGCAACTTTAACAGTTAGGTCTTCATGACCTTAATCCACAAGACGGTCAAAATGCTTCCCCAGCATTCTTGACATAAAACAGTCATTTACAAACAGTCACAAAATACAGTTTCTAAATCGAACTCTCGTCTTTCCACATTATCCCTCCTTAGTCCACATTACTTATTCCACATTCCATTCAATGTGTACTCATTCTCATCCATTTCCTCATATCGACGACACATTAATTCACATACACATTCACATTCACATCCATACCTCCACATTTACATGCATACATCCATTTTCACATCCTCATTTATACATCCACATCCCATATCCACATTCATACATACACATCCATATCCACATCCATACATCCACATCCACATCCACATTCACATCCATACATCCACATCTACATGCATACCTCCATTTTCACATCCTCATTTATACATCCACATCCCATATCTACATTCATACATACACATCCATATCCACATCCATACATCCACATCCACATCCACATTCATATTCACATCCATATATCCACATCTACATGCATACATCCATTATCATGTCCTCATTCATACATCCACATCCACATACATACATACATCCACATCCACATTCCCATTCACATCTATACATCCACATCTACATCCACATACATACATACATCCACATCCACATTCCCATTCACATCTATACATCCACATCTACATCCACATTCATATACATCCACATCCACATTCCCATTCACATCTATACATCCACATCTACATCCACATATATACATACATCCACATCCACATTCCCATTCACATCTACATCCACATTCACATACATCCACATCCACATTCCCATTCACATCTATACATCCACATCTACATCCACATTCACATACATCCACATCCACATTCCCATCTATACATCCACATCTACATCCACATTCACATCTATGCATATACATCTTCATGCATACATCCATTTTCACATTCATACATCCATACTCCCATCTCCACAACCACACATCCACATACATACATCCATTTTCACATTCCCATTCATATAACCCCATATGCCTTCACATCTAATCTTTTACATCACATCCATTCTCGCCCTATCACAACCCATATACATCTTATCCTATCACATACACTTCTTACCTCATCCCATACATATCTTATCACATCTTAATTCATCTTATCACCTCTTATCACCTCTTATACACCTCTTATCACATCCTATCACATCTCATATCTATTTATAGAATACAAGAGAATTCTTATATTTGATATAAGATTTCTTTACACATTTACTTATGCATAAATTCCATTGAAGGAGATTAATACTTCCGAAGTAAAATCAATCTTTTATGCATCTTTCTATGCATAAATTCATTTTAAATGAAAATGACACTTTTGAATTAAAATTCAATCTTTTATGCATCTTCCTATGCATAAATTCAATTTAGATGAGAATGACACTTTTGAATTAAAATTCAATCTTTTATGCATCTTCCTATGCATAAATTCAATTTAGATAAGAATGACACTTTTGAATTAAAAATCAATTTTTTATGCATCTTCTTATGCATAAATTCAATTTGGTAGGAATTACACTTTTAGAATAAAAGAATTTCTCTTATGCATCATCTAAGTTATGCATAAAATCCATTTATGATGAAAATCACACTTTTAGTATAAAAAGAATATCTTTTATGCATACCTCCATGCATGAAATCCAATTATGATAAAAGTAACACTTTTATAATAAAATAATCAACTTTTATGCATACCTCTATGCATGAAATTCAATTGTGACAAAAGTAACACTTTTACATTAAAATAATCATCTTTTATGCATACCTCTATGCATGAAATCCAAATATGATAAAAGTAACACTTTAACATTAAAATATTCATCTTTTATGCATACCTCTATGCATGAAATCCAAATATGATAAAAGTAACACTTTTACATTAAAATAATCATCTTTTATGCATACCTCTATGCCTGAAATCCAAATATGATAAAAGTAACACTTTTACATTAAAATAATCATTATTTATGCATACCTCTATGCATGAAATCCAATTATGCATAATATAAAAATCAATTTCTCTATGATTACAATGAATATCTTTCAATTAATCTAGGATGATAATTCCTAGAATATGGTAGGAAGTCCTCTTTTCATGTTTTGAATGAAATTATTTTATGCGTAATTTTTATAAAAATTTTGCCATAGCTACGCTGCTTATCATTAAGAAAATAATTAAAATGATCCCTAATTGGATCCTTAATCCATAATGGATTGAATCATCAATATTCATGAAATACATAAACTAAAAGCATAGAAAAAAGCCATTAATTTGGCCTCAAGCATAGATTAATCTTGGATTAAGGAAAAGCTTCATTTGGATTGAGAATGGGTCATAAGTATGACCATTTCTTGAGTGAGAGAGAGAAATTACATAAAAACCATTTGAATTAAGCATAAATAGAAATTTATGTAATTCTTAACTATCATTAATCAATTTACTTCAATAGCATTTATCAAATTATGTAACTCTTCACTACCATTCATCAATTAACTTCAATAGCATTCAAAAAAACCATTCCAATTAAGCTTCTCAAGCTTGAGAGGGGTTGAGAAGAGAGAAGCATTGAGAAATTATAAAAAAGATCAAAATTCACCATTTACCTTACAATTTGCTTGATTCTTTGTTCACGGTAGAGGCCCCCAACCAATCAATTGGTTAAGTATGTTGATGGAGCCACTAATGGGGATTGAAGAAAGAGGGAAGCTCCAATTTCTTCAATTTGGAGAGAATTTTAGAGAATAGTAGAAATTAGCATTATTTCAGCATAACTCTAGTATAGTAAAATTCTTCTATTTTTTTCAAAGGGCTCATGTTCTATTTATAGGAGAGGAAACTCTAACCAAAGCTAACTGAATTCTAGAATTTTTCAAATTCAGTTTGGTTGAATTTGGACTAGATTTGGACCTAGTTTGGTTACTTTTTGATTCGGTTTGGTTCCATTTTGATTTGGTTTGGTTCAAGAGAGAGGAGAGATAAAAATATCACATTATTTTTGAGTTTAAAACTCATTCAAGCATGTGAAATATGCACCTCCTTTAAAGAACTCCCCTTCCTTACATATGTGTCAAAATGGAATCATTATACCCAAAATATCTCATATTTTTAATATTGCTCATAGTTTTTTACTAATAAACCTTGTACATTTTCAACTCTTCATCTTATGTGAAATATGCACCTCCTTTAAAGAACTCCCCTTCCTTACATATGTATCAAAATGAAATCATTATACCCAAAATATCTCATATTTTTAATATTGCTCATAGTTTTTTACTAATAAACCTTGTACATTTTCAACTCTTCATCTTATGTGAGCATTTACTCATTTTTGGATATCTTCTTTTACAAATTGGATTTATCTCCTCCCTACACATGGATTGATGCTATTGGCCCATAGGAACCTTAATTGGACCATAATCCAAAAATTTCTGAAAATCTAGACCCTTACTAAGGTCCTTTATACCCATTTCCAATTAATTCCAATTGCACATTGGAAAGTTCTTTTTGAATTTCTATTTCAGGGGAACTTATTTTAATAAGATGAGATAATTTTCTATCCAAAAATATTAAAAATCTGAATATTCTCTCTCTAGAATATTTTCTCTCTCTAGATTAAAACAGTTAGAAATAAGGTCTTTATATTTCTGAAGAGGGATTGATTACAGGGGAAGATACTAGACATCACAAAAGGGGGTTGGGGGAGGAATCTTACATTCTACCCCACTTAAAAAACGCGAGATGTCCTCATCTCGCAACTTGGGATAATTTCGCAAGATGCACGAATAAAGATTAACCACCAAGAAAAGTCTCAAGAGAGTAAGATTCAAGACAAGAACAAGATTTAAACTTTATTCATTCTTGGAACATATACAGTAAAGATAGAAGAACTCTTTACACTTCCATAAGCCCATCCATCATATGATCACAAAAGCAGCACTCACAAGCTGCGCATGTATAAGGTAACTCATCTATGGGAATAATTCTGTTGGTTATTGCCGCACCTATCTCAGTGGTATGAGGTGATCTAACAAAAGGACCTCTGAGAGGTAAGCCAAAAATGGGGTAAAGGCATATCTTCTCATGAGGAAGAAAACACACCAGTAAGAAGACCCGCTCAGAAAACCCAAGATGTCTTGATCTCATGACGCAGTAGTATCGGGGACCCAAACCCAAGGCTTCGATAGCCATGGCCAAGCGGACATTGTTACGAAAGTGCTGCTGACCCCAGGGTGTTACCCTAGTTATGTTTTGATAGGTCCGCCATTTGGTCTGAGCTACAGAAGTTCCCAAGTGAGGGAAAAGTGAGCACTCATACTGTTCTATAAAATCCTTCTTCACAGACTCGCTTGCGTCTTGAAGGTGAGAAATCATCATGGATAAAACTAATTCTTGTTGCCAAGCCATGAAGGAGATTAAGAAAGAAGGAGATTGATGGGAGTAAGATTACTGTGAGCGACAAGTAAAAGTTACGACTTATATAAAGGAAGGAGCTAGCGTAACTTAGAAGCCAACGGTATCTTGCCCGACTGAAGTTTTACCGTCTTTCCATGATTTGGGTTTGGCACATATTTCTATGAAATACATTAAGAACTTTGAGATGAGGAGATAAAAGAAGCTCGTAAGCTAAGTCACTTACTTTCTTTGAATTCAGATAAGGCTCACAATATCTGGGGGATAACTTCTTAAACTCCCCAATAGATAAAGAACTTCTTTTGGGCCGTACTACTCGAATGAAGACCAAAACTTTGGTATCCAAAACACCGATTTTTACTTCTAAACTCATTGTTCTGAATCCTTAAAACAGGTGGAACTCCTGAGAAGTATTATAGGGAAAGGGTCTTCCTTTTTTAAACAGAATCTTTCTTTTATTTTAGAGAGGGAATAATTATAAGATCAAAAAGGGAGATTCTTACTCCTGTATACCTCGAAGGTTGGGGAGGAATCTTACATTCTACCCCACTTAAAAAAGTGCGAGATGTCCTCATCTCGCAAGGTAGAGGATAACTCTTTTTCTTAAGATCCAATTTTATTCTGGGGTTCCTTATATTCTGGTCAACCCAACATAATACTGGGATAAATATCCCTTAGAACTCATCAACAATTCATTCAGATCATATCATTCATATCTTTAACATGATAATGGTCCATTAGACCGAAAAATTTCCTTCTGAACATTCCTCCACGGGAATTTCAGTCAAGTAAGTTCTCAATTTGTCATCCCTTAACTTGATCTAACGATCAAGTATTAATAGTAGCAATCTGACAGCACAATCCACTAATCTCATAGTGATTTGCTGAAATCATTATCATCATTCCAGTTATGAATATCATCACACGGACTCGTCCCATTCATCCTCATTGAGGTTTCGCTCAGCTTATTACATTTCAACCAAATTTCAGGGATCATCATTTTTCAATCAGAATCCAAATCAATTCGTCAATTCTCAAACAGAATTAAAAATCATATCAACCACATTCAAAATCTCTGGATAGCATTAACGCTTATAATTTCAAGTCTTAGATTTACTCGTATATACTGTCAGTAAAGAGCTGCAGTATACTCTCGGTATATACGGGTTGTCACGGCCCTTGGAATTATAAGGTAAATACCATCATGTCTAGGCCTCAAGCAAGTCAGGGATTCTATATAATTACGGTACTTCCATCTGAAGACCCAATTACCAAATTACGAATTTCAGTTTGAATATCAAATTGTATGAATTATAACACACAATTACAACCTTTTTGTGCTTCTTGATAAATTTTTGACATATTTGGCTTCTCAGTTGATCTTTATTAACCAATTCGCTCTGATACCAACTGTGAGATCCCTGTTCCTGTGAGATCCCAGTCTCCCACCGCGCAACGGATTCGGGTACTAGCAGCGGAAGTAGCACATCGTTCGCGGGTAGGGGTCTCACACTCGGGGCCTCGCCCACACGGATATCCGGACAAGAGACTAATCCGTCGGTTTGTCCAAAACCGAAACCGAAAAAACTTCCTTTACCCGGAAAGCACGGGCGATTCCACCAGGATAACTCTTTACTCTAACGTAGTCAAGATCATTACTGATCAAACTGATCTGACTGCACCTTTAATGGTACTTGGTCAATTCAAGGAAGAAACTTGCACTTGGATCATTGGGATCAACGCTTTTTTCCCCATCACGAGGCACAGCCGTTGATTCCTATCCATAGAACAATTTCTATCTGGGATTTACTTCATCTATCGTAATAATAGAAATTAAATCTCGATTTACGGATCCATCAGTCCAGTCTAACCCCATCCGATCCCATGGGTTAGCCAACCGCCCAACCACTATAGTGATGGGATCCAATTTGGAATTTGGTTAGGTTTTGTCCCGGGTACCAAGGAAAAGAGTTCCAAGGCCCCCTAGCCGGAAGTTCATGCAAACATAAAACTAGCCACACCACTTACACACCCAATATGAAATTGCCTTTTTCTTAGCATCAGCTAACTTTAAAACAATCCTTTAATGAAACCATAGTACCACTGATCATAATCTTCCAATTTATCCGGTTGATTCATAATTTCCCATCATTCCTTCATCAGAGTATCTATGGCATCATTGGCAACTAGAACGCTCACAACCTGTCCACACAGGGGCCTTTTCAATAGTTCCTAGCCCATAATACTCGGCAATATAATCACTTAAAAAAATCAAGATGGACTCTCGTTGAAGATCAGCAAGATCAACCAACACATCCATATAAAGAGCCATGGACTCATCCATTGAAGACCAGCAAGGTCAATCAACCAGATCCATGCCCGGTTTCACAAAACAACTCTTACTCCTTGTTCCAATATCTTCCACGACGCACATGTGGGTATCTTCGGCGACCCAGAGCCCGAGCACCGTATGGTCAGCACCCTCTAGGATCCTTCGCAGGTGACCTAGCGCTTCACTCATAGGCCACTTCCTTGGTCCCTCATCCACCGTACCGGAAGCTCACCATTTAAATCGAACCGAGGCTGGTCAAGACCTCAGTCGACCTTGCTACGCGAGACGTCCTCCATTGACTCTCTGTCAGTTGTTGCAACTTTAACAGTTAGGTCTTCATGACCTTAATCCACAAGACGGTCAAAATGCTTCCCCAGCATTCTTGACATAAAACAGTCATTTACAAACAGTCACAAAATACAGTTTCTAAATCGAACTCTCGTCTTTCCACATTATCCCTCCTTAGTCCACATTACTTATTCCACATTCCATTCAATGTGTACTCATTCTCATCCATTTCCTCATATCGACGACACATTAATTCACATACACATTCACATTCACATTCACATTCACATTCACATCCATACATCCACATTTACATGCATACATCCATTTTCACATCCTCATTTATACATCCACATCCCATATCCACATTCATACATACACATCCATATCCACATCCATACATCCACATCCACATTCACATTCACATCCACATTCACATCCTCATTTATACATCCACATCCACATCCACATCCACATTCACATCCATACATCCACATCTACATGCATACCTCCATTTTCACATCCTCATTTATACATCCACATCCCTTATCTACATTCATACATACACATCCATATCCACATCCATACATCCACATCCACATCCACATTCATATTCACATCCATATATCCACATCTACATGCATACATCCATTATCACGTCCTCATTCATACATCCACATCCACATACATACATACATCCACATCCACATTCCCATTCACATCTATATATCCACATCTACATCCACATACATACATACATCCACATCCACATTCCCATTCACATCTATACATCCACATCTACATCCACATTCATATACATCCACATCCACATTCCCATTCACATCTATACATCCACATCTACATCCACATACATACATACATCCACATCCACATTTCCATTCACATCTATACATCCACATCTACATCCACATTCACATCCACATTCCCATTCACATCTATACATCCACATCTACATCCACATTCACATCTATGCATATACATCTTCATGCATACATCCATTTTCACATTCATACATCCATACTCCCATCTCCACATCCACACATCCACATACATACATCCATTTCCACATTCCCATTCATATAACCCATATGCCTTCACATCTAATCTTTTACATCACATCCATTCTCGCCCTATCACAACCCATATACATCTTATCCTATCACATACACTTCTTACCTCATCCCATACACATCTTATCACATCTTAATTCATCTTATCACCTCTTATCACCACTTATACACCTCTTATCACATCCTATCACATCTCATATCTATTTATAGAATACAAGAGAATTCTTATATTTGATATAAGATTTCTTTACACATTTACTTATGCATAAATTCCATTTAAGGAGATTAATACTTCCGAAGAAAAATCAATCTTTTATGCATCTTCCTATGCATAAATTCATTTTAAATGAAAATGACACTTTTGAATTAAAATTCAATCTTTTATGCATCTTCCTATGCATAAATTTAATTTAGATGAGAATGACACTTTTGAATTAAAAATTCAATCTTTTATGCATCTTCCTATGCATAAATTCAATTTAGATGAGAATGACACTTTTGAATTAAAAATCAATTTCTCTTATGCATCTTCTTATGCATAAAATCCATTTATGATGAAAATCACACTTTTAGTATAAAAAGAATATCTTTTATGCATACCTCCATGCATGAAATCCAATTATGATAAAAGTAACACTTTTATAATAAAATAATCAACTTTTATACATACCTCTATGCATGAAATTCAATTGTGACAAAAGTAACACTTTTACATTAAAATAATCATCTTTTATGCATACCTCTATGCAAGAAATCCAATATGATAAAAGTAACACTTTTGATATAAAAAAAATTATCTTTTATGCATACTTCTATGCATGAAAATTAAAAATGATAAAAGTAACACTTTTGATATAAAAAAATTATCTTTTTTGCATACTTCTATGCATGAAAATTAAAAATGATAAAAGTAACACTTTTGATATAAAAAAATTATCATTTATGCATACTTCTATGCATGAAAATTAAAAATGATAAAAGTAACACTTTTGATATAAAAAAATTATCCTTTATGCATACTTCTATGCATGAAAATTAAAAATGATAAAAGTAACACTTTTGATATAAAAAAAATTATCCTTTATGCATACTTCTATGCATGAAAATTAAAAATGATAAAAGTAACACTTTTGATATAAAAAATTTTCCTTTATGCATACTTCTATGCATGAAAATTAAAATTTGATAAAAGTAACACTTTTATGTTAAAATAATAATCTTTTATGCATAGCTCTAAGCATGAAAATCAATTATGCATAATATAAAAATCAATTTCTCTATGATTACAATAAATATCTTTCAATTAATCTAGGATGATAATTCCTAGAATATGGTAGGAAGTCCTCTTTTTATGCTTTGAATGAAATTATTTCATGCATAATTTTTATAAAATTTTTGCCATAGCTCCGCTACTATGACTGATAAATCTCAATTTTTCTAAGAGATAAAGCTTATCATTAAGGAAATAATTAAAATGATCTCTAATTGGATCATTAATCCATAATGGATTGAATCATCAATATACATAAACTAAAAATATAGAAAAAAGCCATTAATTTGGCCTCAAGCATAGCTTAATCTTGGGTTAAGGAAAAGCTTTTTGAAAAGCTTGATTTGGATTGAGAATGGGTCATGAGTATGACCATTTCTTGAGTGAGAGAGAGAAACTACATAAAAACTATTAGAATTTAAACATAAATGGAAATTAACTTCAATAGCATTTATTAAATTATGTAACTCTTCACTAACATTCATCAATTCACTTCAATAGCATTCAAAAAAACCATACCAATTAAGCTTCTCAAGCTTGAGAGGGGTTGAGAAGAGAGAAACATTGAGAAATTATAGAAAAGATCAATATTCACTAATTACCTTAAAAATTGCTTGATTCTTTGTTCACGGTAGAGGCCCCCAACCAATCAATTGGTTAAGTATGTTGATGGAGCCACTAATGGGGATTGAAGAAAGAGGGAAGCTCCAAAAACTAGTGAATTATTAAATGAATTCACAGTTCTTGGCTTAGGTGGAGTAGAGTAACGATGCATAAACACTATATATTTTTCAACAAGGGGGAGGTTTCTATTTATAGGAAAAATTGAGCTCCTAATCAAACAAACTGATTCTAGAATTTTCTAAATTAGTTTGGTCAATATTTGACCATTTTTAGGTCAGTTAAGCTAACTTTTTGGAATTAGACTTGAATGAGGAGAGAGGAGAGATGAAATATCTCAATTTTTATGAGTTTAAAACTCATTCAAGCATGTGAAATATGCGCCTCCTTTAAAGAACTCCCCTTCCTTACATATGTGTCATAATGGAATCATTTTAATATTGCTCATAGTTTTTTACTAATAAACCTTGTACATTTTCAACTCTTCATCTTATGTGAAATATGCACCTCCTTTAGAGAACTCCCCTTCCTTACATATGTGTCATAATGGAATCATTTTAATATTGCTCATAGTTTTTTACTAATAAACCTTGTACATTTTCAACTCTTCATCTTATGTGAGCATTTACTCATTTTTTGGATACCCAAAATATCTCGTATTTTTAATATTGCTCATAGTTTTTTACTAATAAACCTTGTACATTTTCAACTCTTCATCTTATGTGAGCATTTACTCATTTTTGGGTATCTTCTTTTACAAATTGGATTTATCTCCTCCCTACACATGGATTGATGCTATTGGTCCATAGGAACCTTAATTGGACCATAATCCAAAAATTTCTGAAAATCTAGACCCTTAGGCTAAGGTCCTTTATACCCATTTTCAATTAATTCCAGTTGCACATTGGAAAGTTCTTTTTGAATTTCTGTTTCAGGGGAACTTATTTCAATAAGATGAGATAATTTTCTATCCAAAATATTAAAAATTTGAATATTCTCTCTCTAGAATATTTTCTCTCTCTAGGTTAAAACAGTTAGAAACAAGTCTTTTATATTTCTGAAGAGGGATTGATTACAGGGGAAGATGCTGGACATTTTAAGAGGCTGGGAAGGAATCTTACATTCTCTCCCACTTGAAAAACGCGAGATGCCCTCATCTCGCAAACTGGGGTAATTTCGCAAGATGCGCAAGTATGAGACTGAGAGAAATTTTTTAATTAAGATTAATCACCAATTAAAAAAATCTCAAAGAGAGTAAGGGTCAAGACAAGAACAAGATTTAAACTTTATTCATTCTTGGAACATATGCAGTAAGGATAGAAGAACTCTTTACACTTCCATAAGCCCGTCCATCATATGATCACAAAAGCAGCACTCACAAGCTGCGCACGTATAAGGTAACTCATCTATGGGAATGATTCTGTTGGTTATTGCCGCGCCTATCTCAGTGGTATGAGGTGATCTAACAAAAGGACCTCTGAGAGGTAAGCCAAAAACGGGGTAAAGGCATATCTTCTCATGAGGAAGAAAACACGCCAGTAAGAAGACCCGCTCAGAAAACCCAAGATGTCTTGATCTCATGACGCAGTAGTATCGGGGACCCAAACCCAAAGCTTCAATAACAATGGCCAAGCGGACATTGTTACGAAAGTGCTGCTGACCCCAGGGTGTTACCCTAGTTATGTTTTGATAGGTCCGCCATTTGGTCTGAGCTACAGAAGTTCCCAAGTGAGGGAAAAGTGAGCGCTCATACTGTTCTATAAAATCCTTCTTCACAGACTCGCTTGCATCTTGAAGGTGAGAAATCATCATGGATAAAACTAATTCTCGTTGCCAAGCCATGAAGGAGATTAAGAAAGAAGGAGATTGATAGGAGTAAGATTACTGTGAGCGACAAGTAAAAGTTACGACTTATATAAAGGAAGGAGCTAGCGTAACTTAGAAGCCAACGGTATCTTGCCAACTGAAGTTTTACCGTCTTTCCATGATTTGGGTTTGGCACATATTTCTATGAAATACATTAAGAACTTTGAGATGAGGAGATAAAAGAAGCTCGTAAGCTAAGTCACTTACTTTCTTTGAATTCAGATAAGGCTCACAATATCTGGGGGATAACTTCTTAAACTCCCCAATAGATAAAGAACTTCTTTTGGGCCGTACTACTCGAATGAAGACCAAAACCTTGGTATCCAAAACACCGATTTTTACTTCTAAACTCATTGTTCTGAATCCTTAAAACAGGTGGAACTCCTGAGAAGTATTATAGGGAAAGGGTCTTCCTTTTTTAAACAGAATCTTTCTTTTATTTTAGAGAGGGAATAATTATAAGATCAAAAAGGGAGATTCTTACTCCTGTATACCTCGAAGGTTGGGGAGGAATCTTACATTCTACCCCACTTAAAAAAGTGCGAGATGTCCTCATCTCGCAAGGTAGAGGATAACTCTTTTTCTTAAGATCCAATTTTATTCTGGGGTTCCTTATATTCTGGTCAACCCAACAGAATACTGGGATAAATATCCCTTAGAACTCATCAACAATTCATTCAGATCATATCATTCATATCTTTAACATGATAATGGTCCATTAGATCGAAAAATTTCTTTCTGAAACCACCACGGGAATTTCAGTCAAGTAAGTTCTCAATTTGTCATCCCTTAACTTGATCTAACGATCAAGTATTAATAGTAGCAATCTGACAGCACAATCCACTAATCTCATAGTGATTTGCTGAAATCATTATCATCATTCCAGTTATGAATATCATCACACGGACTCGTCCCATTCATCCTCATTGAGGTTTCGCTCAGCTTATTACATTTCAACCAAATTTCAGGGATCATCATTTTTCAATCAGAATCCAAATCAATTCATCAATTCTCAAACAGAATTAAAAATCATATCAACCACATTCGAAATCATCCTCTGGATAGCAATAATGCTTATAATTTCAAGTCTTAGATTTACTCGTATATACTATCAGTAAAGAGCTGCAGTATACTCTCGGTATATACGGGTAGTCACGGTCCTTGGAATTATAAGGTAAATACCATCATGTCTAGGCCTCAAGCAAGTCAGGGATTCTATATAAATACGGTATTTCCATCTGAAGACCCAATTACCAAATTACGAATTTCAGTTTGAATATCAAATTGTATGAATTATATCACACAATTACAACCTTTTTGTGCTTCTTGATAAATTTTTGACATATTTGGCTTCTCAGTTGATCTTTATTAACCAATTCGCTTTGATACCAACTGTGAGATCCCAGTCTCCACCGCGCAACGGATTTGGGTACTAGCAGCGGAAGTAGCACATCGTGCGCGGGTAGGGGTCTCACACTCGGGGCCTCGCCCAACGGATATCCGGACAAGAGACTAATCCATCGGTTTGTCCAAAACCGAAACCGAAAAAACCTCCTTTACCCGGAAAGCACGGGCGATTCCACCAGGATAACTCTTTACTCTAATGTAGGCAAGATCATTACTGATCAAACTGATCTGACTGCACCTTTAACGGTACTTGGTCAATTCAAGGAAGAAACTTGCACTTTGATCATTGGGATCAACGCTTTTTTCCCCATCCCGAGGCACATCCGCCGTTGATTCCTATCCATAGAACAATTTCTATCTGGGATTTACTTCATATATCGTAATAATAGAAATTAAATCTCGATTTACGGATCCATCAGTCCAGTCTAACCCCATCCGATCCCATGGGTTAACCAACCCCCCAACCACTGTAGTGATGGGATCCAATTTGGAATTTGGTTAGGTTTTGTCCCGGGTACCAAGGAAAAGAGTTCCAAGGCCCCCTAGCCGGAAGTTCATGCAAACATAAAACTAGCCACACCACTTACACACCCAATATGAAATTGCCTTTTTCTTAGCATCAGCTAACTTTAAAACAATCCTTTAATGAAACCATAGTACCACTGATCATAATCTTCCAATTTATCCGGTTGATTCATAATTTTCCATCATTCCTTCATCAGAGTATCTATGGCATCATTGGCAACTAGAACGCTCACCACCTCTCCACACAGAGGCCTTTTCAATAGTTCCTAGCCCATAAAACTCGGCAATATAATCACTTATAAAAATCAAGATGGACTCTCGTTGAAGATCAGCAAGATCAACCAACAGATCCATATAAAGAGCCATGGACTCATCCATTGAAGACCAGCAAGGTCAATCAACCAGATCCATGCCCGGTTTCACAAAACAACTCTTACTCCTTGTTCCAATATCTTCCACAATGCACGTGTGGGTATCTTCGGCGACCCAGAGCCCGAGCACCATATGGTCAGCACCCTCTAGGATCCTTCGCAGGTGACCTAGCGCTTCATAGGCCGCTTCCTTGGTCCCTCATCCACCGTACCGGAAGCTCACCATTTAAATCGAACCGAGGCTGTCGACCTTGCTACGCGAGACGTCCTCCATTGACTCTCCGTCAGCAGTTGCAACTTTAACAGTTAGGTCTTCATGACCTTAATCCACAAGACGGTCAAAATGCTTCCCCAGCATTCTTGACATAAAACAGTCATTTACAAACAGTCACAAAATACAGTTTCTAAATCGAACTCTCGTCTTTCCACATTATCCCTCCTTAGTCCACATTACTTATTCCACATTCCATTCAATGTGTACTCATTCTCATCCATTTCCTCATATCGACGACACATTAATTCACATACACATTCACATTCACATCCATACATCCACATTTACATGCATACATCCATTTTCACATCCTCATTTATACATCCACATCCCATATCCACATTCATACATACACATCCATATCCACATCCATACATTCACATCCACATCCAAATTCACATTCACATCCACATTCACATCCTCATTTATACATCCACATCCACATCCACATCCACATTCACATCCATACATCCACATCTACATGCATACCTCCATTTTCACATCCTCATTTATACATCCACATCCCTTATCTACATTCATACATACACATCCATATCCACATCCATACATCCACATCCACATCCACATTCATATTCACATCCATATATCCACATCTACATGCATACATCCATTATCACGTCCTCATTCATACATCCACATCCACATACATACATACATCCACATCCACATTCCCATTCACATCTATATATCCACATCTACATCCACATACATACATACATCCACATCCACATTCCCATTCACATCTATACATCCACATCTACATCCACATTCATATAAATCCACATCCACATTCCCATTCACATCTATACATCCACATCTACATCCACATACATACATACATCCACATCCACATTCCCATTCACATCTATACATCCACATCTACATCCACATTCACATCCACATTCCCATTCACATCTATACATCCACATCTACATCCACATTCACATCTATGCATATACATCTTCATGCATACATCCATTTTCACATTCATACATCCATACTCCCATCTCCACATCCACACATCCATATACATACATCCATTTCCACATTCCCATTCATATAACCCCATATGCCTTCACATCTAATCTTTTACATCACATCCATTCTCGCCCTATCACAACCCATATACATCTTATCCTATCCATACACTTCTTACCTCATCCCATACACATCTTATCACATCTTAATTCATCTTATCACCTCTTATCACCACTTATACACCTCTTATCACATCCTATCACATCTCATATCTATTTATAGAATACAAGAGAATTCTTATATTTGATATAAGATTTCTTTACACATTTACTTATGCATAAATTCCATTTAAGGAGATTAATACTTCCGAAGAAAAATCAATCTTTTATGCATCTTCCTATGCATAAATTCATTTTAAATAAAAATGACACTTTTGAATTAAAATTCAATCTTTTATGCATCTTCCTATGCATAAATTTAATTTAGATGAGAATGACACTTTTGAATTAAAAATTCAATCTTTTATGCATCTTCCTATGCATAAATTCAATTTAGATGAGAATGACACTTTTGAATTAAAAATCAATTTCTCTTATGCATAGAATCCATTTTTATGATGAAAATCACACTTTTAGTATAAAAAGAATATCTTTTATGCATACCTCCATGCATGAAATCTAATTATGATAAAAGTAACACTTTTATAATAAAATAATCAACTTTTATGCATACCTCTATGCATGAAATTCAATTGTGACAAAAGTAACACTTTTACATTAAAATAATCATCTTTTATGCATACCTCTATGTATGAAATCCAATATGATAAAAGTAACACTTTTGATATAAAAAAAATTATCCTTTATGCATACTTCTATGCATGAAAATTAAAAATGATAAAAGTAACACTTTTGATATAAAAAAATTATCTTTTATGCATACTTCTATGCATGAAAATTAAAAATGATAAAAGTAACACTTTTGATATAAAAAAATTATCCTTTATGCATACTTCTATGCATGAAAATTAAAAATGATAAAAGTAACACTTTTGATATTAAAAAAATTATCCTTTATGCATACTTCTATGCATGAAAATTAAAAATGATAAAAGTAACACTTTTGATATAAAAAAAATATCCTTTATGCATACTTCTATGCATGAAAATTAAAAATGATAAAAGTAACACTTTTGATATAAAATTTTTTCCTTTATGCATACTTCTATGCATGAAAATTAAAATTTGATAAAAGTAACACTTTTATGTTAAAATAATAATCTTTTATGCATAGCTCTATGCATGAAAATCAATCATGCAAAATATAAAAATTAATTTCTCTACGATTACAATGAATATCTTTCAATTAATCTAGGATGATAATTCCTAGAATATGGTAGGAAGTCCTCTTTTTATGCTTTGAATGAAATTATTTTATGCATAATTTTTATAAAAATTTTGCCATAGCTCCGCTGCTATGACTAAATCTCAATTTTTCTAAGGGATAAAGCTTATCATTAAGGAAATAATTAAAATGATCTCTAATTGGATCATTAATTCATAATGGATTGAATCATCAATATACATAAACTAAAAGTATATAAAAAAGCCATTAATTTGGCCTCAAGCATAGCTTAATATTGGGTTAAGGAAAAGCTTTATGAAAAGCTTGATTTGGATTGAGAATGGGTCATGAGGATGACCATTTCTTGAGTGAGAGAGAGAAACTACATAAAAACTATTAGAATTTAAACATAAATGGAAATTAACTTCAATAGCATTTATTAAATTATGTAACTCTTCACTAACATTCATCAATTCACTTCAATAGCATTTAAAAAAACCATACCAATTAAGCTTCTCAAGCTTGAGAGGGGTTAAGTATGTTGATGGAGCCACTAATGGGGATTGAAGAAAGAGGGAAGCTCCAAAAACTAGTGAATTATTAAATGAATTCACAGTTCTTGGCTTAGGTGGAGTAGAGTAACGATGCATAAACACTATAAATTTTTCAACAAGGGGGAGGCTTCTATTTATAGGAAAAATTGAGCTCCTAACCAAACAAACTGATTCTAGAATTTTCTAAATCAGTTTGGTCAATATTTGACCATTTTTAGGTCAGTTAAGCTAACTTTTTGGAATTAGACTTGAATGAGGAGAGAGGAGAGATGAAATATCTCAATTTTTATGAGTTTAAAACTCATTCAAGCATGTGAAATATGCACCTCCTTTAAAGAACTCCCCTTCCTTACATATGTGTCATAATGGAATCATTTTAATATTGCTCATAGTTTTTTACTAATAAACCTTGTACATTTTCAACTCTTCATCTTATGTGAAATATGCACCTCCTTTAAAGAACTCCCCTTCCTTACATATGTGTCATAATAGAATCATTTTAATATTGCTCATAGTTTTTTACTAATAAACCTTGTACATTTTCAACTCTTCATCTTATGTGAGCATTTACTCATTTTTTGGATACCCAAAATATCTCGTATTTTTAATATTGCTAATAGTTTTTTACTAATAAACCTTGTACATTTTCAACTCTTCATCTTATGTGAGCATTTACTCATTTTTGGGTATCTTCTTTTACAAATTGGATTTATCTCCTCCCTACACATGGATTGATGCTATTGGCCCATAGGAACCTTAATTGGACCATAATCCAAAAATTTCTGAAAATCTAGACCCTTAGGCTAAGGTCCTTTATACCCATTTCCAATTAATTCCAGTTGCACATTGGAAAGTTCTTTTTGAATTTCTGTTTCAGGGGAACTTATTTTAATAAGATGAGATAATTTTCTATCCAAAATATTAAAAATTTGAATATTCTCTCTCTAGAATATTTTCTCTCTCTAGGTTAAAACATTTAGAAACAAGTCTTTTATATTTCTGAAGAGGGATTGATTACAGGGAAAGATGCTGGACATTTTGAGAGGTTGGGGAGGAATCTTACAATTCCCACCATGCAACGGATTCGGGGTACTAGCAGCGGAAGTAGGACTTCTTGCGCGAGGCAGAGTCCCATACTCGGGGCCTCGTCCACCAACCACCACGGATATCCGGACAAAAGACTAATCCGTCGGTTTTTCCAAAACCGAACCCGAAAAAACTTCCCTTATCCGGAAAGCGCGGGCGATTCCTCTAGGATAACTTTTTACTCTAACGTAGTCAAGACCATTAATAGTGATCAAACTGATCCGACTGCACCTATAAAGATACTCGGTCAGATCAAGGAAGAAACTTGCACTTGGATCATTGGGATCAACGCTTTTTTCCCCATCAAGAGGCACAGCCGTTGATTCCTATCCATAGAACAATTACTATCTGGGACTTACTTCATCTATCGTAATAACGAAAATTGAGTCTTGATTTACGGATCCATCAGTCCAGCCTAACCCCATCCGATCCCATGGGTCAACCACTGTAGTGATGGGATCCAATTTGGAATTTGGTTAGGTTTTGTCCCGGGTACCAAGGAAAAGAGTTCCAAGGCTCCCTAGCCGGAAGTTCATGCAAACATAAAACTAGCCACACCACTTACACACCCAATATGAAATTGCCTTTTTCTTAGCATCAGCTAACTTTAAAACAATCCTTTAATGAAACCATAGTACCACTGATCATAATCTTCCAATTTATCCGGTTGATTCATAATTTCCCATCATTCCTTCATCAGAGTATCTATGGCATCATTGGCAACTAGAACGCTCACAACCTGTCCACACAGGAGCCTTTTCAATAGTTCCTAGTCCATAATACTCGGCAATATAATCACTTATAAAAATCAAGATGGACTCTCGTTGAAGATCAGCAAGATCAACCAACAGAACCATATAAAGAGCCATGGACTCATCCATTGAAGACCAGCAAGGTCAATCAACCAGATCCATGCCCGGTTTCACAAAACAACTCTTACTCCTTGTTCCAATATCTTCCACGACGCACGTGTGGGTATCTTCGGTGACCCAGAGCCCGAGCACCGTATGGTTAGCACCCTCTAGGATCCTTTGTCGCAGGTGACCTAGCGCTTCACTCATAGGCCGCTTCCTTGGTCCCTCATCCATCGTACCGGAAGCTCACCATTTAAATCAAACCGAGGCTGGTCAAGACCTCGGTCGACCTTGCTACGCGAGACGTCCTCCATTGACTCTCCATCAGCAGTTGCAACTTTAACAGTTAGGTCTTCATGACCTTAATCCACAAGACGGTCAAAATGCTTCCCCAACATTCTTGACATAAAACAGTCATTTACAAACAGTCACAAAATACAGTTTCTAAATCGAACTCTCGTCTTTCCACATTATCCCTCCTTAGTCCACATTACTTATTCCACATTCCATTCAATGTGTACTCATTCTCATCCATTTCCTCATATCGACGACACATTAATTCACATACACATTCACATTCACATCCATACCTCCACATTTACATGCATACATCCATTTTCACATCCTCATTTATACATCCACATCCCATATCCACATTCATACATACACATCCATATCCACATCCATACATCCACATCCACATCCACATTCACATCCATACATCCAGATCTACATGCATACCTCCATTTTCACATCCTCATTTATACATCCACATCCCATATCTACATTCATACATTCACATCCATACATCCACATCTACATGCATACCTCCATTTTCACATCCTCATTTATACATCCACATCCCATATCTACATTCATACATATACATCCATATCCACATCCATACATCCACATCCACATCCACATTCATATTCACATCCATATATCCACATCTACATGCATACATCCATTATCACGTCCTCATTCATACATCCACATCCACATACATCCACATCCACATCTACATCCACATACATACATACATCCACATTCCCATTCACATCTATACATCCACATCTACATCCACGTACATACATACATCCACATCCACATTCCCATTCACATCTATACATCCACATCTACATCCACATTCATATACATCCACATCCACATTCCCATTCACATCTATACATCCACATCTACATCCACATACATACATACATCCACATCCACATTCCCATTCACATCTATACATCCACATCTACATCCACATTCACATACATCCACATCCACATTTCCATTGACATCTATACATCCACATCTACATCCACATTCACATACATCCACATCCACATTCCCATTCCCATCTATACATCCACATCTACATTCCCATCTATACATCCACATCTACATCCACATTCACATCTATGCATATACATCTTCATGCATACATCCATACTCCATCTCCACAACCACACATCCACATACAAACATCCATTTCCACATTCCCATTCATATTACCCCATATGCCTTCACATCTAATCTTTTACATCACATCCATTCTCGCCCTATCACAACCCATATACATCTTATCCTATCACATACACTTCTTACCTCATCCCATACACATCTTATCACATCTTAATTCATCTTATCACCTCTTATCACCTCTTATCACATCCTTATCACATCTTAATTCATCTTATCACCTCTTATCACCTCTTATACACCTCTTATCACATCCTATCACATCTCATATCTATTTATAGAATACAAGAGAATTCTTATATTTGATATAAGATTTCTTTACACATTTACTTATGCATAAATTCCATTTAAGGAGATTAATACTTCCGAAGAAAAATCAATCTTTTATGCATCTTCCTATGCATAAATTCATTTTAAATGAAAATGACACTTTTGAATTAAAATTCAATCTTTTATGCATCTTCCTATGCATAAATTCAATTTAGATGAGAATGACACTTTTGAATTAAAATTCAATCTTTTATGCATCTTCCTATGCATAAATTCAATTAAGATGAGAATGACACTTTTGAATTAAAAATTAATTTTTTATGCATCTTCTTATGCATAAATTCAATTTGGTAGGAATTACACTTTTAGAATAAAAGAATTTCTCTTATGCATCTAAGTTATGCATAAAATCTATTTATGATGAAAATCACACTTTTAGTATAAAAAGAATATCTTTTATGCATACCTCCATGCATGAAATCCAATTATGATAAAAGTAACACTTTTATAATAAAATAATCAACTTTTATGCATACCTCTATGCATGAAATTCAATTGTGACAAAAGTAACACTTTTACATTAAAATAATCATCTTTTATGCATACCTCTATGCATGAAATCCAAATATGATAAAAGTAACACTTTTACATTAAAATAATCATCTTTTATGCATACCTCTATGCATGAAATCCAAATATGATAAAAGTAACACTTTTACATTAAAATAATCATCTTTTATGCATACCTCTATGCATGAAATCCAAATATGATAAAAGTAACACTTTTACATTAAAATAATCATCTTTTATGCATACCTCTATGCATGAAATCCAATTATGCATAATATAAAAATCAATTTCTCTATGATTACAATGAATATCTTTCAATTAATCTAGGATGATAATTCCTAGAATATGGTAGGAAGTCCTCTTTTCATGCTTTGAATGAAATTATTTTATGCGTAATTTTTTTAAAAAATTTACCATAGCTCCGCTGCTATGACTGATAAATCTCAATTTTTCTAAGGGATAAAGCTTATCATTAAGAAAATAATTAAAATGATCTCTAATTGGATCCTTAATCCATAATGGATTGAATCATCAATATTCATAAAATACATAAACTAAAAGCATAGAAAAAAGCCATTAATTTGGCCTCAAGCATAGATTAATCTTGGATTAAGGAAAAGCTTTATGAAAAGCTTCATTTGGATTGAGAATGGGTCATAAGTATGACCATTTCTTGAGTGAGAGAGAGAAATTACATAAAAACCATTTGAATTAAGCATAAATAGAAATTTATGTAATTCTTAACTATCATTAATCAATTAACTTCAATAACATTCATCAAATTATGTAACTCTTCACTACCATTCATCAATTAACTTCAATAGCATTCAAAAAAACCATTCCAATTAAGCTTCTCAAGCTTGAGAGAGGGGTTGAGAAGAGAGAAGCATTGAGAAATTATAGAAAAGATCAAAATTCACCATTTACCTTACAATTTGCTTGATTCTTTGTTCACGGTGTCGTGACGTGGGCGGTGTCGCTGGGAAAGCGCGAGGCTTCTGGCTGTGAGAGTAGCTTCCAAAATCTCAAGCATTAAATGTCTTCTCAGCTTCTCATGGAACAAAGTATAGCATGGTATTAACTCAATCTCTTGACTCAGGCATACATTCAATGGGATTGTCTCCACAACTCATACAAGACACACCATCTTCGACTCTGATGATACAAGGCTTATGGCAAGAGAACTCATGATCATCTTCATATATCATCATCAAAGCTTCATCATAATGGAAGGTCTTCACATAACATATGCTATATGTTTGTACAAAATGATTGACATGCATCAACACTCACGAGACAAAGCAAATAAAACTCACAAGACATCACCAAATCCAAAGGGTATACATATCTTCAGCATATGCATGTCGACAGCCCATAGTATAGCACCCACCAGTACTCTCTCTTGTCAGCATCATGAGAACTGAACTCTACAATCCATTTCCTTCCGAGCACACGGTTTACTTGTTTCGTATGACCTTTGCTGATAAGATTTGACTTGGTGTATTGCTGAGGGAGACCTTTTTTGGTTGTTGCTGCACTTATTCGCATAGGCCTGCTTGAGCAATAAACACCATTCATCTCTGACATAGCCCGAGTCCTCTCATTTTCTATGGTGCAGCCGCTTCAATCCACCAGTCAGAGAGTGATTCGCCTTCGCTTGGTCTGCCGGGAGAGAGAGCCCCACAAAACAAGACCCGTCTGTTTACTGCAGCACCCCAGTGACCTTCGCACACCAGCGGCCCTCTCTTCCTGTCTTCTGCTCACACCAGAGAGCCCACACGTCGGCCCTGCTGCAGTCACAACTGCACGCTCCTCAGGCTCAGAGAGTTCCCAGCCGTCTTTTCTTCAGAGCGCCGTCAGCAGTCCGCTTCACACCACGTAGCTATGAGAGACTCCCCTTGGCTTCCTCTTGTAGCTGCCTCCCCTCTTTTTTCACACACGAACCCCTTCTGCAGCTTCTGTAGCCTGGTCCTTTTTTCCTGCACCTCCTCAGCAATTTTCACGTGCCCCGCTCGCCAGCCTTCTAGTCGTTTTCTTCACGTGCTGGCGGCTGTGTTGGCCCCCTCACAAAGCTTCCATGTGGCCCTTTATATTATTGGTCACTTGTCTTATATATTTCATTTATTTTTCTCATGCCTCAATAATGGCCACTCACATCAATGCTCCTCACACATGGTAACCTAAAATCCCACTCTATCTCCGGGTACTAAAATGGTACCACAAAACCACCGCTGGCGCATCCACATGAATTAAAGTGTCCCATCTTTAAATGCCCTGTATATCCCAAAAGAAATCAACCATGCCAGTGTATCACTTTATACTTTGTCTTAGAACCACGTCCATAATTGAGCTCATATTCATAGGGAGTGCTCGGTCTTTTGCTAGTAGACCTCGGTGACTACACACATTAAGTGCTCCAACACATGCCACTGTATCTGAGTGGATACCTGAACATGCTTTCACTGCATAGACGTGCCACAGCACGACACCCACCTCCTCTAAACCTGCACATCCTCTGGTATGTGCCACACTGGTCCTGGAATTCAGTGTCCATGCATTATTTGCACACCAACATTGGTATATGTACAAGCATCCAACTAGGCGTCTTAAACCCTGTCAAACCTTACCCAGTTGGTATCACCCTAGTAAGCATGAAACAGTAGAAGAATATACATAGTGCCACTCACAAGGGGTTATCCTTTGTTGAAACATAGCATGACATCTTAACCTACCCCCTTAGCCTGCAAGATATTTATATCTTAGCAATCACATCTGAATGGTTCTGCTTTCCCACCTGGATCAAATACCAATCGCTTTTGGCATATGTGCCATATCCTTTGCTCATATGAAGCCCTATCCTCACTTAGATTCCCTGCATATGCATAATTACCCTCATCATTCAAAGTGGGATGCTCTTCAAAATGATTTGCTTCAAAATTTTCCTCAGGCCATGTTTGAAGCCTTTGCACCACATATTGTATGGCCACACCAAGTAACAACTGCATTAACAGCATAGAATACACACTTGGTAACATCCCATCCAAATCTACTGTGCCCGGATCCAGCTCACCCACTGATAAACATTCATTCTTCTCATCCAAAGACGGAAAAGCATCAACACATACAAAGTCCAACAAGGCATCATCGAGAATAGCCTCCAGCTCTGAATCAATCTCATCACAATCATTTGGCTTACATAACACCTGCACATCCTCACTTGCAACCAACAGTTGACTAGCATCAAGCATAGAAAAGCCCAAAGCTGATGGGGATCTATTATATACCATGAAATCATCCAATGCATCATCTAGGATAGCATCCAATCCAGGATCAATCACATTGAAGCCATTATCATCTTGCAATCCCACATGTTGATTATCATGAACATTCATACCCCCATAGCTATATCCATTTGGTTGCTCATATGCAGCCTCATGAGGCTCTCTGACCACACTTTGCATATCCTGCATGTTATCTCCCAGTATTTCTTGATACCTGTCTGCAGATGGGCTTAGAATTATGGGTCCCTCACCCGAGTACCCTTGAATCTGTATGTCATTGAACCCTGTATGATCCAAAAAGACAGATTCAATTTCCCTCTCCAAATCATCATCATAAACAGGCTTCCAAGCTCGAGATTGTTGCTCACAAATGTGGTTGCAAGGTAACCCTGACACTGATGACATAGCATCACCCTGTTTATTGTTGGAACACCCTGTTAGCATTCCAGAATAACCCAAATCCAAAGAACCTTGGCAACCAGCTTCAGAAGCAACATCACTGTTGGAATCACCCATATCACTCACCCCCTCTAAATCAATCACACATACTTGTGGCCCGTCTGCATATTCATGTACATCATCCTGCTTATAAGCATCATAACCAGATAAGAATGCAGTAATGATAGCATCTTCTTCTTGTCTTAGATCTTCAAACTCTGCAATCATGCTTTCAGCAAGAAGCATTGGTTCCTGCTGTTCTTCACACATATGATACGACACTTGAGGAATACCCTTCAAATGAGCACTTTCATCATGAGAATCCTCAAATTTACACAGCTTACATGCTTCACAGTCCTCTTCCTCGTATACTGGGTCTTGAGCACCTGTCCTGAAGCTCTCTGAATCAAGTGTCTCCTCAAGCATAGGCATACACACATCATTTGGTATGATCATAGGACCCTGTATGTCTGCACCCTCAAACAAGGAAGACAGATTATACTTGCAGAGTTCACCCATTGCATCTTTATGAGGCTGAAGCAAAGCATCACTTTTGGCACTGTGAAGGCCTTGTTGCTCACTAATGGCTTTTTGCAGTCCCAATTTAGCATAAACAGCCTCCACAATCTCTGTATCAGCCTTGAATAGCAATTGATTGTCCTCCATAAGACATGCATCAACAATCGCTTCTAAATTGGCTCTGATTGTTGCTGGAACACTATCACAGCTCACATTATACCTGGAACTCGCATAAATAAGTGCATCTGCAAAATCACTCCATCGTTTGGAGTGATACTCTGCTAGTTCCAGCACTTTATCTTTTAAATCAGGACTTACAAGGTATGCAAAAGATGCAATCATCATGTTTTCTGGAACCCCTTGATTCTTCATCTCTGTCTCGTAACACCTTAGATAGCTTTCTGGATCGTAACCATCAAATATATTGACCCTGTCATATACCAATTGCACCGCAATTTCCACTGCTTCCTGAATTTGCTTTTCTTCTTCAATCTTCCTGAACCGCTCTTCAAGCTCTTTCATCTCTGCATATAAATGCTCCATTTTGCTAGCCATCTCTACGTACTCTCACCCCAGCGGTTTCACGTCGGGTTCACCAAAAGCTGTCGTGACGTGGGCGGTGTCGCTGGGAAAGCGCGAGGCTTCTGGCTGTGAGAGTAGCTTCCAAAATCTCAAGCATTAAATGTCTTCTCAGCTTCTCATGGAACAAAGTATAGCATGGTATTAACTCAATCTCTTGACTTAGGCATACATTCAATGGGATTGTCTCCACAACTCATACAAGACACACCATCTTCGACTCTGATGATACAAGGCTTATGGCAAGAGAACTCATGATCATCTTCATATATCATCATCAAAGCTTCATCATAATGGAAGGTCTTCACATAACATATGCTATATGTTTGTACAAAATGATTGACATGCATCAACACTCACGAGACAAAGCAAATAAAACTCACAAGACATCACCAAATCCAAAGGGTATACATATCTTCAGCATATGCATGTCGACAGCCCATAGTATAGCACCCAGTACTCTCTCTTGTCAGCATCATGAGAACTGAACTCTACAATCCATTTCCTTCCGAGCACACGGTTTACTTGTTTCGTATGACCTTTGCTGATAAGATTTGACTTGGTGTATTGCTGAGGGAGACCTTTTTTGGTTGTTGCTGCACTTATTCGCATAGGCCTGCTTGAGCAATAAACACCATTCATCTCTGACATAGCCCGAGTCCTCTCATTTTCTATGGTGCAGCCGCTTCAGTCCACCAGTCAGAGAGTGATTCGCCTTCGCTTGGTCTGCCGGGAGAGAGAGCCCCACAAAACAAGACCCGTCTGTTTACTGCAGCACCCCAGTGACCTTCGCACACCAGCGGCCCTCTCTTCCTGTCTTCTGCTCACACCAGAGAGCCCACACGTCGGCCCTGCTGCAGTCACAACTGCACGCTCCTCAGGCTCAGAGAGTTCCCAGCCGTCTCTTCTTCAGAGCGCCGTCAGCAGTCCGCTTCACACCACGCAGCTATGAGAGACTCCCCTTGGCTTCCTCTTGTAGCTGCCTCCCCTCTTTTTTCACACACGAACCCCTTCTGCAGCTTCTGTAGCCCGGTCCTTTTTTCCTGCACCTCCTCAGCAATTTTCACGTGCCCCGCTCGCCAGCCTTCTAGTCGTTTTCTTCACGTGCTGGCGGCTGCGTTGGCCCCCTCACAAAGCTTCCATGTGGCCCTTTATATTATTGGTCACTTGTCTTATATATTTCATTTATTTTTCTCATGCCTCAATAATGGCCACTCACATCAATGCTCCTCACACATGGTAACCTAAAATCCCACTCTATCTCCGGGTACTAAAATGGTACCACAAAACCACCGCTGGCGCATCCACATGAATTAGAGTGTCCCATCTTTAAATGCCCTGTATATCCCAAAAGAAATCAACCATGCCAGTGTATCACTTTATACTTTGTCTTAGAACCACGTCCATAATTGAGCTCATATTCATAGGGAGTGCTCGGTCTTTTGCTAGGAGACCTCGGTGACTACACACATTAAGTGCTCCAACACATGCCACTGTAT
This sequence comes from Cibotium barometz, assembly GCF_041138505.1. Taxonomy (NCBI): domain Eukaryota; kingdom Viridiplantae; phylum Streptophyta; class Polypodiopsida; order Cyatheales; family Cibotiaceae; genus Cibotium; species Cibotium barometz. Next base: position 34,142,904 of record NC_141104.1, on the reverse strand, counting down.
CTGAGTGGATACCTGAACATGCTTTCACTGCATAGACGTGCCACAGCACGACAACGGTAGAGGCCCCCAACCAATCAATTGGTTAAGTATGTTGATGGAGCCACTAATGGGGATTGAAGAAAGAGGGAAGCTCCAATTTCTTCAATTTGGAGAGAATTTTAGAGAATAGTAGAAATTAGCATTATTTCAGCATAACTCTAGTATAGTAAAATTCTTCTATTTTTTTCAAAGGGCTCATGTTCTATTTATAGGAGAGGGAAGCTCTAACCAAAGCTAACTGAATTCTAAAATTTTCCAAATTCAGTTTGGTTGAATTTGGACTAGATTTGGACCTAGTTTGGTTCCATTTTGATTTGGTTTGGTTCAAGAGAGAGGAGAGATAAAAATATCACATTATTTTTGAGTTTAAAACTCATTCAAGCATGTGAAATATGCACCTCCTTTAAAGAACTCCCCTTCCTTACATATGTGTCAAAATGGAATCATTATACCCAAAATATCTCATATTTTTAATATTGCTCATAGTTTTTTACTAATAAACCTTGTACATTTTCAACTCTTCATCTTATGTGAAATATGCACCTCCTTTAAAGAACTCCCCTTCCTTACATATGTGTCAAAATGGAATCATTATATCCAAAATATCTCATATTTTTAATATTGCTCATAGTTTTTTTACTAATAAACCTTGTACATTTTCAAGTCTTCATCTTATGTGAGCATTTACTCATTTTTGGGTATCTTCTTTTACAAATTGGATTTATCTCCTCCCTACACATGAATTGATGCTATTGGTCCATAGGAACCTTAATTGGACCATAATCCAAAAATTTCTGAAAATCTAGACCCTTACTAAGGTCCTTTATACCCATTTCCAATTAATTCCAATTGCACATTGGAAAGTTCTTTTTGAATTTCTGTTTCAGGGGAACTTATTTTAATAAGATGAGATAATTTTCTATCCAAAAATATTAAAAATCTGAATATTCTCTCTCTAGAATATTTTCTCTCTCTAGATTAAAACAATTAGAAACAAGGTCTTTATATTTCTGAAGAGGGATTGATTACAGGGGAAGATACTAGACATCAAAAGGGGTCGGGGGAGGAATCTTACAACTGTCTCAGTGCCTTCTTATGTTGCTGGACAAATGTCAGTCTCTCTCTCTCTCTCTCTCTCTCTCTCTCTCTCAGGCACATAGTTAGAATAAAAAATGTGTCGTATTTAATATTTACAACACACATGTGTCAATGGTCAACATCACACATGTCAGTAATTACTATCACTTGTGGACACTTGTAAAGTTATTTAAATCTCACACTGCTATTAAAACGGTTCTCATTTTAGAGAGAGAGAGAGAGAGAGAGAGAGAGAGAGAGAGAGAGGAGAGAGAATCCACTCCTGCATAAGCAGCTAGCAATGGCAATAGGTAAGTTCACTTGCTCTCTCTCTCTCTCTCACACACACACACCACACACACACACACACACTCAGACACTCAAACACACAGACATGCATGCAGAGACAGACACACACAATCTTTCACACACACACACACACACACACATAGAAGCATATACAACATAGACACACACATACAGTACACCCACAAAGAGAGAGAGAGAGAGAGAGAGAGAGAGAGAGAGAGAGAGAGAGAGAGAGAGTGGTTTGTGCAGTTTAGCGCAATATGGCGCTTGCAAGAGGAATGGATGTGCGCTATTACACCAAACCGCACAAATATAGATAGAGGCATTACTTGGGTTCTAATTTGTCCCATTATTTTACTGATCAGAACAAAGAAAGCTTAAGTGGGGAGCCATGGAATTGGATCTAGAGTTTAGTGCTGTGGGGAGGAAGGACATGCAGATGAAGGCTCCAAAGCTGTTGAGGACCACAAGGAAAGGTCTATTGACTTCACTACAGACGACCCTGAGGAGGTTAGCAGATAGAGGAGCCACAACTTGTGAGAGGATAGATAGAGGAGGAAGTATTTCCAATTGTGGAACCAAGAGGATCCAGTTCCCCCCCCTTTACTTTGTTAAGAAGCAAATTGATTAGGAACCCTATTTAGAAGACCAGGATATGGGGACGGATGAAGATGAACATGAGAAAGTGGGTGTTCTTAGTCTGGTGTCCCTTTCCAAACAACCTGCTCACCATAGGATCTCTATTAAGAGGGATTTCAATTTCTCAACGGAGGCTAAGGAGGAGAAAGGGCCAACTGGTGACACAGAGATGCAGAAGAAGAAGAAGAAGAAAAAGAAGAAGAAGAAGCAGCAAGTTCTTAGCACTGACATGAAGGACAAGAAGGAGGAAAATTTGGACCAGCATGTAGAGTACTTGTCAAAACAGAGGGACGGTTTAAAAAAAGCAGTATCTAAAGGAAGGCTTCTGCTAAGGGATTAGGCTTATGTGCACTTGCTAGATTGTACACCAAGCAAGAAAGCAAAAAAAAAATTATACAAGAAGTACCAGCAACTCCCATCTTCCTACTACAAGCCTACTTGGTGTACCACACTTTGCAGGATGCTGTATGAGCCATTGGGATTCCTCTGCTACTTGCATTGCCTCTATAAAGAGCTTCCTGAAAGGGGTGAAGAATTTCTCTATGAAGGTACTATTGAAGATGAGATTCCCCAAGAAGATGAGTTACCTTCTTAAGAGGCAGAAGTTGAGGAAGAGATAACAGTTAGTACAGGAGGCCAAGTCTATGAAGGTACTATTGAAGATGAGATTCCCCAAGAAGATGAGTTACCTTCTTAAGAGGCCAAGTTGAGGAAGAGATAACAGTTAGTACAGGAGGCCAAGTCTATGGATATTGTTGCTCTTAAGACGTGCACAAAACAGAGACCTCTAGATGTGGATCTCTATAAAGTGGACTAGTGTGGTCTTATTGCTAGTACTTCCAGAATTCATTGTGGATAACAAAAATTATGTTCTCTTGTGAGATCCCACTGCCCCCTCTGCACAGCGGGGATTCTCGGATGGTAGCAGAGCGGAAGTAACTTCCTCTTGCACAGGGCAGGGTTTCTCACTCTGGCCTCGCCCTCGAATGTCCGGGCACGAGACTAAGTTGGTGGTCATTCCAAAAACCGAAACTGGGAAAATTTCCCATGCTCGAAAAGTGGGGATGATTCCACCATTTTTATTTTATTATTAACAAATTTTTCTAACGAGGTCAAGATACTGAACTAACCTTCATCTGAATAGACCAGATAGAAGGGAAACTATTACAAACTTAACTTGAAGGAATCAACGCTTTTTTCCTGATTGAATCAAGCACAGCCGTTGATTTATTCTTTAGAGAAGTCTTTAGGATTATAATTAACTACTTGAGATCTAAGCGTATTCTTATTAATCAATTTTATTATTAAAACTCTACTGATTCCAACCTAACCCCATCCGGCCCATGGGTTAGCCACCACCCAACCACTGGAATAGTAGAACCAGACAAGTACTCACCCACCCATAATTGAATGCCTTTCTTAACTTTTGCTTTAGAAAACAGATACGCACACACTCCTCTTTAAACTTTAATTTATAAAACAATCCATTAACAAACAATTATAGGTTACACATGTCATAACTCAAAATTTCCATTGAATCTTTGTTTCTCACAAAACAGTATCACTCTGGACTCTCCGTTGAGACCAGCAGGTCAACAACGAGATCTAGTAAACAGATTACAATAAACATTGGTCCATCATATAATATCTTCCTCGACATATGCATGGGTGTCCTCGACACCGCAAGCCCATGCATTGCCTGGTTAGAACCGTCCAGGATCCTCCTTAGGTGTCCTGGCACTTCACTCAGGGGGACCGCTTTGTCGGCCCTCGTCCATCGTACCGAAAGCGCACCATTTTAACCACCATACCGAGGCTGGTCAGGCTTTGCTGTGTGAGCTATCCTTTGAACACCCCCCCGGCAAGTATTGCAACCGAACTTCCCTTAGAAAAACACATATACCAAATGCTCCCTCCAGCATTCTGGCGTAAGAGAGTCCTTTAAGAAAACAGGGTTTCTATGCAAGTTTTTAGTTTTGATTTTCTTTTTAATACAATGAGTATATCTTAATTCCGTATCCCAAAACTTTTAGATCACAGTCTGGATTCCCAAGCAGAATTCCTCGAATTCTGAATTCTTAATCCTCAGATCAAAATCAAAGGTCTCAACTTAGTTTCAGATTTGGTGGGTGATTTGAGTGTAGATTATGGAACTGGTCACATCGTCATTTCTTGAAACTGACGAAGGACTTACGTCTTGGTCATAGTCTGAATTCAGGTTTTGAGTCTGGAAAGGTTCTTCTTGAACTATCTTTATCAAAGGGAAATATTTTCAATTACTACTTTACTGAATTTAAAACTAATTATTTACCAATATTCATGGGAATTAGTCATAAGATTAAAGAGAACTCTTATCTTGATATAAAAATTCTTTTATGCATCATTTTATGCATAAAAATCGATATTAGTGAAAGTAACACTTTTACAATTATAAAAAAATTTCTTTTATGCATACAAATCAATAATGATGAAAGTAACACTTTAATAATAAAAAATTTCTTTTATGCATCCTTTTATGCATAAAAATCAATAATGATAAAAGTAACACTTTTATTATTAAATTTTTTTTCTTTTATGCATCCTTTTATGCATAAAAATCAATAATGATAAAAGTATCACTTTTATAATAAAAAAATTTCTTTTATGCATCCTTTTATGCATGAAAATTCAATAATGATAAAAGTAACACTTTTATAATAAAAAAAATTATTCTTTCATGCATAAAAATCTATTTTGATGAAAGTAACACTTTCATGATAAAAAAATTATTCTTTTATGCATAAAAATCCATTTTGATGAAAGAAACACTTTCATAATAAAAAAATTATTCTTTTATGCGTAAAAATCCATTTTGATGAAAGTAACACTTTCATAATATAAAAAAAATTATTCTTTTATGCATAAAAATCCATTTTGATGAAAGTAACACTTTTATAAAAAAAATATTCTTTTATGCATAAAAATCCATTTTGATGAAAGTAATACTTTCATAATAAAAAAATTTATTCTTTTATGCATAAAAATCCATTTTGATGAAAGTAACACTTTCATAATAATAATAATAAAATTCTTTCATGCATAAAAATCAATAATCAATATGCATCTTCTATGCATGAGAATGACACTTCTAAAATATAGAAATGATAGGGATTACTCTTTTAGAATAATAAAAGATAATACTTATTTCCAAAATTTTAAAAAAATTTGCCATAACCTCCTTTGTATGGCTAATGATTTTTTAATTTTTTACTTCTTAAATTTTCTTAAAAATTAACTCTAATTGGTTTAAGTAATCTAGACTAAACAAAATTCACTTATAAAAAAGAAAACGATATAAAAAGTTTAATTTCAATTATTATCACTTAACTAGGATAAATAAGGGTTCATTTGGATGAATTTGATTGTCCCTTCAAAACCTTAATTTGAAAATTTTCAAAAATCTGGACTCGTAGGACAAGGCCTCTTGAACAGATTATACTTAATTTCTAATGCACCTTCTGAAAATCTTTTTGAACTTCTGTTTCGGGGGAACTTATTTTAATAAGAAGAGATATTTTTCCATCCAAAAATATTCAAAATTTGAATATTCTCTCTCTAGAATCTTTTCTCTCTCTAGGCCACAGGTAGAAACAAGATCTTTTATATTTCTGAAGAGGGAATTGATTACAGGGGGAAAGATGCTGGAGATCTTGAGAGGTTGGGGAGGAATCTTACATTCTCTCCCACTTGAAAAACGTGAGATGTACTCATCTCGCAAACTGGGGGTAATCTCGCACAACAGGTCGGCTTCTTTCTCCTAGGTGGCATCTTCAAAAGGATAGAACTTCCATTTGACCAATAATTCTCTCAAAATTTTGTTCTTGAGAATCTTTTCTTGAACATCAAGGATTTCTTCAGGTTGGAGTTCCATCTGCCCTTGGGTTGAAGAAGTTAAGATTTCATCACTCAATCATCAATAAGCACATGATTCGGGCTTGGTATATACTTTTTAAGAAGGCTGACATCATGAAATACGTAATGGACTTTAAGATGAGGAGGCAGAAGAAGCTCGTAGGCTAAGTCACCTACTTTCTTTGTAATCAGATATGGCCCACAATATCTGGGAGATAACTTCTTGTACTTCCCAAGAGATAGAGAACTTCTTTTGGGGTGTACTTGTGAAGACCATATCTGCTTCTTTGAATTCTCTGTCTGTCCTCTTCTTATCTACATACTGCTTTTGTCTATCTTGAGCAACTTTTATATCTTTATGAATTACCTGTATCTGCTGCTCCATGTCGTCAACCAAGCATCTGTCTGGACATCTCGACCCTAATCAATGGGTCGGACCAAGTTAATGGAGTTAAGCAATCTTGTCCATACAAAGCTTTGAAAGGGCTCATCCCAATACTTTTGTGAGGTAAGAAGCATTGTAGGGCAAACTCGACTAGGTGCAAATAGCTTAGCCACTTCTTGGGTTCCTTGCCCCACAGCATGACCAAAGTATATCTTCGATTACTAGGTTTACCCTTTCTATTTGACCATTGATCTCAGGGTGGTAGGCTGTGCTGAGATCCAAGAAAGTTCCTACTGCTTCAAAAAATGCAGTCTAGAATCTTGACGTGAATTCGGAGTCTCGATCACTTACTATTCTTCTGGGTAGGCCATGCAATCTGAAGATTTTCTTGAGAAACACTATGGCCACATCCACTGCAGCAGTGTAGATTTCTTTTACTGGAATCAGATGGGTAACTTTGGTTAATCTATCAACTACCACGAAGATGGAGTTGTAACCACTAAAGGTAATCTAATAATAAAATCCATACTGATACATTCCCACTTCATCTGGGGGATGTCTAAAGGATGTAACTTCCCAGGCATTTTTACTCTCTCTGCCTTGACTTTTTGACAGGTCAGACATTGACGTACATGATTAAGCACATCCTTTTTTAGACCAGGCCAAAAGAAGCTTTTCTTCACAGACATGTAGGTTTTGATGAAACCTAGATGTCTTGCAACAATAAGGTTGTAATGGGATTCATTTAGAATTTGACTCTTAGTTCCCTCATCATTAGGAATGCATAGCCTGCAAATATAATACATAATTCCATCATCCAAGCTGTACCCTTGAACTTAGTTCAACTCTAGTGGAGTTTTGCTTTCTTGCATAAGTAGGGTAGCAATAGGGCCAAAGAATCTATCCTCCTTGATTTTCTCTCTTGCTTTAATAATCAAAGGATTTGACACTATAGTAATTGCAAGCAAGGAGGCTTTTCTGCTGAGGGCATCTGCTACCACATTTTCTTTGCCTGGGCGGTACTTGATTTCAAAATCAAACTCCTGCAGGGTTTGCATCCACCTTCTTTGGCACATGTTGAGATCCTTCTGAGTGAAGATCCACTTTAAGCTCTGATGATCTGTCTCATCAAAGTGAATCTTTGACCCAGTAGGTAATGTCTCCACAACTTCACGGCATATACTACTGAAAGTAGTTCCAGGTTGTGGACAACATAATTCCTCTCATGCATTTTGAGTTTTTGGGATTCATAGGCCACTGCATGACCTTCCTGCATAAGTGAACCTTCCAGGTCGTGGACAACATAATTCCTCTCATGTGTTTTGAGTTTTTGGGATTCATAGGCCACTGCATGACCTTCCTGCATAAGTGCACCTCCCAGGGCAAAATTACTAGCATCAGTTACTACTTCAAAGGGTAGAGAGAAATCTGGCAGCTTCAGAACGGGATTGGTTACCAAGGCGGTCTTCAGCTTATGAAAAGCACTCTGGCACCTGGCAGACCATTGAAATGGAATATTCTTCTTAAGAAGATTAGTCAGGGGGGTAGCTATGAGAGCATACTTTGGTATAAAAATTCTATACCAACCAATCAATCCCAAGAATCCTCTGACTTCTTTCACTGTCTTTGATTCAGGCCGATCTATAACTGCTTGGACTTTAGTGGAATCTAGAGAAATTCCATCTTTTGATACCAGAAAGCCCAAGTATTCAACATGGCAGAGAAAGTGCATTTTCTCTTTTTGGCAAAGAGTTGGTGCTTCCTTAAAATCTCAAGAACTTTTCTGACATGAGCTTCATGGTCAGCTGCATTCTTTGAGTAAATCAGAATATCATCAAAGAAAACAAGAACAAAATCATCCAAATATTCTCTGAGAATGTCCTACATCAAGTGATTGAATGTAGCTAGGGCATTTGTCAATCCGAACGGCATGACAGTGAATTCATAATGCCCATACCGAGTATTGATGGGGCTGTCTTCGGGATATCTTGCTCATTAATCCTGATCCGATAATACCCTGATTTGAGATCTATCTTTGTGAAGATCTGGGCTCCACTTAGCCTGTCCTCCAGAAGCTCATCAATTCTGGGGATAGGATACTTATTCTTAACTGTGATTTAGACCTCTGTAGTCCACACAGAGTCTAAGCATTCCATCTTTCTTTTTCTAAAAGAGAACTGGCGCACCCCAAGGTGAAACACTGGGTCTTACAAACCCTTGTTCTAACAGCTATCTAAGCTGTTCCTTGAGTTCTATGGCTTCAAGAACTGGTATTTTGTACGTGCGCAAGGCTACTGGGCTAAGCTCCGGGGGTTAATTCTATCACATGATCTACTTCGCGAATTGGAGGCATCTCTGTTAGTTCTATTGGGAATAAATCATCATAATCACTTAACCATTCAGGTTCTTTAGCTTTTAACTTTGAGTCTATCGGATTCTTTTTGACAAGATAAATGTGGTGCTTCTTTCTAAGTCCTTTTAGTAACTTAGAAGCCTTTACTAAAATGGTTCGAACTCTGGGGAGGAGGATTCCTGAAATTTCGGTTCCTTGAACCTTGTTTCCGTGAAGGTCACGGAAGGAAATGGTTCGAACTCTTATCTTGATATAAAAATTCTTTTATGCATCATTTTATGCATAAAAATCGATATTAGTGAAATTAACACTTTTATAATAATAAAAAAAATTCTTTTATGCATTATTTTATGCATAAAAATCAATAATGATGAAAGTAACACTTTTATAATAAAAAAATTCTTTTATGCATAAAAATCAATAATGATAAAAGTAACACTTTTATAATTTAAAAAAAATTCTTTTATGCATAAAAATCTATAATGATGAAACTAACACTTTTATAATAAAAAAAATTCTTTTATGCATCCTTTTATGCATAAAAATTCAATAATGATAAAAGTAACACTTTTATAATAAAAAAATTTATTCTTTTATGCATAAAAATCCATTTTGATGAAAGTAACACTTTCATAATAAAACAATTATTCTTTTATGCATAAAAATCCATTTTGATGAAAGTAACACTTTCATAATAAAAAAATTATTCTTTTATGCATAAAAATCCATTTTGATGAAAGTAACACTTTCATAAAAAAATAATTATTCTCTTATGCATAAAAATCCATTTTGATGAAAGTAACACTTTTATAAAAAAAATATTCTTTTATGCATAAAAATCCATTTTGATGAAAGTAATACTTTCATAATAAAAAAATTATTCTTTTATGCATAAAAATCCATTTTGATGAAAGTCACACTTTCATAATAATAATAATAATAATTTCTTTTATGCATAAAAATCAATAATCAATATGCATCTTATATGCATGAAAATGACACTTTTAAAATATAAAAATGGTAGGGATTACTCTTTTAGAATAATAAAAGATAATACTTATTTTTAAATTTTTTAAAAAATTTACCATAACCTCCTTTGTATGGCTGATCATTTTTTAATTTTTTACTTCTTAATTTTTCTTAAAAATTAACTCTAATTGGTTTAAGTAATCTAGACTAAACAAAATTCACTTATAAAAGAGAAAACGGTATAAAAAGTTTAATTCCAATTATTATCACTTAACTAGGATAAAGAAGGATTGATTCTAGAAATGAGAGAGGGGAAAAGCCTTTTGACCAAGGCAAAGTGTCCATTTATCACTTCAATCAACATAAAAATTAGAAAAACATAAAAATCAATAAAGAAAATTATAAGATCTCTACTTACATAATTTCAGGGAGCTTTCCTTTGGCTTGATGGTTTTAGGGTTCTACTCTTGTTTGTAACAAGAGTGCCCCCCACCAATCTTTAGAAGTATCAAGACATTGTCCCTATTTCTAGGTGGAACAATTATTCCTAAAAGTTATGAAAAGATTATTTTGATATAGAAGTCCATTGCCTTAGAAATTTTTGGATGCTACCCTGGTTATGCCAGCACCCAAAGGGGTTACTTTCATACCTATGTTGCAGTAGCATTGTCTCTAGGCATAGAGAACCCACAGGAACTAGAAGAGTATGGAAAACACTGTTTGCTAAGGTATAAACGAAAGCCAGAACCACACGAATTACAAAAGTCATTAGAATGGAAAGATACATTGTAAAAGACTTATGTGTTACATCTATCTGTCCAACGATGATTAACAAAAATCTTTTGTTCTCTCCATTTGTTTTGTGCTTGTATGGCATTTGAGTTTTTAAATACTTCAGAATGCTTCAATCTCTTCCTTTCCATATCTCTAAGTGTTTGCATCAGTTTGGATGACCTCAAGGTTTCTTTTTTGTGTAGTTGTTGCAGTCTCCTTCTATAGAACCATTGGAACATTTCTTGTAGGTTGTTTGCCTTACTTTTTCCACCACCATGTTGTATGTGCCTGAAATATGCATTTCGAGCCATATATTGTGATTTCTCAAGCCCTTGTTTGTTCCAAATGCTAGGACCTCCATACTTGTTAATAAAGTAAGGCATGTGGTTGTAGAGAATATGCTGCATAAGCAAACATACAATGTAAGTTATATCGAGGGCTAGGAAACAAGAGTAAGCTAGAAATATACCATGTAGTGTGTAATGTTGGTGTCAGTCCAAGCAGCTCGAAATGCTTTTTTGAATGCTAGTTGTCTTGAAAGATCTTTTTTCTTGTTGGGAGTAGTGACTTTCTCACACATCTGGAACAGAGTATCAATTGAACGCCAAACATCTGCTTTGACATTCCTTGAAGCATCTTCATGGTCTTTCACTGCATTATGAAGCTTTTTCCACTGTTGGTATTCGATTCTGCTTGTATAGGTTGTATATTGCTTTCCTAACTTTGTAGGTTTGTGTTGCTGATTATTCATTGGCTTGGAAAGAAATCTTCTTGCCTTAACATCTCCAATAGAGGGCTTCATTGGAACTTCCTTTTCATTAGATGACTTTTTAGTGTCCTTTAGAATCTGGACATTACCTTTCAGATAGCACCTTCTCCTAATAATGCACGGATGGCTTCTTTCCTCTTTGCTACATTCTTGATCTTCCAAGCAAAGCCAATGTAGAGATATACCAGTTTCTCTATGATACGACACAAAGCATGAAGCATGCATATATGCACATTAGAAAGAGGAATCTCAAACACTAGTTTAAAGTTCTCATCCAAAATTTGTGTGTTCGGTGGTCGTCTCCACCACTTAGAGTCCATCACCCTTATGGAGTCCATGCAGTAAAGGCATGGAGACTTTGCATTGGCCCCTTTGCTACAATTAGATAAGCACTTGAGAATCTTCAAGTCACCCGTAAGATGCCAAAGAACTTGAAAGTCCCCCCTTTTCTCTACATGGAGCATCCTGATTGTATTCATCTGTTCTTTGATGAGATTGGAAGTATGTGTATGATGAAATACCCAAAACAAGGATTCATAGTCCTCTTTCTTGACCTCAAATGTACCTAGCCACCAGAATCTGTTTATCTCAGACTACATACTAAAATACTTTGGATCATCCCTACTGCAGTTAGAAAGAGCCCTATTCATAAGTGTTATTGTGACCCTTTCCATCTTTTTCTCCTTGATAATCTCGCACTCATCAAGCTTGATCACAAATTGAAGTACACCTCCTATCTCCTCAAATGTAATATCATAGAACTCCACTATTCTCTTTTGCAAGAGCTCCAAGTCCATGAATATATTGTTCTGTTCATTGTAGAATATGCTCGCACTTTCTCCCTTAAACTCTCCTACAATGTGGTATGAGTGACCAACATAGTGAAGCTGTTCTGTGTTTAATTCCTCCCTATGTCTCCAGCCTTTTGTAGGTGTTGGAAGTAGCTTTGCTTTAATGCCTTTGGCCTCAAGGAGTGATGACACTGACTTCTGGATGGCACTATAACCCTTACAACTGACTCCACTTGAATCCATGGCAAATTGGATATCTGCATAGCCAAAACTATATTGTTGGTTACAAATTCATCCACTATATCTCGTTGAACCACCTTGAACCTCTTCTCTTTTATCATTTCTATTGCCATTCTTAATGTCACGAATGATTTCAGTTGCTTTGCTGGATTAAGATTGGGATTGATATTCTCTTTATCAGGATGTATGACAACCCTACAAATACAACAATACTTATTACTAACATAGAGAACATGTAAATCACAAAGCAGCCCAAAAAATAAAATAATTTTAACTGCTAACATAAAAGACATGTGAATGGGAATGCATTGAGTGCAATCTTACCTTATAGCTAGAATTGGGCCTCAAGTTCTCGGCATTTTTTAGCTTTCTTCTCCATATGCGCGGTCTAATGCTAGTGTCTTTTTCTCTATATTTGCGGAGGTCACTTCTTAGTTTGTTGATTTGACACTCTTGTTCTTCCAATCTAACTTTCTATGTCTTGCATTCACCAGACAAGCCAAGAAGCTCAATTAATACCATATTGGGGAATATGGGAATTTCTCACAAGTTTGGGACACGTGGTCAAAAGTTTGGATTAACCATAACTTGAACACCACTAATCCAAAATGAGCGCTTTATAGCTCTTTAGATTCCATTTTTCAAATGCTTTCCAACGATAGGTCATATGATAGGGTTTTGAGAAACTTACAAACATGTTATCCATGTCCCCTTTTTTAAGTATTCAAAAATGGGAATTGGGAAATTCCCAAATTCACTAATATGGTGTTAATTGCTAAATGTTGTGAATAATGCCTCTCTCTTTCTTGCATGAAAGAAATTGACTTGCAATATCCTAGTGAGCCTTTGGCGCCATCACCTACAAAACGCAAGAGAGTTGTGGGATTTGAAAAGGGAGGATGTGAAGTAGGGGGTCAATAGGATAGATGGAGCCATCACACCAAAGGTCTATGTGTTGCTTCTGTAAGATTCCTCCCCCAAACCCCTTTTTGATGTCTAGTATCTTCTTCTATAATCAATCCCTCTTCAGAAATATAAAGACCTTGTTTCTATCTGTTTTAGCCTAGAGAGAGAAAAATATTCTAGAGAGAGAATATTCAGATTTTGAATATTTTTGGATAGAAAAATATCTCTTCTAATTTAGATGAGTTCCCCTGAAACAGAAATTCAAAAAGAATTTTCCAATGTGCAATTGGAATTAATTGAAAATAGCTATAAAGAACCTTAGCCTAAGGGTCTAGATTTTCAGAAATCTTTAGACTATGGTCCAATTAAGGTTCCTATGGACCAATAGCATCAATCCATGTGTAGGGAGGAGATAAATCCAACTTGTAAAAAGAAAATACCCAAAAATGAGTAAATGCTCACATAAGATGAAGAGTTGAAAATGTACAAGGTTTATTAGTAAAAAACTATGAGCAATATTAAAATGATGCCATTATGACACATATGTAAGGAAGGGGAATTCTTTAAAGGAGGTGCATATTTCACATAAGATGAAGAGTTGAAAATGTACAAGGTTTATTAGTAAAAAACTATGAGCAATATTAAAATGATTCCATTATGACACATATGTAAGGAAGGGGAATTCTTTAAAGGAGGTGCATATTTCACATAAGATGAAGAGTTGAAAATGTACAAGGTTTATTAGTAAAAAAAAACTATGAGCAATATTAAAATGATTCCATTATGACACATATGTAAGGAAGGGGAGTTCTTTAAAGGAGGTGTATATTTCACATGCTTGAATGAGTTTTAAACTCATAAAAATTGAGATATTTCATCTCTCCTCTCTCCTCATTCAAGTCTAGTTCCAAAAAGTTAGCTTAACTGACCTAAAAATGGTCAAATATTGACCAAACTGATTTAGAAAATTCTAGAATCAGTTTGTTTGGTTAGGAGCTCAATTTTTCCTATAAATAGAAGCCTCCCCCTTGTTGAAAAATAGTTAGTGTTTATGCATCGTTACTCTACTCCACCTAAGCCAAGAACTGTGAATTCATTTAATAATTCACTAGTTTTTGGAGCTTCCCTCTTTCTTCAATCCCCATTAGTGGCTCCATCAACATACTTAACCAATTGATTGGTTGGGGGCCTCTACCGTGAACAAAGAATCAAGCAAGTTGTAAGGTAATTAGTGAATATTGATCTTTCTATAATTTCTCAATGTTTCTCTCTTCTCAACCCCTCTCAAGCTTGAGAAGTTTAATTGGTATGGTTTTTTTTAAATGCTATTGAAGTTTGAATAGTAGTGAAGAGTTACATAATTTAATAAATGCTATTGAAGTTAATTTTCATTTATGTTTAAATTCTAATGATTCTTATGTAAATTCTCTCTCTCACTCAAGAAATGGTCATACTCATGACCCGTTCTCAATCCAAATCAAGCTTTTCATAAAGCTTTTCCTTAACCCAAGATTAAGCTATGCTTGAGGCCAATTTAATGGCTTTTTTTCTATGCTTTTAGTTTATGCATATTGATGATTCAATCCACTATAGATTAATGATCCAATTAGAGATCATTTTAATTATTTCCTTAATGATAAGCTTATCCCTTAGAAAAAATTGAGATTTATCAGTCATAGCAGCGGAGCTATGGCAAAATTTTTATAAAAATTATGCATAAAATAATTTCATTCAAAGCATAAAAAGAGGACTTCCTACCATATTCTAGGAATTATCATCCTAGATTAATTGAAAGAATTTCATTATAATCATGGAGAAATTGAATTTTAATATCATGCATAAAGGATAATTTTTTTATATCAAAAGTGTTACTTTTATCATTTTTAATTTCATGCATAGAAGTATGCATAAAGGAAAAATTTTTATATCAAAAGTGTTACTTTTATCATTTTTTAATTTTTCATGCATAGAAGTATGCATAAAGGAAAATTTTTATATCAAAAGTGATACTTTTATCATTTTTAATTTTCATGCATAGAAGTATGCATAAAGGATAATTTTTTTATATTAAAAGTGTTATTTTTATCATTTTTAATTTTCATGCATAGAAGGATGCATAAAGGAAAATTTTTTATATCAAAAGTGTTACTTTTATCATTTTTAATTTTCATGCATAGAAGTATGCATAAAGGATAATTTTTTTATATCAAAAGTGTTACTTTTATCATATTGGATTTCATGCATAGAGGTATGCATAAAAGTTGAATATTTTATTATAAAAGTAATACTTTTAGCATAATTGAATTTCATGCAAACATAAAACTAGCCACACCACTTACACACCCAATATGAAAATTGCCTTTTTCTTAGCATCAGCTAACTTTAAAACAATCTTTTAATGAAACCATAGTACCACTGATCACAATCTCCCAATTTATCCAGTTGATTCATAATTTCCCATCATTCCTTCATCAGAGTATCTATGGCATCATTGGCAACTAGAACGCTCACCACCTGTCCACACAGAGGCCGTTTCCATAGTTCCTAGCCCATAATACTCGGCAATATAATCACTTATCAAGATGGACTCTCGTTGAAGATCAGCAAGATCAACCAACAGATCCATATAAAAGAGCCATGGACTCATCCGTTGAGGACCAGCAAGGTCAGTCAACCAGATCCATGCCCGGTTTCACAAAACAACTCTTACTCCTTGTTCCAATATCTTCCTCGACGCACGCGTGGGTATCCTGGGCGACCCAGAGCCCGAGCACCGTATGGTCAGCACCCTCTAGGATCCTTCGCAGGTGACCTAGCGCTTCACTCATAGGCCGCTTCCTTGGTCCCTCATCCACCGTACCGGAAGCTCACCATTTTAATCGAACCGAGGCTGGTCAAGACCTCGGCCGACCTTGCTACGCGAGACGTCCTCCATTGACTCTCCGTCAGCAGTTGCAACTTTATCAGTTAGGTCTCCACGACCTTAATCACAAGACGGTCAAACTGCTTTCCCAGCATTCTTGACATAAAACAGCCATTTACAAACAGCATTTACAAACAGTTTACAAATACAATTTCTATATTAACTCTCATTTTTCCACATTATCCCTCATGCAATCCACATTACTTATTCCACATTTCATTCATATGTGTACTCATCCAATCATATCATTTTCCATCTCTTCACTTCACATTCCTTCACATCACATATCATATATTCACATCCATATCCACATCCATACATCCACATCCACATCCACATTCACATCCATACATCCACATCTACATGCTTATCTCCATTTTCACATCCTCATTTATACATCCACATCCCATATCCACATTCATACATACACATCCATATCCACATCCATATCCGCATTCATACATACACATCCATATCCACATCCACATGCATACATTCATTATCACGTCCTCATTCATACATCCACATCCACATACATACATACATACATCCACATCCACATCCACATTCTCATTCACATCTATACATCCATATCTACATGCACATTCACATCCATACATCCACATCTATATCCTCATTCACATCCATACATCCACATTCATGCATCCACATCTACATGCCTACATCCATACATACACATCCACATTTACATCCATGCATCCACATCCACATCCTCATTCACATCCATACATCCACATTCATACATCCACATCCACATCCACATTCACATCCATACATCCACATCTACATGCTTATCTCCATTTTCACATCCTCATTTATACATCCACATCCCATATCCACATTCATACATACACATCCATATCCACATCCACATGCATACATACATCCACATCCACATTCCCATTCACATATATACATCCATATCTACATGCACATTCACATCCATACATCCACATCTATATCCTCATTCACATCCATACATCCACATTCATGCATCCACATCTACATGCTTATCTCCATTTTCACATCCTCATTTATACATCCACATCCCATATCCACATTCATACATACACATCCATATCCACATCCACATGCATACATACATCCACATCCACATTCCCATTCACATATATACATCCATATCTACATGCACATTCACATCCATACATCCACATCTATATCCTCATTCACATCCATACATCCACATTCATGCATCCATACATCCACATTCATACATCCACATCCACATCCACATTCACATCCATACATCCACATTCATACATCCACATCCACATCCATACATCCACATTCATACATCCACATCCACATTCACATCCATACATCCACATTCATACATCCACATCCACATCCACATGCATCTTATCATATCTTATCACTTCCCATATCTTTTATGCATACCTCTATGCATGAAATTCAATTATGCTAAAAGTATTACTTTTATAATAAAATATTCAACTTTTATGCATACCTCTATGCATGAAATCCAATATGATAAAAGTAACACTTTTGATATAAAAAAATTATCCTTTATGCATACTTCTATGCATGAAAATTAAAAATGATAAAAGTAACACTTTTGATATAAAAAATTTTCCTTTATGCATCCTTCTATGCATGAAAATTAAAAATGATAAAAATAACACTTTTAATATAAAAAAATTATCCTTTATGCATACTTCTATGCATGAAAATTAAAAATGATAAAAGTATCACTTTTGATATAAAAATTTTCCTTTATGCATACTTCTATGCATGAAAAATTAAAAAATGATAAAAGTAACACTTTTGATATAAAAATTTTTCCTTTATGCATACTTCTATGCATGAAATTAAAAATGATAAAAGTAACACTTTTGATATAAAAAAATTATCCTTTATGCATGATATTAAAATTCAATTTCTCCATGATTATAATGAAATTCTTTCAATTAATCTAGGATGATAATTCCTAGAATATGGTAGGAAGTCCTCTTTTTATGCTTTGAATGAAATTATTTTATGCATAATTTTTATAAAAATTTTGCCATAGCTCCGCTGCTATGACTGATAAATCTCAATTTTTTCTAAGGGATAAGCTTATCATTAAGGAAATAATTAAAATGATCTCTAATTGGATCATTAATCTATAGTGGATTGAATCATCAATATGCATAAACTAAAAGCATAGAAAAAAAGCCATTAAATTGGCCTCAAGCATAGCTTAATCTTGGGTTAAGGAAAAGCTTTATGAAAAGCTTGATTTGGATTGAGAACGGGTCATGAGTATGACCATTTCTTGAGTGAGAGAGAGAATTTACATAAGAATCATTAGAATTTAAACATAAATGAAAATTAACTTCAATAGCATTTATTAAATTATGTAACTCTTCACTACTATTCAAACTTCAATAGCATTTAAAAAAAACCATACCAATTAAACTTCTCAAGCTTGAGAGGGGTTGAGAAAAGAGAAACATTGAGAAATTATAGAAAGATCAATATTCACTAATTACCTTACAACTTGCTTGATTCTTTGTTCACGGTAGAGGCCCCCAACCAATCAATTGGTTAAGTATGTTGATGGAGCCACTAATGGGGATTGAAGAAAGAGGGAAGCTCCAAAAACTAGTGAATTATTAAATGAATTCACAGTTCTTGGCTTAGGTGGAGTAGAGTAACGATGCATAAACACTAACTATTTTTCAACAAGGGGGAGGCTTCTATTTATAGGAAAAATTGAGCTCCTAACCAAACAAACTGATTCTAGAATTTTCTAAATCAGTTTGGTCAATATTTGACCATTTTTAGGTCAGTTAAGCTAACTTTTTGGAACTAGACTTGAATGAGGAGAGAGGAGAGATGAAATATCTCAATTTTTATGAGTTTAAAACTCATTCAAGCATGTGAAATATACACCTCCTTTAAAGAACTCCCCTTCCTTACATATGTGTCATAATGGAATCATTTTAATATTGCTCATAGTTTTTTTTTACTAATAAACCTTGTACATTTTCAACTCTTCATCTTATGTGAAATATGCACCTCCTTTAAAGAATTCCCCTTCCTTACATATGTGTCATAATGGAATCATTTTAATATTGCTCATAGTTTTTTACTAATAAACCTTGTACATTTTCAACTCTTCATCTTATGTGAAATATGCACCTCCTTTAAAGAATTCCCCTTCCTTACATATGTGTCATAATGGCATCATTTTAATATTGCTCATAGTTTTTTACTAATAAACCTTGTACATTTTCAACTCTTCATCTTATGTGAGCATTTACTCATTTTTGGGTATTTTCTTTTTACAAGTTGGATTTATCTCCTCCCTACACATGGATTGATGCTATTGGTCCATAGGAACCTTAATTGGACCATAGTCTAAAGATTTCTGAAAATCTAGACCCTTAGGCTAAGGTTCTTTATAGCTATTTTCAATTAATTCCAATTGCACATTGGAAAATTCTTTTTGAATTTCTGTTTCAGGGGAACTCATCTAAATTAGAAGAGATATTTTTCTATCCAAAAATATTCAAAATCTGAATATTCTCTCTCTAGAATATTTTTCTCTCTCTAGGCTAAAACAGATAGAAACAAGGTCTTTATATTTCTGAAGAGGGATTGATTATAGAAGAAGATACTAGACATCAAAAAGGGGTTTGGGGGAGGAATCTTACATTCTACCCCACTTAAAAAACGCGAGATGTCCTCATCTCGCAACTTGTGATAATTTCGCAAGATTCACGAATATGAGATTTAGAGAAAAATTTTAATCAAGATTAACCACCAAGATAAGTCTTAAAGAGAGCAAGATTCAAAATACGAACAAGATTTAAACTTTATTCATTCTCGGAACTTATACAGTAAAGATAGAGGAACTCTTTACACTTCCATAAGCCCGTCCATCATATGGTCACAAAAGCAGTCCTCACAAGCTGCACAAGTATAAGGTAACTCATCTATGGGAATGATTCTGTGGGTTATTGCTGCGCCTATCTCAATGGTATGAGGTGTTCTAACAAAAGGACCTCTGAGAGGCAAGCCAAAAACGGGGTAAAGGCATATCTTCTCATGAGGAAGAAAACACGCCAGTAAGAAGACCCGCTCAGAAAACCCAGGATGTCTTGATCTCATGACGCAGTAGTATCGGGGACCCAAACCCAAAGCTTCAATAACCATGGCCAAGCGGACATTGTTACGAAAGTGCTGCTGACCCCAGGGTGTTACCCTAGTTATGTTTTGATAGGTCCGCCATTTGGTTTGCGCTACAGAAGTTCCCAAGTGAGGGAAAAGTGAGCGCTCATACTGCTCTATAAAATCCTTCTTCACAGATTCACTTGCGTCTTGAAGGTGAGGAATCATTATGGATAAAACTAGTTCTTGTTGCCAAGCCATGAAGGAGATTAAGAAAGAAAGGAGATCGATGGAAGTAAGATTACTGTGAGCGACAAGTAAAAGTTACGACTTATATAAAGGAAGGAGCTAGCGTAACTTAGAAGCCAACGGTAACTTGCCACTGAAGTTTTACCGTCTTTCCATGATTTGGGTTTGGCACATTTTTCTATAGAAGGCATTAAGAATTTTGAGATGAAGAGATAAAAGAAGCTTGTAGGCTAAGTCACCTACTTTCATTGAATTCAGATATAAGGCTCACAATATCTGGGGGATAACTTCTTAAACTCCCCAATAGATAAAGAACTTCTTTTGGGCCGTACTCGAATGAAAACCAAAACCTTGGTATCCAAAACACCGATTTTCACTTCTGAACTCATTGTTCTGAATCCTTAAAATAGGCGTGACTCCTGAGAAGTATTCTAGGAAAAGGGTCTTCCTTTTTTAAACAGAAACTTTCTTTTATTTTAGAGAGGGAATAATTATAAGATCAGAAAGGGAGATTCTTACTCCTGTATACCTCGAAGGTTGGGGAGGAATCTTACATTCTACCCCACTTAAAAAGTGCGAGATGTCCTCATCTCGCAAGGTAGAGGACAACTCTTTTTCTTAAGATCCAATTTATTCTAGGGTTCCTTATATTCTGGTCAACCCAACAGAATACGGGGATAAATATCCCTTATATAGAACTCATCATTAAATAAATTCATTTCAGATCATATCATTCATATCTTTAACACGATAATGGTCCATCAGATCGAAATTTTTTTCTTTCTGAACATTCCTCCACGGGAATTTCAGTCAAGCAAGTCCTCAATTTGACATCCCTTAACTTGATCTACCGATCAAGTATTAACAGCAGCAATCTGACAGCACAACCCACTAATCTCATAGTGATTTGCTGAATTCATTATCATCATTCTAGTTATGAATATCATCACAGGGACTCGTCCCATTCCCCCTCATTGTGGTTTCATTATATTTCAACTAATTTTTAAAAATCATCTTTTTTCAATCAGAATTTTCAATCAGAATCCAAATCAATTCATCCATTCTCAAACAGAATTAAAAATCATATCAATCACATTCGAAATCATCATCTAGATAGCATTAACGCTTATAATTTCAAGTCTTAGATTTACTCGTATATACTGTCAGTAAAGAGCTGCAGTATACTCTCGGTATATACGGGTAGTCACGGCCCTTGGAATTATAAGGTAACTACTATCATGTCTAGGCCTCAAGAAAGTCAAGGATTCTATATAATTGCGGTACTTCCATCTGAAGACCCAACTACCAAATTACGAATTTCAGTTTGAATATCAAATTGTATGAATTATCTCACACAATTATAACCTTTTTGTGTTTCTTCATAAATTTTTGATATATTTGTCTTCTCAGTTGATCTTTATTAACCAAATGCTCTGATACCAATTGTGAGATCCCCCTGTTCCCACCGAGCAACGGATTCGGGTACTAGCAGCGGAAGTAGCACTTCTCGCGCGGGACAGGGG
Organism: Cibotium barometz; assembly: GCF_041138505.1. Taxonomy (NCBI): domain Eukaryota; kingdom Viridiplantae; phylum Streptophyta; class Polypodiopsida; order Cyatheales; family Cibotiaceae; genus Cibotium; species Cibotium barometz. The sequence continues at coordinate 34,120,909 of NC_141104.1, read as the reverse complement.
TCCCACATTCGGGGCCTCGCCCACGGATATCCGGACAAGAGACTAATCCGTCGGTTTGTCCAAAACCGAAACCGAAAAAACTTCCTTTACCCGGAAAGCATGGGCGATTCCACCAGGATAACTCTTTACTCTAACGTAGTCAAGATCGTTACGGATCAACTGATCTGACTGCACCTTTAACGGTACTTGGTCAAATCAAGGAAGAACTTGCACTTGAATCATTGGGATCAACGCTTTTTTCCCCATCAAGAGGCACAGCCGTTGATTCCTATCCATAGAACAATTTCTATCCGGGATTTACTTCATCTATCGTAATAATAGAAATTAAATCTCGATTTACGGATCCATCAGTCCAGCCTAACCCCATCCGATCCCATGGGTTAGCCAACCGCCCAACCACTGTAGTGATGGGATCCAGTTTGGAATTTGGTTAGGTTTTGTCCCGGGTACCAAGGAAAAGAGTTCCAAGGCCCCCTAGCCGGAATTTCATGCAAACATAAAACTAGCCACACCACTTACACACCCAATATGAAAATTGCCTTTTTCTTAGCATCAGCTAACTTTAAAACAATCTTTTAATGAAACCATAGTACCACTGATCACAATCTCCCAATTTATCCAGTTGATTCATAATTTCCCATCATTCCTTCATCAGAGTATCTATGGCATCATTGGCAACTAGAACGCTCACCACCTGTCCACACAGAGGCCGTTTCCATAGTTCCTAGCCCATAATACTCGGCAATATAATCACTTATCAAGATGGACTCTCGTTGAAGATCAGCAAGATCAACCAACAGATCCATATAAAAGAGCCATGGACTCATCCGTTGAGGACCAGCAAGGTCAGTCAACCAGATCCATGCCCGGTTTCACAAAACAACTCTTACTCCTTGTTCCAATATCTTCCTCGACGCACGCGTGGGTATCCTGGGCGACCCAGAGCCCGAGCACCGTATGGTCAGCACCCTCTAGGATCCTTCGCAGGTGACCTAGCGCTTCACTCATAGGCCGCTTCCTTGGTCCCTCATCCACCGTACCGGAAGTTCACCATTTTAATCGAACCGAGGCTGGTCAAGACCTCGGCCGACCTTGCTACGCGAGACGTCCTCCATTGACTCTCCGTCAGCAGTTGCAACTTTATCAGTTAGGTCTCCACGACCTTAATCACAAGACGGTCAAACTGCTTTCCCAGCATTCTTGACATAAAACAGCCATTTACAAACAGCATTTACAAACAGTTTACAAATACAATTTCTATATTAACTCTCATTTTTCCACATTATCCCTCATGCAATCCACATTACTTATTCCACATTTCATTCATATGTGTACTCATCCAATCATATCATTTTCCATCTCTTCACTTCACATTCCTTCACATCACATATCATATATTCACATCCATATCCACATCCATACATCCACATCCACATCCACATTCACATCCATACATCCACATCTACATGCTTATCTCCATTTTCACATCCTCATTTATACATCCACATCCCATATCCACATTCATACATACACATCCATATCCACATCCATATCCGCATTCATACATACACATCCATATCCACATCCACATGCATACATTCATTATCACGTCCTCATTCATACATCCACATCCACATACATACATACATACATCCACATCCACATCCACATTCTCATTCACATCTATACATCCATATCTACATGCACATTCACATCCATACATCCACATCTATATCCTCATTCACATCCATACATCCACATTCATGCATCCACATCTACATGCCTACATCCATACATACACATCCACATTTACATCCATGCATCCACATCCACATCCTCATTCACATCCATACATCCACATTCATACATCCACATCCACATCCACATTCACATCCATACATCCACATCTACATGCTTATCTCCATTTTCACATCCTCATTTATACATCCACATCCCATATCCACATTCATACATACACATCCATATCCACATCCACATGCATACATACATCCACATCCACATTCCCATTCACATATATACATCCATATCTACATGCACATTCACATCCATACATCCACATCTATAAATGTATGGATGTGAATGTGGATGTGGATGTGGATGTATGAATGTGGATGTATGGATGTGAATGAGGATGTGGATGTGGATGCATGGATGTAAATGTGGATGTGTATGTATGGATGTAGGCATGTAGATGTGGATGCATGAATGTGGATGTATGGATGTGAATGAGGATATAGATGTGGATGTATGGATGTGAATGTGCATGTAGATATGGATGTATAGATGTGAATGAGAATGTGGATGTGGATGTGGATGTATGTATGTATGTATGTGGATGTGGATGTATGAATGAGGACGTGATAATGAATGTATGCATGTGGATGTGGATATGGATGTGTATGTATGAATGCGGATATGGATGTGGATATGGATGTGTATGTATGAATGTGGATATGGGATGTGGATGTATAAATGAGGATGTGAAAATGGAGATAAGCATGTAGATGTGGATGTATGGATGTGAATGTGGATGTGGATGTGGATGTATGGATGTGGATATGGATGTGAATATATGATATGTGATGTGAAGGAATGTGAAGTGAAGAGATGGAAAATGATATGATTGGATGAGTACACATATGAATGAAATGTGGAATAAGTAATGTGGATTGCATGAGGGATAATGTGGAAAAATGAGAGTTAATATAGAAATTGTATTTGTAAACTGTTTGTAAATGCTGTTTGTAAATGGCTGTTTTATGTCAAGAATGCTGGGAAAGCAGTTTGACCGTCTTGTGATTAAGGTCGTGGAGACCTAACTGATAAAGTTGCAACTGCTGACGGAGAGTCAATGGAGGACGTCTCGCGTAGCAAGGTCGGCCGAGGTCTTGACCAGCCTCGGTTCGATTAAAATGGTGAGCTTCCGGTACGGTGGATGAGGGACCAAGGAAGCGGCCTATGAGTGAAGCGCTAGGTCACCTGCGAAGGATCCTAGAGGGTGCTGACCATACGGTGCTCGGGCTCTGGGTCGCCCAGGATACCCACGCGTGCGTCGAGGAAGATATTGGAACAAGGAGTAAGAGTTGTTTTGTGAAACCGGGCATGGATCTGGTTGACTGACCTTGCTGGTCCTCAACGGATGAGTCCATGGCTCTTTTATATGGATCTGTTGGTTGATCTTGCTGATCTTCAACGAGAGTCCATCTTGATAAGTGATTATATTGCCGAGTATTATGGGCTAGGAACTATGGAAACGGCCTCTGTGTGGACAGGTGGTGAGCGTTCTAGTTGCCAATGATGCCATAGATACTCTGATGAAGGAATGATGGGAAATTATGAATCAACTGGATAAATTGGGAGATTGTGATCAGTGGTACTATGGTTTCATTAAAAGATTGTTTTAAAGTTAGCTGATGCTAAGAAAAAGGCAATTTTCATATTGGGTGTGTAAGTGGTGTGGCTAGTTTTATGTTTGCATGAAATTCCGGCTAGGGGGCCTTGGAACTCTTTTCCTTGGTACCCGGGACAAAACCTAACCAAATTCCAAACTGGATCCCATCACTACAGTGGTTGGGCGGTTGGCTAACCCATGGGATCGGATGGGGTTAGGCTGGACTGATGGATCCGTAAATCGAGATTTAATTTCTATTATTACGATAGATGAAGTAAATCCCGGATAGAAATTGTTCTATGGATAGGAATCAACGGCTGTGCCTCTTGATGGGGAAAAAAGTGTTGATCCCAATGATTCAAGTGCAAGTTCTTCCTTGATTTGACCAAGTACCGTTAAAGGTGCAGTCAGATCAGTTGATCCGTAACGATCTTGACTACGTTAGAGTAAAGAGTTATCCTGGTGGAATCGCCCATGCTTTCCGGGTAAAGGAAGTTTTTTCGGTTTCGGTTTTGGACAAACCGACGGATTAGTCTCTTGTCCGGATATCCGTGGGCGAGGCCCCGAATGTGGGACCCCTGTCCCGCGCGAGAAGTGCTACTTCCGCTGCTAGTACCCGAATCCGTTGCTCGGTGGGAACAGGGGGATCTCACAGCTTCCCCAAGTGACAACCTCATATGATCTTTGACATCTGATGAGAGAAATAGTTGACCACTTCTGCGTTTTTGAATGGGCGCATACTCACTATCTAGATCAATGTGCATATGATACTTTCTCTTAATGCTTTCATGATTAGACTCTTCAATAGAATGAGTGTGTACATGGTTGTTCTCCATGGAAGTGTTCTAGAAATGAGTAAGTATACTATATGAGGCAGAGTGAAAGAGCTATGGTGAGAGAAGGCTTGCATTTGTCTTTTGAAATTAGAGATGAAGGTTCTCATTCCCTCCAAACTATCTTCTATACAATAACATCCTCTTGAACTAGCTTTATTCTTGTAGATTCAAATGTATCATTTCAAAGAAGGCTCCAATGAACTTTATGATGGCCACCTATAGGAGAAGATTTATCTCTCTAGCTTAGAGACTACACTTTTATGACTTTTACGTTCTCTTTATTTTAACATTTCAAGATTTTTTCTAGAGAGAGAAAACAAGAATCGACAATTTTCTTACAAGGCCCCACAAATGACCTCCAAAATGTCCTAATGCCTGACCTGGCCAGATTTGTGCATGTTGCTTCTTCTTGTGCCTACTGCCTAGATTCACGCGCCTGTTGCACTTTCCCACCTACTACCTAGATTCTCATCTTGCGTGCTTCCTCTTTGGCTAGTCCAAGTCTCTATGTCACTATCGAATGTACCTCTTCCTTCCACTTACTATCCCATGCCTTTCTCACATCTGATACAGTCAACCAAGTCTTCTAAGTCCACCAGGTTTTCTATGCTTCCGATCTCACAACAAGTCTCTTCCAAGGTGCTAGCCTTACCTACTCACAGGCCTCTTCTCAGCTACTTGTATGTAGCTACTTCTCAGCTACTTGTATGTAGCACTCAAGCGAGTGACCTACATTTAATAGCACTCAAGCGAGTGACCTACATTTAATAGAACTAAAGAAAAAGTTCAACCTCATCATGGATCAACCTAGATCAACCATCACCTTCAATGAAATCGTTGGAACTTTCCAACATGGCAAACCAATGTGAGGCTTATACTCATGAGAGATGGTCTATGGAATCTACCCAATTCCTTGATATTATGCAGAAGCTTGTACTCTCACACTAATAATTGCCTTTCGAGGATCCACTTCTAATCCTTATTCCATGGAAAATATGACCAAGTAATGTCCCATTTATTACTTGCAGGGTACATTTTGCTAGATTCAGGCTGAGTGTAGCTTCTTAGTACTTCTCTAGACATATTATTAAATGGTTAAGATGCTCCGAGTGCTTCCCAAATATGACCAAGCAATGTCCCATTTATTACTTGAAGGGCACATTTTGCTGGATTCAGGCTGAGTGTAGCTTCTTAGTACTTCTCTAGACATATTATTAAATGGTGATTGAAGATGCTCCGAGTGCTTCCCAAATACATTGAAAACATCTATAGATACCCACAACAATGAAGGTTGTGAGATAATCATAGAAAATCTCATGAATTTTCTTTAATCCAAATGTCATGACATTACAGGTAAATATCCCCCATTATGTGACAAAAGCTATATTTCTCTTTGTCAGACTTGATTTTAATCACTGTAAGCCATCCAAGAATAAATCTAGAAGGGAATATTAGATAAAGGGGGATATTAGAGGCAAATACCCCCCATTATGTGTCAAAATTTATTTTTCTCTTTGTTGGACTTGATTTTAATCATAGTAAGCCATCCAAGAATGAATCTAGAAGGGAATATGTAATGGGTATTAGGAAGGGATCTGTAATGGTGGCTGAATTTAACTTCCTATAATCCATGCAAACTCCAAGATTCTAATTTTTCTTGGGGAAAATACTATCAGTGACACCAAATTGGCTTTGTCATTTGGATAAATAAAACCCACTTTTAATATCTTAACACCATATTAGTGAATTTGGGAATCTCCCAATTCCCATTTTTGAATACTAGAAAAGTGGAACCCAATTAACATGCCTATAAGTTTCTCAAAATCCTATCATGTGACCTATCATTGGAAAGCGCTTGAAAAATGAGATCTAGTGAGCTATAGTGCGCTCAATTTGGAGTAGTGATGTTCAAGTTATGGAAGATCCAAAGTTTTGACCATGTGTCCCAAACTTGTGGGAAATTCCCATATTCCCCAATATAGTGTTTCTTGTCATTTGGATAAATAAAACCCACTTTTAATATCTTGTCAATGTCCTCTTAACTTATCTAGTATAATTTGAATTCCTTTGATACTACCGAACCGGGACTGCATCTTCCTAGAGTTTTTTTTAATTGATTGAAATTGAGATTAATGTCCTTCATATCTACATAACTATAAGCAAATACTACATCCCTGCATCTAGATAGCAATTCTTGCTGTTTTTTACCACCATTCTTTTGTGAGTTTGACACTTACCTTGAAACATTAATGATTTTTCTCATCACCACCCGAGTTCATATCTACAAGTTCACATCTTCTTGACTCCAACCACTTTTTTTGCATATTATTATGCTTCTTGTATAGTATCAATTATTTGATCTCTATTGAAACCTTAGTTCTTCAGTTTCTATAAGTGTCTCAATGACTATGTCCTCCGATTTTTCTAGTCCTAGATCTACCATTGATGCTACAATGACTGGTTGTTGTACTGACATGATGTCCGGCTCATATTGAGAAACTAGTATATATCAAATAGCAAAACAAAATCTAAGTTTTTCTTTGATATCTTTTCTTCTTTATCGTCCTCCAATCCTTCCAACAAACAACAAATACCTTTTCTTCTTCGTCATTCTCCATTCCATCCTAGACAACTGATAATAAAGACCTTTTACATAAAGATAGTTATACTTTTGCATTTGGAGAAGACTGACACTTTGACCTTCTTCTTGTCTTGACAGCTGATGGTAATCCAATTTGTTTCCCAATTTTGTTGAATCTTTCCATTTCCTATAGCAAGGGTTGGACTAGCAACGTTGGATATGCTCCAAAGTTTTCTTTCATCTCTATGACTACAAAAGACAATAAAAATTTACAATTAGCTAGATGGATTTACTATCCACATACAGTTTTGGCAAGCATGAGTCTTTGTTGATATGCCATATTGACTATGAATGGCATGGGCTACATCCCTATGATGCCAAATGTGTGGGCCATTGCTTCCAACATCACATTGATACCGGATCCTACATCTACAAGGCCTCTAGACACTATCTGACCCTAAATACTACTGTCACTTTCAAAATTGCTTCATCAAAATCTAGAATAGATTTCAGTGATTTGTAGTGCATTGCATTACTTGGATTATTGGTGGACTAAACTTCCACTAAGTTCTCTACTAAGGCCCGAACAATCCTTCTCAGGAGTTGTTACCTACAATTGGACACCAAATAGGGAAACTGATCCACAACACCATATTGGGGAATATGGGAATTTCCCACAAGTTTGGGACACGTGGTCAAAAGTTTGGATTAACCATAACTTGAACACCACTAATCCAAAATGAGCGCTTTATAGCTCTTTAGATTCCATTTTTCAAATGCTTTCCAACGATAGGTCATATGATAGGGTTTTGAAAAACTTACAAACATGTTATCCATGTCCCCTTTTTTAAGTATTCAAAAATGGGAATTGGAAAATTCCCAAATTCACTAATATGGTGTTAATTGCTAAATGTTGTGAATAATGCCTCTCTCTTTCTTGCATGAAAGAAATTGGCTTGCAATATCCTAGTGAGCCTTTGGCGCCATCACCTACAAAACGCAAGAGAGTTGTGGGATTTGAAAAGGGAGGATGTGAAGTAGGGGGTCAACAGGATAGATGGAGCCATCACACCAAAGGTCTATGTGTTGCTTCCCCAAGTGACAACCTCATATGATCTTTGACATCTGATGAGAGAAATAGTTGACCACTTCTGCGTTTTTGAATGGGCGCATACTCACTATCTGATGAGAGAAATAGTTGACCACTTCTGCGTTTTTGAATGGGCGCATACTCACTATCTAGATCAATGTGCATATGGTACTTTCTCTTAATGCTTTCATGATTAGACTCTTCAATAGAATGAGTGTGTACATGGTTGTTCTCCATTGAAGTGTTCTAGAAATGAGTAAGTATACTATATGAGGCAGAGTGAAAGAGCTATGGTGAGAGAAGGCTTGCATTTGTCTTTTGAAATTAGAGATGAAGGTTGTCATTCCCTCCAAACTATCTTCTATACAATAACATCCTCCTGAACTAGCTTTATTCTTGTAGATTCAAATGTATCATTTCAAAGAAGGCTCCAATGAACTTTATGATGGCCACCTATAGGAGAAGATTTATCTCTCTAGCTTAGAGACTACACTTTTATGACTTTTACGTTCTCTTTATTTTAACATTTCAAGATTTTTTCTAGAGAGAGAAAACAAGAATCGACAATTTTCTTACAAGGCCCCACAAATGACCTCCAAAATGTCCTAATGCCTGACCTGGCCAGATTTGTGCATGTTGCTTCTTCTTGTGCCTACTGCCAAGATTCACGCGCCTGTTGCACTTTCCCACCTACTACCTAGATTCTCATCTTGCGTGCTTCCTCTTTGGCTAGTCCAAGTCTCTATGTCACTATCGAATGTACCTCTTCCTTCCACTTACTATCCCATGCCTTTCTCACATCTGATACAGTCAACCAAGTCTTCTAAGTCCACCAGGTTTTCTATGCTTCCGATCTCACAACAAGTCTCTTCCAAGGTGCTAGCCTTACCTACTCACAGGCCTCTTCTCAGCTACTTGTATGTAGCTACTTCTCAGCTACTTGTATGTAGCACTCAAGCGAGTGACCTACATTTAATAGCACTCAAGCGAGTGACCTACATTTAATAGAACTAAAGAAAAAGTTCAACCTCATCATGGATCAACCTAGATCAACCATCACCTTCAATGAAATCGTTGGAACTTTCCAACATGGCAAACCAATGTGAGGCTTATACTCATGAGAGATGGTCTATGGAATCTACCCAATTCCTTGATATTATGCAGAAGCTTGTACTCTCACACTAATAATTGCCTTTCGAGGATCCACTTCTAATCCTTATTCCATGGAAAATATGACCAAGCAATGTCCCATTTATTACTTGCAGGGCACATTTTGCTAGATTCAGGCTGAGTGTAGCTTCTTAGTACTTCTCTAGACATATTATTAAATGGTTAAGATGCTCCGAGTGCTTCCCAAATATGACCAAGCAATGTCCCATTTATTACTTGAAGGGCACATTTTGCTGGATTCAGGCTGAGTGTAGCTTCTTAGTACTTCTCTAGACATATTATTAAATGGTGATTGAAGATGCTCCGAGTGCTTCCCAAATACATTGAAAACATCTATAGATACCCACAACAATGAAGGTTGTGAGATAATCATAGAAAATCTCATGAATTTTCTTTAATCCAAATGTCATGACATTACAGGTAAATACCCCCCATTATGTGACAAAAGCTATATTTCTCTTTGTCAGACTTGATTTTAATCACTGTAAGCCATCCAAGAATAAATCTAGAAGGGAATATTAGATAAAGGGGGATATTAGAGGCAAATACCCCCCATTATGTGTCAAAATTTATTTTTCTCTTTGTTGGACTTGATTTTAATCATAGTAAGCCATCCAAGAATGAATCTAGAAGGGAATATGTAATGGGTATTAGGAAGGGATCTGTAATGGTGGCTGAATTTAACTTCCTATAATCCATGCAAACTCCAAGATTCTAATTTTTCTTGGGGAAAATACTATCAGTGACACCAAATTGGCTTTGTCATTTGGATAAATAAAACCCACTTTTAATATCTTAACACCATATTAGTGAATTTGGGAATCTCCCAATTCCCATTTTTGAATACTAGAAAAGTGGAACCCAATTAACATGCCTATAAGTTTCTCAAAATCCTATCATGTGACCTATCATTGGAAAGCGCTTGAAAAATGAGATCTAGTGAGCTATAGTGCGCTCAATTTGGAGTAGTGATGTTCAAGTTATGGAAGATCCAAAGTTTTGACCATGTGTCCCAAACTTGTGGGAAATTCCCATATTCCCCAATATAGTGTTTCTTGTCATTTGGATAAATAAAACCCACTTTTAATATCTTGTCAATGTCCTCTTAACTTATCTAGTATAATTTGAATTCCTTTGATACTACCGAACCGGGACTGCATCTTCCTAGAGTTTTTTTTAATTGATTGAAATTGAGATTAATGTCCTTCATATCTACATAACTATAAGCAAATACTACATCCCTGCATCTAGATAGCAATTCTTGCTGTTTTTTACCACCATTCTTTTGTGAGTTTGACACTTACCTTGAAACATTAATGATTTTTCTCATCACCACCCGAGTTCATATCTACAAGTTCACATCTTCTTGACTCCAACCACTTTTTTTGCATATTATTATGCTTCTTGTATAGTATCAATTATTTGATCTCTATTGAAACCTTAGTTCTTCAGTTTCTATAAGTGTCTCAATGACTATGTCCTCCGATTTTTCTAGTCCTAGATCTACCATTGATGCTACAATGACTGGTTGTTGTACTGACATGATGTCCGGCTCATATTGAGAAACTAGTATATATCAAATAGCAAAACAAAATCTAAGTTTTTCTTTGATATCTTTTCTTCTTTATCGTCCTCCAATCCTTCCAACAAACAACAAATACCTTTTCTTCTTCGTCATTCTCCATTCCATCCTAGACAACTGATAATAAAGACCTTTTACATAAAGATAGTTATACTTTTGCATTTGGAGAAGACTGACACTTTGACCTTCTTCTTGTCTTGACAGCTGATGGTAATCCAATTTGTTTCCCAATTTTGTTGAATCTTTCCATTTCCTATAGCAAGGGTTGGACTAGCAACGTTGGATATGCTCCAAAGTTTTCTTTCATCTCTATGACTACAAAAGACAATAAAAATTTACAATTAGCTAGATGGATTTACTATCCACATACAGTTTTGGCAAGCATGAGTCTTTGTTGATATGCCATATTGACTATGAATGGCATGGGCTACATCCCTATGATGCCAAATGTGTGGGCCATTGCTTCCAACATCACATTGATACCGGATCCTACATCTACAAGGCCTCTAGACACTATCTGACCCTAAATACTACTGTCACTTTCAAAATTGCTTCATCAAAATCTAGAATAGATTTCAGTGATTTGTAGTGCATTGCATTACTTGGATTATTGGTGGACTAAACTTCCACTAAGTTCTCTACTAAGGGAACAATCCTTCTCAGGAGTTGTTACCTACAATTGGACACCAAATAGGGAAACTGATCCAGAACACCATATTGGGGAATATGGGAATTTCCCACAAGTTTGGGACACGTGGTCAAAAGTTTGGATTAACCATAACTTGAACACCACTAATCCAAAATGAGCGCTTTATAGCTCTTTAGATTCCATTTTTCAAATGCTTTCCAACGATAGGTCATATGATAGGGTTTTGAGAAACTTACAAACATGTTATCCATGTCCCCTTTTTTAAGTATTCAAAAATGGGAATTGGGAAATTCCCAAATTCACTAATATGGTGTTAATTGCTAAATGTTGTGAATAATGCCTCTCTCTTTCTTGCATGAAAGAAATTGGCTTGCAATATCCTAGTGAGCCTTTGGCGCCATCACCTACAAAACGCAAGAGAGTTGTGGGATTTGAAAAGGGAGGATGTGAAGTAGGGGGTCAACAGGATAGATGGAGCCATCACACCAAAGGTCTATGTGTTGCTTCCCCAAGTGACAACCTCATATGATCTTTGACATCTGATGAGAGAAATAGTTGACCACTTCTGCGTTTTTGAATGGGCGCATACTCACTATCTGATGAGAGAAATAGTTGACCACTTCTGCGTTTTTGAATGGGCGCATACTCACTATCTAGATCAATGTGCATATGGTACTTTCTCTTAATGCTTTCATGATTAGACTCTTCAATAGAATGAGTGTGTACATGGTTGTTCTCCATTGAAGTGTTCTAGAAATGAGTAAGTATACTATATGAGGCAGAGTGAAAGAGCTATGGTGAGAGAAGGCTTGCATTTGTCTTTTGAAATTAGAGATGAAGGTTGTCATTCCCTCCAAACTATCTTCTATACAATAACATCCTCTTGAACTAGCTTTATTCTTGTAGATTCAAATGTATCATTTCAAAGAAGGCTCCAATGAACTTTATGATGGCCACCTATAGGAGAAGATTTATCTCTCTAGCTTAGAGACTACACTTTTATGACTTTTACGTTCTCTTTATTTTAACATTTCAAGATTTTTTCTAGAGAGAGAAAACAAGAATCGACAATTTTCTTACAAGGCCCCACAAATGACCTCCAAAATGTCCTAATGCCTGACCTGGCCAGATTTGTGCACGTTGCTTCTTCTTGTGCCTACTGCCTAGATTCACGCGCCTGTTGCACTTTCCCACCTACTACCTAGATTCTCATCTTACGTGCTTCCTCTTTGGCTAGTCCAAGTCTCTATGTCACTATCGAATGTACCTCTTCCTTCCACTTACTATCCCATGCCTTTCTCACATCTGATACAGTCAACCAAGTCTTCTAAGTCCACCAGGTTTTCTATGCTTCCGATCTCACAACAAGTCTCTTCCAAGGTGCTAGCCTTACCTACTCACAGGCCTCTTCTCAGCTACTTGTATGTAGCTACTTCTCAGCTACTTGTATGTAGCACTCAAGCGAGTGACCTACATTTAATAGCACTCAAGCGAGTGACCTACATTTAATAGAACTAAAGAAAAAGTTCAACCTCATCATGGATCAACCTAGATCAACCATCACCTTCAATGAAATCGTTGGAACTTTCCAACATGGCAAACCAATGTGAGGCTTATACTCATGAGAGATGGTCTATGGAATCTACCCAATTCCTTGATATTATGCAGAAGCTTGTACTCTCACACTAATAATTGCCTTTCGAGGATCCACTTCTAATCCTTCTTCCATGGAAAATATGACCAAGCAATGTCCCATTTATTACTTGCAGGGCACATTTTGCTAGATTCAGGCTGAGTGTAGCTTCTTAGTACTTCTCTAGACATATTATTAAATGGTTAAGATGCTCCGAGTGCTTCCCAAATATGACCAAGCAATGTCCCATTTATTACTTGAAGGGCACATTTTGCTGGATTCAGGCTGAGTGTAGCTTCTTAGTACTTCTCTAGACATATTATTAAATGGTGAAGATGCTCCGAGTGCTTCCCAAATACATTGAAAACATCTATAGATACCCACAACAATGAAGGTTGTGAGATAATCATAGAAAATCTCATGAATTTTCTTTAATCCAAATGTCATGACATTACAGGTAAATACCCCCCATTATGTGACAAAAGCTATATTTCTCTTTGTCAGACTTGATTTTAATCACTGTAAGCCATCCAAGAATGAATCTAGAAGGGAATATTAGATAAAGGGGGATATTAGAGGCAAATACCCCCCATTATGTGTCAAAATTTATTTTTCTCTTTGTTGGACTTGATTTTAATCATAGTAAGCCATCCAAGAATGAATCTAGAAGGGAATATGTAATGGGTATTAGGAAGGGATCTGTAATGGTGGCTGAATTTAACTTCCTATAATCCATGCAAACTCCAAGATTCTAATTTTTCTTGGGGAAAATACTATCAGTGACACCAAATTGGCTTTGTCATTTGGATAAATAAAACCCACTTTTAATATCTTAACACCATATTAGTGAATTTGGGAATCTCCCAATTCCCATTTTTGAATACTAGAAAAGTGGAACCCAATTAACATGCCTATAAGTTTCTCAAAATCCTATCATGTGACCTATCATTGGAAAGCGCTTGAAAAATGAGATCTAGTGAGCTATAGTGCGCTCAATTTGGAGTAGTGATGTTCAAGTTATGGAAGATCCAAAGTTTTGACCATGTGTCCCAAACTTGTGGGAAATTCCCATATTCCCCAATATAGTGTTTCTTGTCATTTGGATAAATAAAACCCACTTTTAATATCTTGTCAATGTCCTCTTAACTTATCTAGTATAATTTGAATTCCTTTGATACTACCGAACCGGGACTGCATCTTCCTAGAGTTTTTTTTAATTGATTGAAATTGAGATTAATGTCCTTCATATCTACATAACTATAAGCAAATACTACATCCCTGCATCTAGATAGCAATTCTTGCTGTTTTTTACCACCATTCTTTTGTGAGTTTGACACTTACCTTGAAACATTAATGATTTTTCTCATCACCACCCGAGTTCATATCTACAAGTTCACATCTTCTTGACTCCAACCACTTTTTTTGCATATTATTATGCTTCTTGTATAGTATCAATTATTTGATCTCTATTGAAACCTTAGTTCTTCAGTTTCTATAAGTGTCTCAATGACTATGTCCTCCGATTTTTCTAGTCCTAGATCTACCATTGATGCTACAATGACTGGTTGTTGTACTGACATGATGTCCGGCTCATATTGAGAAACTAGTATATATCAAATAGCAAAACAAAATCTAAGTTTTTCTTTGATATCTTTTCTTCTTTATCGTCCTCCAATCCTTCCAACAAACAACAAATACCTTTTCTTCTTCGTCATTCTCCATTCCATCCTAGACAACTGATAATAAAGACCTTTTACATAAAGATAGTTATACTTTTGCATTTGGAGAAGACTGACACTTTGACCTTCTTCTTGTCTTGACAGCTGATGGTAATCCAATTTGTTTCCCAATTTTGTTGAATCTTTCCATTTCCTATAGCAAGGGTTGGACTAGCAACGTTGGATATGCTCCAAAGTTTTCTTTCATCTCTATGACTACAAAAGACAATAAAAATTTACAATTAGCTAGATGGATTTACTATCCACATACAGTTTTGGCAAGCATGAGTCTTTGTTGATATGCCATATTGACTATGAATGGCATGGGCTACATCCCTATGATGCCAAATGTGTGCGCCATTGCTTCCAACATCACATTGATACCGGATCCTACATCTACAAGGCCTCTAGACACTATCTGACCCTAAATACTACTGTCACTTTCAAAATTGCTTCATCAAAATCTAGAATAGATTTCAGTGATTTGTAGTGCATTGCATTACTTGGATTATTGGTGGACTAAACTTCCACTAAGTTCTCTACTAAGGGAACAATCCTTCTCAGGAGTTGTTACCTACAATTGGACACCAAATAGGGAAACTGATCCAGAACACCATATTGGGGAATATGGGAATTTCCCACAAGTTTGGGACACGTGGTCAAAAGTTTGGATTAACCATAACTTGAACACCACTAATCCAAAATGAGCGCTTTATAGCTCTTTAGATTCCATTTTTCAAATGCTTTCCAACGATAGGTCATATGATAGGGTTTTGAGAAACTTACAAACATGTTATCCATGTCCCCTTTTTTAAGTATTCAAAAATGGGAATTGGGAAATTCCCAAATTCACTAATATGGTGTTAATTGCTAAATGTTGTGAATAATGCCTCTCTCTTTCTTGCATGAAAGAAATTGGCTTGCAATATCCTAGTGAGCCTTTGGCGCCATCACCTACAAAACGCAAGAGAGTTGTGGGATTTGAAAAGGGAGGATGTGAAGTAGGGGGTCAACAGGATAGATGGAGCCATCACACCAAAGGTCTATGTGTTGCTTCCCCAAGTGACAACCTCATATGATCTTTGACATCTCATGAGAGAAATAGTTG
Organism: Cibotium barometz; assembly: GCF_041138505.1. Taxonomy (NCBI): domain Eukaryota; kingdom Viridiplantae; phylum Streptophyta; class Polypodiopsida; order Cyatheales; family Cibotiaceae; genus Cibotium; species Cibotium barometz. Next base: position 34,105,130 of record NC_141104.1, on the reverse strand, counting down.
ACCACTTCTGCGTTTTTGAATGGGCGCATACTCACTATCTGATGAGAGAAATAGTTGACCACTTCTGCGTTTTTGAATGGGCGCATACTCACTATCTAGATCAATGTGCATATGGTACTTTCTCTTAATGCTTTCATGATTAGACTCTTCAATAGAATGAGTGTGTACATGGTTGTTCTCCATTGAAGTGTTCTAGAAATGAGTAAGTATACTATATGAGGCAGAGTGAAAGAGCTATGGTGAGAGAAGGCTTGCATTTGTCTTTTGAAATTAGAGATGAAGGTTCTCATTCCCTCCAAACTATCTTCTATACAATAACATCCTCTTGAACTAGCTTTATTCTTGTAGATTCAAATGTATCATTTCAAAGAAGGCTCCAATGAACTTTATGATGGCCACCTATAGGAGAAGATTTATCTCTCTAGCTTAGAGACTACACTTTTATGACTTTTACGTTCTCTTTATTTTAACATTTCAAGATTTTTTCTAGAGAGAGAAAACAAGAATCGATAATTTTCTTACAAGGCCCCACAAATGACCTCCAAAATGTCCTAATGCCTGACCTGGCCAGATTTGTGCACGTTGCTTCTTCTTGTGCCTACTGCCTAGATTCACGCGCCTGTTGCACTTTCCCACCTACTACCTAGATTCTCATCTTGCGTGCTTCCTCTTTGGCTAGTCCAAGTCTCTATGTCACTATCGAATGTACCTCTTCCTTCCACTTACTATCCCATGCCTTTCTCACATCTGATACAGTCAACCAAGTCTTCTAAGTCCACCAGGTTTTCTATGCTTCCGATCTCACAACAAGTCTCTTCCAAGGTGCTAGCCTTACCTACTCACAGGCCTCTTCTCAGCTACTTGTATGTAGCTACTTCTCAGCTACTTGTATGTAGCACTCAAGCGAGTGACCTACATTTAATAGCACTCAAGCGAGTGACCTACATTTAATAGAACTAAAGAAAAAGTTCAACCTCATCATGGATCAACCTAGATCAACCATCACCTTCAATGAAATCGTTGGAACTTTCCAACATGGCAAACCAATGTGAGGCTTATACTCATGAGAGATGGTCTATGGAATCTACCCAATTCCTTGATATTATGCAGAAGCTTGTACTCTCACACTAATAATTGCCTTTCGAGGATCCACTTCTAATCCTTATTCCATGGAAAATATGACCAAGCAATGTCCCATTTATTACTTGCAGGGCACATTTTGCTAGATTCAGGCTGAGTGTAGCTTCTTAGTACTTCTCTAGACATATTATTAAATGGTTAAGATGCTCCGAGTGCTTCCCAAATATGACCAAGCAATGTCCCATTTATTACTTGAAGGGCACATTTTGCTGGATTCAGGCTGAGTGTAGCTTCTTAGTACTTCTCTAGACATATTATTAAATGGTGATTGAAGATGCTCTGAGTGCTTCCCAAATACATTGAAAACATCTATAGATACCCACAACAATGAAGGTTGTGAGATAATCATAGAAAATCTCATGAATTTTCTTTAATCCAAATGTCATGACATTACAGGTAAATACCCCCCATTATGTGACAAAAGCTATATTTCTCTTTGTCAGACTTGATTTTAATCACTGTAAGCCATCCAAGAATAAATCTAGAAGGGAATATTAGATAAAGGGGGATATTAGAGGCAAATACCCCCCATTATGTGTCAAAATTTATTTTTCTCTTTGTTGGACTTGATTTTAATCATAGTAAGCCATCCAAGAATGAATCTAGAAGGGAATATGTAATGGGTATTAGGAAGGGATCTGTAATGGTGGCTGAATTTAACTTCCTATAATCCATGCAAACTCCAAGATTCTAATTTTTCTTGGGGAAAATACTATCAGTGACACCAAATTGGCTTTGTCATTTGGATAAATAAAACCCACTTTTAATATCTTAACACCATATTAGTGAATTTGGGAATCTCCCAATTCCCATTTTTGAATACTAGAAAAGTGGAACCCAATTAACATGCCTATAAGTTTCTCAAAATCCTATCATGTGACCTATCATTGGAAAGCGCTTGAAAAATGAGATCTAGTGAGCTATAGTGCGCTCAATTTGGAGTAGTGATGTTCAAGTTATGGAAGATCCAAAGTTTTGACCATGTGTCCCAAACTTGTGGGAAATTCCCATATTCCCCAATATAGTGTTTCTTGTCATTTGGATAAATAAAACCCACTTTTAATATCTTGTCAATGTCCTCTTAACTTATCTAGTATAATTTGAATTCCTTTGATACTACCGAACCGGGACTGCATCTTCCTAGAGTTTTTTTTAATTGATTGAAATTGAGATTAATGTCCTTCATATCTACATAACTATAAGCAAATACTACATCCCTGCATCTAGATAGCAATTCTTGCTGTTTTTTACCACCATTCTTTTGTGAGTTTGACACTTACCTTGAAACATTAATGATTTTTCTCATCACCACCCGAGTTCATATCTACAAGTTCACATCTTCTTGACTCCAACCACTTTTTTTGCATATTATTATGCTTCTTGTATAGTATCAATTATTTGATCTCTATTGAAACCTTAGTTCTTCAGTTTCTATAAGTGTCTCAATGACTATGTCCTCCGATTTTTCTAGTCCTAGATCTACCATTGATGCTACAATGACTGGTTGTTGTACTGACATGATGTCCGGCTCATATTGAGAAACTAGTATATATCAAATAGCAAAACAAAATCTAAGTTTTTCTTTGATATCTTTTCTTCTTTATCGTCCTCCAATCCTTCCAACAAACAACAAATACCTTTTCTTCTTCGTCATTCTCCATTCCATCCTAGACAACTGATAATAAAGACCTTTTACATAAAGATAGTTATACTTTTGCATTTGGAGAAGACTGACACTTTGACCTTCTTCTTGTCTTGACAGCTGATGGTAATCCAATTTGTTTCCCAATTTTGTTGAATCTTTCCATTTCCTATAGCAAGGGTTGGACTAGCAACGTTGGATATGCTCCAAAGTTTTCTTTCATCTCCATGACTACAAAAGACAATAAAAATTTACAATTAGCTAGATGGATTTACTATCCACATACAGTTTTGGCAAGCATGAGTCTTTGTTGATATGCCATATTGACTATGAATGGCATGGGCTACATCCCTATGATGCCAAATGTGTGGGCCATTGCTTCCAACATCACATTGATACCGGATCCTACATCTACAAGGCCTCTAGACACTATCTGACCCTAAATACTACTGTCACTTTCAAAATTGCTTCATCAAAATCTAGAATAGATTTCAGTGATTTGTAGTGCATTGCATTACTTGGATTATTGGTGGACTAAACTTCCACTAAGTTCTCTACTAAAGGAACAATCCTTCTCAGGAGTTGTTACCTACAATTGGACACCAAATAGGGAAACTGATCCAGAACACCATATTGGGGAATATGGGAATTTCCCACAAGTTTGGGACACGTGGTCAAAAGTTTGGATTAACCATAACTTGAACACCACTAATCCAAAATGAGCGCTTTATAGCTCTTTAGATTCCATTTTTCAAATGCTTTCCAACGATAGGTCATATGATAGGGTTTTGAGAAACTTACAAACATGTTATCCATGTCCCCTTTTTTAAGTATTCAAAAATGGGAATTGGGAAATTCCCAAATTCACTAATATGGTGTTAATTGCTAAATGTTGTGAATAATGCCTCTCTCTTTCTTGCATGAAAGAAATTGGCTTGCAATATCCTAGTGAGCCTTTGGCGCCATCACCTACAAAACGCAAGAGAGTTGTGGGATTTGAAAAGGGAGGAAATAGGGGGTCAACAGGATAGATGGAGCCATCACACCAAAGGTCTATGTGTTGCTTCCCCAAGTGACAACCTCATATGATCTTTGACATCTGATGAGAGAAATAGTTGACCACTTCTGCGTTTTTGAATGGGCGCATACTCACTATCTGATGAGAGAAATAGTTGACCACTTCTGCGTTTTTGAATGGGCGCATACTCACTATCTAGATCAATGTGCATATGGTACTTTCTCTTAATGCTTTCATGATTAGACTCTTCAATAGAATGAGTGTGTACATGGTTGTTCTCCATTGAAGTGTTCTAGAAATGAGTAAGTATACTATATGAGGCAGAGTGAAAGAGCTATGGTGAGAGAAGGCTTGCATTTGTCTTTTGAAATTAGAGATGAAGGTTGTCATTCCCTCCAAACTATCTTCTATACAATAACATCCTCTTGAACTAGCTTTATTCTTGTAGATTCAAATGTATCATTTCAAAGAAGGCTCCAATGAACTTTATGATGGCCACCTATAGGAGAAGATTTATCTCTCTAGCTTAGAGACTACACTTTTATGACTTTTACGTTCTCTTTATTTTAACATTTCAAGATTTTTTCTAGAGAGAGAAAACAAGAATCGACAATTTTCTTACAAGGCCCCACAAATGACCTCCAAAATGTCCTAATGCCTGACCTGGCCAGATTTGTGCATGTTGCTTCTTCTTGTGCCTACTGCCTAGATTCACGCGCCTGTTGCACTTTCCCACCTACTACCTAGATTCTCATCTTGCGTGCTTCCTCTTTGGCTAGTCCAAGTCTCTATGTCACTATCGAATGTACCTCTTCCTTCCACTTACTATCCCATGCCTTTCTCACATCTGATACAGTCAACCAAGTCTTCTAAGTCCACCAGGTTTTCTATGCTTCCGATCTCACAACAAGTCTCTTCCAAGGTGCTAGCCTTACCTACTCACAGGCCTCTTCTCAGCTACTTGTATGTAGCTACTTCTCAGCTACTTGTATGTAGCACTCAAGCGAGTGACCTACATTTAATAGCACTCAAGCGAGTGACCTACATTTAATAGAACTAAAGAAAAAGTTCAACCTCATCATGGATCAACCTAGATCAACCATCACCTTCAATGAAATCGTTGGAACTTTCCAACATGGCAAACCAATGTGAGGCTTATACTCATGAGAGATGGTCTATGGAATCTACCCAATTCCTTGATATTATGCAGAAGCTTGTACTCTCACACTAATAATTGCCTTTCGAGGATCCACTTCTAATCCTTATTCCATGGAAAATATGACCAAGCAATGTCCCATTTATTACTTGCAGGGCACATTTTGCTAGATTCAGGCTGAGTGTAGCTTCTTAGTACTTCTCTAGACATATTATTAAATGGTTAAGATGCTCCGAGTGCTTCCCAAATATGACCAAGCAATGTCCCATTTATTACTTGAAGGGCACATTTTGCTGGATTCAGGCTGAGTGTAGCTTCTTAGTACTTCTCTAGACATATTATTAAATGGTGATTGAAGATGCTCCGAGTGCTTCCCAAATACATTGAAAACATCTATAGATACCCACAACAATGAAGGTTGTGAGATAATCATAGAAAATCTCATGAATTTTCTTTAATCCAAATGTCATGACATTACAGGTAAATACCCCCCATTATGTGACAAAAGCTATATTTCTCTTTGTCAGACTTGATTTTAATCACTGTAAGCCATCCAAGAATAAATCTAGAAGGGAATATTAGATAAAGGGGGATATTAGAGGCAAATACCCCCCATTATGTGTCAAAATTTATTTTTCTCTTTGTTGGACTTGATTTTAATCATAGTAAGCCATCCAAGAATGAATCTAGAAGGGAATATGTAATGGGTATTAGGAAGGGATCTGTAATGGTGGCTGAATTTAACTTCCTATAATCCATGCAAACTCCAAGATTCTAATTTTTCTTGGGGAAAATACTATCAGTGACACCAAATTGGCTTTGTCATTTGGATAAATAAAACCCACTTTTAATATCTTAACACCATATTAGTGAATTTGGGAATCTCCCAATTCCCATTTTTGAATACTAGAAAAGTGGAACCCAATTAACATGCCTATAAGTTTCTCAAAATCCTATCATGTGACCTATCATTGGAAAGCGCTTGAAAAATGAGATCTAGTGAGCTATAGTGCGCTCAATTTGGAGTAGTGATGTTCAAGTTATGGAAGATCCAAAGTTTTGACCATGTGTCCCAAACTTGTGGGAAATTCCCATATTCCCCAATATAGTGTTTCTTGTCATTTGGATAAATAAAACCCACTTTTAATATCTTGTCAATGTCCTCTTAACTTATCTAGTATAATTTGAATTCCTTTGATACTACCGAACCGGGACTGCATCTTCCTAGAGTTTTTTTTAATTGATTGAAATTGAGATTAATGTCCTTCATATCTACATAACTATAAGCAAATACTACATCCCTGCATCTAGATAGCAATTCTTGCTGTTTTTTACCACCATTCTTTTGTGAGTTTGACACTTACCTTGAAACATTAATGATTTTTCTCATCACCACCCGAGTTCATATCTACAAGTTCACATCTTCTTGACTCCAACCACTTTTTTTGCATATTATTATGCTTCTTGTATAGTATCAATTATTTGATCTCTATTGAAACCTTAGTTCTTCAGTTTCTATAAGTGTCTCAATGACTATGTCCTCCGATTTTTCTAGTCCTAGATCTACCATTGATGCTACAATGACTGGTTGTTGTACTGACATGATGTCCGGCTCATATTGAGAAACTAGTATATATCAAATAGCAAAACAAAATCTAAGTTTTTCTTTGATATCTTTTCTTCTTTATCGTCCTCCAATCCTTCCAACAAACAACAAATACCTTTTCTTCTTCGTCATTCTCCATTCCATCCTAGACAACTGATAATAAAGACCTTTTACATAAAGATAGTTATACTTTTGCATTTGGAGAAGACTGACACTTTGACCTTCTTCTTGTCTTGACAGCTGATGGTAATCCAATTTGTTTCCCAATTTTGTTGAATCTTTCCATTTCCTATAGCAAGGGTTGGACTAGCAACGTTGGATATGCTCCAAAGTTTTCTTTCATCTCTATGACTACAAAAGACAATAAAAATTTACAATTAGCTAGATGGATTTACTATCCACATACAGTTTTGGCAAGCATGAGTCTTTGTTGATATGCCATATTGACTATGAATGGCATGGGCTACATCCCTATGATGCCAAATGTGTGCGCCATTGCTTCCAACATCACATTGATACCGGATCCTACATCTACAAGGCCTCTAGACACTATCTGACCCTAAATACTACTGTCACTTTCAAAATTGCTTCATCAAAATCTAGAATAGATTTCAGTGATTTGTAGTGCATTGCATTACTTGGATTATTGGTGGACTAAACTTCCACTAAGTTCTCTACTAAGGGAACAATCCTTCTCAGGAGTTGTTACCTACAATTGGACACCAAATAGGGAAACTGATCCAGAACACCATATTGGGGAATATGGGAATTTTCCACAAGTTTGGGACACGTGGTCAAAAGTTTGGATTAACCATAACTTGAACACCACTAATCCAAAATGAGCGCTTTATAGCTCTTTAGATTCCATTTTTCAAATGCTTTCCAACGATAGGTCATATGATAGGGTTTTGAGAAACTTACAAACATGTTATCCATGTCCCCTTTTTTAAGTATTCAAAAATGGGAATTGGGAAATTCCCAAATTCACTAATATGGTGTTAATTGCTAAATGTTGTGAATAATGCCTCTCTCTTTCTTGCATGAAAGAAATTGGCTTGCAATATCCTAGTGAGCCTTTGGCGCCATCACCTACAAAACGCAAGAGAGTTGTGGGATTTGAAAAGGGAGGATGTGAAGTAGGGGGTCAACAGGATAGATGGAGCCATCACACCAAAGGTCTATGTGTTGCTTCCCCAAGTGACAACCTCATATGATCTTTGACATCTGATGAGAGAAATAGTTGACCACTTTTGCGTTTTTGAATGGGCGCATACTCACTATCTGATGAGAGAAATAGTTGACCACTTCTGCGTTTTTGAATGGGCGCATACTCACTATCTAGATCAATGTGCATATGGTACTTTCTCTTAATGCTTTCATGATTAGACTCTTCAATAGAATGAGTGTGTACATGGTTGTTCTCCATTGAAGTGTTCTAGAAATGAGTAAGTATACTATATGAGGCAGAGTGAAAGAGCTATGGTGAGAGAAGGCTTGCATTTGTCTTTTGAAATTAGAGATGAAGGTTCTCATTCCCTCCAAACTATCTTCTATACAATAACATCCTCTTGAACTAGCTTTATTCTTGTAGATTCAAATGTATCATTTCAAAGAAGGCTCCAATGAACTTTATGATGGCCACCTATAGGAGAAGATTTATCTCTCTAGCTTAGAGACTACACTTTTATGACTTTTACGTTCTCTTTATTTTAACATTTCAAGATTTTTTCTAGAGAGAGAAAACAAGAATCGACAATTTTCTTACAAGGCCCCACAAATGACCTCCAAAATGTCCTAATGCCTGACCTGGCCAGATTTGTGCACGTTGCTTCTTCTTGTGCCTACTGCCTAGATTCACGCGCCTGTTGCACTTTCCCACCTACTACCTAGATTCTCATCTTGCGTGCTTCCTCTTTGGCTAGTCCAAGTCTCTATGTCACTATCGAATGTACCTCTTCCTTCCACTTACTATCCCATGCCTTTCTCACATCTGATACAGTCAACCAAGTCTTCTAAGTCCACCAGGTTTTCTATGCTTCCGATCTCACAACAAGTCTCTTCCAAGGTGCTAGCCTTACCTACTCACAGGCCTCTTCTCAGCTACTTGTATGTAGCTACTTCTCAGCTACTTGTATGTAGCACTCAAGCGAGTGACCTACATTTAATAGCACTCAAGCGAGTGACCTACATTTAATAGAACTAAAGAAAAAGTTCAACCTCATCATGGATCAACCTAGATCAACCATCACCTTCAATGAAATCGTTGGAACTTTCCAACATGGCAAACCAATGTGAGGCTTATACTCATGAGAGATGGTCTATGGAATCTACCCAATTCCTTGATATTATGCAGAAGCTTGTACTCTCACACTAATAATTGCCTTTCGAGGATCCACTTCTAATCCTTATTCCATGGAAAATATGACCAAGCAATGTCCCATTTATTACTTGCAGGGCACATTTTGCTAGATTCAGGCTGAGTGTAGCTTCTTAGTACTTCTCTAGACATATTATTAAATGGTTAAGATGCTCCGAGTGCTTCCCAAATATGACCAAGCAATGTCCCATTTATTACTTGAAGGGCACATTTTGCTGGATTCAGGCTGAGTGTAGCTTCTTAGTACTTCTCTAGACATATTATTAAATGGTGATTGAAGATGCTCTGAGTGCTTCCCAAATACATTGAAAACATCTATAGATACCCACAACAATGAAGGTTGTGAGATAATCATAGAAAATCTCATGAATTTTCTTTAATCCAAATGTCATGACATTACAGGTAAATACCCCCCATTATGTGACAAAAGCTATATTTCTCTTTGTCAGACTTGATTTTAATCACTGTAAGCCATCCAAGAATAAATCTAGAAGGGAATATTAGATAAAGGGGGATATTAGAGGCAAATACCCCCCATTATGTGTCAAAATTTATTTTTCTCTTTGTTGGACTTGATTTTAATCATAGTAAGCCATCCAAGAATGAATCTAGAAGGGAATATGTAATGGGTATTAGGAAGGGATCTGTAATGGTGGCTGAATTTAACTTCCTATAATCCATGCAAACTCCAAGATTCTAATTTTTCTTGGGGAAAATACTATCAGTGACACCAAATTGGCTTTGTCATTTGGATAAATAAAACCCACTTTTAATATCTTAACACCATATTAGTGAATTTGGGAATCTCCCAATTCCCATTTTTGAATACTAGAAAAGTGGAACCCAATTAACATGCCTATAAGTTTCTCAAAATCCTATCATGTGACCTATCATTGGAAAGCGCTTGAAAAATGAGATCTAGTGAGCTATAGTGCGCTCAATTTGGAGTAGTGATGTTCAAGTTATGGAAGATCCAAAGTTTTGACCATGTGTCCCAAACTTGTGGGAAATTCCCATATTCCCCAATATAGTGTTTCTTGTCATTTGGATAAATAAAACCCACTTTTAATATCTTGTCAATGTCCTCTTAACTTATCTAGTATAATTTGAATTCCTTTGATACTACCGAACCGGGACTGCATCTTCCTAGAGTTTTTTTTAATTGATTGAAATTGAGATTAATGTCCTTCATATCTACATAACTATAAGCAAATACTACATCCCTGCATCTAGATAGCAATTCTTGCTGTTTTTTACCACCATTCTTTTGTGAGTTTGACACTTACCTTGAAACATTAATGATTTTTCTCATCACCACCCGAGTTCATATCTACAAGTTCACATCTTCTTGACTCCAACCACTTTTTTTGCATATTATTATGCTTCTTGTATAGTATCAATTATTTGATCTCTATTGAAACCTTAGTTCTTCAGTTTCTATAAGTGTCTCAATGACTATGTCCTCCGATTTTTCTAGTCCTAGATCTACCATTGATGCTACAATGACTGGTTGTTGTACTGACATGATGTCCGGCTCATATTGAGAAACTAGTATATATCAAATAGCAAAACAAAATCTAAGTTTTTCTTTGATATCTTTTCTTCTTTATCGTCCTCCAATCCTTCCAACAAACAACAAATACCTTTTCTTCTTCGTCATTCTCCATTCCATCCTAGACAACTGATAATAAAGACCTTTTACATAAAGATAGTTATACTTTTGCATTTGGAGAAGACTGACACTTTGACCTTCTTCTTGTCTTGACAGCTGATGGTAATCCAATTTGTTTCCCAATTTTGTTGAATCTTTCCATTTCCTATAGCAAGGGTTGGACTAGCAACGTTGGATATGCTCCAAAGTTTTCTTTCATCTCCATGACTACAAAAGACAATAAAAATTTACAATTAGCTAGATGGATTTACTATCCACATACAGTTTTGGCAAGCATGAGTCTTTGTTGATATGCCATATTGACTATGAATGGCATGGGCTACATCCCTATGATGCCAAATGTGTGGGCCATTGCTTCCAACATCACATTGATACCGGATCCTACATCTACAAGGCCTCTAGACACTATCTGACCCTAAATACTACTGTCACTTTCAAAATTGCTTCATCAAAATCTAGAATAGATTTCAGTGATTTGTAGTGCATTGCATTACTTGGATTATTGGTGGACTAAACTTCCACTAAGTTCTCTACTAAAGGAACAATCCTTCTCAGGAGTTGTTACCTACAATTGGACACCAAATAGGGAAACTGATCCAGAACACCATATTGGGGAATATGGGAATTTCCCACAAGTTTGGGACACGTGGTCAAAAGTTTGGATTAACCATAACTTGAACACCACTAATCCAAAATGAGCGCTTTATAGCTCTTTAGATTCCATTTTTCAAATGCTTTCCAACGATAGGTCATATGATAGGGTTTTGAGAAACTTACAAACATGTTATCCATGTCCCCTTTTTTAAGTATTCAAAAATGGGAATTGGGAAATTCCCAAATTCACTAATATGGTGTTAATTGCTAAATGTTGTGAATAATGCCTCTCTCTTTCTTGCATGAAAGAAATTGGCTTGCAATATCCTAGTGAGCCTTTGGCGCCATCACCTACAAAACGCAAGAGAGTTGTGGGATTTGAAAAGGGAGGAAATAGGGGGTCAACAGGATAGATGGAGCCATCACACCAAAGGTCTATGTGTTGCTTCCCCAAGTGACAACCTCATATGATCTTTGACATCTGATGAGAGAAATAGTTGACCACTTCTGCGTTTTTGAATGGGCGCATACTCACTATCTGATGAGAGAAATAGTTGACCACTTCTGCGTTTTTGAATGGGCGCATACTCACTATCTAGATCAATGTGCATATGGTACTTTCTCTTAATGCTTTCATGATTAGACTCTTCAATAGAATGAGTGTGTACATGGTTGTTCTCCATTGAAGTGTTCTAGAAATGAGTAAGTATACTATATGAGGCAGAGTGAAAGAGCTATGGTGAGAGAAGGCTTGCATTTGTCTTTTGAAATTAGAGATGAAGGTTGTCATTCCCTCCAAACTATCTTCTATACAATAACATCCTCTTGAACTAGCTTTATTCTTGTAGATTCAAATGTATCATTTCAAAGAAGGCTCCAATGAACTTTATGATGGCCACCTATAGGAGAAGATTTATCTCTCTAGCTTAGAGACTACACTTTTATGACTTTTACGTTCTCTTTATTTTAACATTTCAAGATTTTTTCTAGAGAGAGAAAACAAGAATCGACAATTTTCTTACAAGGCCCCACAAATGACCTCCAAAATGTCCTAATGCCTGACCTGGCCAGATTTGTGCACGTTGCTTCTTCTTGTGCCTACTGCCTAGATTCACGCGCCTGTTGCACTTTCCCACCTACTACCTAGATTCTCATCTTGCGTGCTTCCTCTTTGGCTAGTCCAAGTCTCTATGTCACTATCGAATGTACCTCTTCCTTCCACTTACTATCCCATGCCTTTCTCACATCTGATACAGTCAACCAAGTCTTCTAAGTCCACCAGGTTTTCTATGCTTCCGATCTCACAACAAGTCTCTTCCAAGGTGCTAGCCTTACCTACTCACAGGCCTCTTCTCAGCTACTTGTATGTAGCTACTTCTCAGCTACTTGTATGTAGCACTCAAGCGAGTGACCTACATTTAATAGCACTCAAGCGAGTGACCTACATTTAATAGAACTAAAGAAAAAGTTCAACCTCATCATGGATCAACCTAGATCAACCATCACCTTCAATGAAATCGTTGGAACTTTCCAACATGGCAAACCAATGTGAGGCTTATACTCATGAGAGATGGTCTATGGAATCTACCCAATTCCTTGATATTATGCAGAAGCTTGTACTCTCACACTAATAATTGCCTTTCGAGGATCCACTTCTAATCCTTATTCCATGGAAAATATGACCAAGCAATGTCCCATTTATTACTTGCAGGGCACATTTTGCTAGATTCAGGCTGAGTGTAGCTTCTTAGTACTTCTCTAGACATATTATTAAATGGTTAAGATGCTCCGAGTGCTTCCCAAATATGACCAAGCAATGTCCCATTTATTACTTGAAGGGCACATTTTGCTGGATTCAGGCTGAGTGTAGCTTCTTAGTACTTCTCTAGACATATTATTAAATGGTGATTGAAGATGCTCCGAGTGCTTCCCAAATACATTGAAAACATCTATAGATACCCACAACAATGAAGGTTGTGAGATAATCATAGAAAATCTCATGAATTTTCTTTAATCCAAATGTCATGACATTACAGGTAAATACCCCCCATTATGTGACAAAAGCTATATTTCTCTTTGTCAGACTTGATTTTAATCACTGTAAGCCATCCAAGAATAAATCTAGAAGGGAATATTAGATAAAGGGGGATATTAGAGGCAAATACCCCCCATTATGTGTCAAAATTTATTTTTCTCTTTGTTGGACTTGATTTTAATCATAGTAAGCCATCCAAGAATGAATCTAGAAGGGAATATGTAATGGGTATTAGGAAGGGATCTGTAATGGTGGCTGAATTTAACTTCCTATAATCCATGCAAACTCCAAGATTCTAATTTTTCTTGGGGAAAATACTATCAATGACACCAAATTGGCTTTGTCATTTGGATAAATAAAACCCACTTTTAATATCTTAACACCATATTAGTGAATTTGGGAATCTCCCAATTCCCATTTTTGAATACTAGAAAAGTGGAACCCAATTAACATGCCTATAAGTTTCTCAAAATCCTATCATGTGACCTATCATTGGAAAGCGCTTGAAAAATGAGATCTAGTGAGCTATAGTGCGCTCAATTTGGAGTAGTGATGTTCAAGTTATGGAAGATCCAAAGTTTTGACCATGTGTCCCAAACTTGTGGGAAATTCCCATATTCCCCAATATAGTGTTTCTTGTCATTTGGATAAATAAAACCCACTTTTAATATCTTGTCAATGTCCTCTTAACTTATCTAGTATAATTTGAATTCCTTTGATACTACCGAACCGGGACTGCATCTTCCTAGAGTTTTTTTTAATTGATTGAAATTGAGATTAATGTCCTTCATATCTACATAACTATAAGCAAATACTACATCCCTGCATCTAGATAGCAATTCTTGCTGTTTTTTACCACCATTCTTTTGTGAGTTTGACACTTACCTTGAAACATTAATGATTTTTCTCATCACCACCCGAGTTCATATCTACAAGTTCACATCTTCTTGACTCCAACCACTTTTTTTGCATATTATTATGCTTCTTGTATAGTATCAATTATTTGATCTCTATTGAAACCTTAGTTCTTCAGTTTCTATAAGTGTCTCAATGACTATGTCCTCCGATTTTTCTAGTCCTAGATCTACCATTGATGCTACAATGACTGGTTGTTGTACTGACATGATGTCCGGCTCATATTGAGAAACTAGTATATATCAAATAGCAAAACAAAATCTAAGTTTTTCTTTGATATCTTTTCTTCTTTATCGTCCTCCAATCCTTCCAACAAACAACAAATACCTTTTCTTCTTCGTCATTCTCCATTCCATCCTAGACAACTGATAATAAAGACCTTTTACATAAAGATAGTTATACTTTTGCATTTGGAGAAGACTGACACTTTGACCTTCTTCTTGTCTTGACAGCTGATGGTAATCCAATTTGTTTCCCAATTTTGTTGAATCTTTCCATTTCCTATAGCAAGGGTTGGACTAGCAACGTTGGATATGCTCCAAAGTTTTCTTTCATCTCTATGACTACAAAAGACAATAAAAATTTACAATTAGCTAGATGGATTTACTATCCACATACAGTTTTGGCAAGCATGAGTCTTTGTTGATATGCCATATTGACTATGAATGGCATGGGCTACATCCCTATGATGCCAAATGTGTGGGCCATTGCTTCCAACATCACATTGATACCGGATCCTACATCTACAAGGCCTCTAGACACTATCTGACCCTAAATACTACTGTCACTTTCAAAATTGCTTCATCAAAATCTAGAATAGATTTCAGTGATTTGTAGTGCATTGCATTACTTGGATTATTGGTGGACTAAACTTCCACTAAGTTCTCTACTAAGGGAACAATCCTTCTCAGGAGTTGTTACCTACAATTGGACACCAAATAGGGAAACTGATCCAGAACACCATATTGGGGAATATGGGAATTTCCCACAAGTTTGGGACACGTGGTCAAAAGTTTGGATTAACCATAACTTGAACACCACTAATCCAAAATGAGCGCTTTATAGCTCTTTAGATTCCATTTTTCAAATGCTTTCCAACGATAGGTCATATGATAGGGTTTTGAGAAACTTACAAACATGTTATCCATGTCCCCTTTTTTAAGTATTCAAAAATGGGAATTGGGAAATTCCCAAATTCACTAATATGGTGTTAATTGCTAAATGTTGTGAATAATGCCTCTCTCTTTCTTGCATGAAAGAAATTGGCTTGCAATATCCTAGTGAGCCTTTGGCGCCATCACCTACAAAACGCAAGAGAGTTGTGGGATTTGAAAAGGGAGGATGTGAAGTAGGGGGTCAACAGGATAGATGGAGCCATCACACCAAAGGTCTATGTGTTGCTTCCCCAAGTGACAACCTCATATGATCTTTGACATCTCATGAGAGAAATAGTTGACCACTTCTGCGTTTTTGAATGGGCGCATACTCACTATCTGATGAGAGAAATAGTTGACCACTTCTGCGTTTTTGAATGGGCGCATACTCACTATCTAGATCAATGTGCATATGGTACTTTCTCTTAATGCTTTCATGATTAGACTCTTCAATAGAATGAGTGTGTACATGGTTGTTCTCCATTGAAGTGTTCTAGAAATGAGTAAGTATACTATATGAGGCATAGTGAAAGAGCTATGGTGAGAGAAGGCTTGCATTTGTCTTTTGAAATTAGAGATGAAGGTTCTCATTCCCTCCAAACTATCTTCTATACAATAACATCCTCTTGAACTAGCTTTATTCTTGTAGATTCAAATGTATCATTTCAAAGAAGGCTCCAATGAACTTTATGATGGCCACCTATAGGAGAAGATTTATCTCTCTAGCTTAGAGACTACACTTTTATGACTTTTACGTTCTCTTTATTTTAACATTTCAAGATTTTTTCTAGAGAGAGAAAACAAGAATCGACAATTTTCTTACAAGGCCCCACAAATGACCTCCAAAATGTCCTAATGCCTGACCTGGCCAGATTTGTGCATGTTGCTTCTTCTTGTGCCTACTGCCTAGATTCACGCGCCTGTTGCACTTTCCCACCTACTACCTAGATTCTCATCTTGCGTGCTTCCTCTTTGGCTAGTCCAAGTCTCTATGTCACTATCGAATGTACCTCTTCCTTCCACTTACTATCCCATGCCTTTCTCACATCTGATACAGTCAACCAAGTCTTCTAAGTCCACCAGGTTTTCTATGCTTCCGATCTCACAACAAGTCTCTTCCAAGGTGCTAGCCTTACCTACTCACAGGCCTCTTCTCAGCTACTTGTATGTAGCTACTTCTCAGCTACTTGTATGTAGCACTCAAGCGAGTGACCTACATTTAATAGCACTCAAGCGAGTGACCTACATTTAATAGAACTAAAGAAAAAGTTCAACCTCATCATGGATCAACCTAGATCAACCATCACCTTCAATGAAATCGTTGGAACTTTCCAACATGGCAAACCAATGTGAGGCTTATACTCATGAGAGATGGTCTATGGAATCTACCCAATTCCTTGATATTATGCAGAAGCTTGTACTCTCACACTAATAATTGCCTTTCGAGGATCCACTTCTAATCCTTCTTCCATGGAAAATATGACCAAGCAATGTCCCATTTATTACTTGCAGGGCACATTTTGCTAGATTCAGGCTGAGTGTAGCTTCTTAGTACTTCTCTAGACATATTATTAAATGGTTAAGATGCTCCGAGTGCTTCCCAAATATGACCAAGCAATGTCCCATTTATTACTTGAAGGGCACATTTTGCTGGATTCAGGCTGAGTGTAGCTTCTTAGTACTTCTCTAGACATATTATTAAATGGTGAAGATGCTCCGAGTGCTTCCCAAATACATTGAAAACATCTATAGATACCCACAACAATGAAGGTTGTGAGATAATCATAGAAAATCTCATGAATTTTCTTTAATCCAAATGTCATGACATTACAGGTAAATACCCCCCATTATGTGACAAAAGCTATATTTCTCTTTGTCAGACTTGATTTTAATCACTGTAAGCCATCCAAGAATGAATCTAGAAGGGAATATTAGATAAAGGGGGATATTAGAGGCAAATACCCCCCATTATGTGTCAAAATTTATTTTTCTCTTTGTTGGACTTGATTTTAATCATAGTAAGCCATCCAAGAATGAATCTAGAAGGGAATATGTAATGGGTATTAGGAAGGGATCTGTAATGGTGGCTGAATTTAACTTCCTATAATCCATGCAAACTCCAAGATTCTAATTTTTCTTGGGGAAAATACTATCAATGACACCAAATTGGCTTTGTCATTTGGATAAATAAAACCCACTTTTAATATCTTAACACCATATTAGTGAATTTGGGAATCTCCCAATTCCCATTTTTGAATACTAGAAAAGTGGAACCCAATTAACATGCCTATAAGTTTCTCAAAATCCTATCATGTGACCTATCATTGGAAAGCGCTTGAAAAATGAGATCTAGTGAGCTATAGTGCGCTCAATTTGGAGTAGTGATGTTCAAGTTATGGAAGATCCAAAGTTTTGACCATGTGTCCCAAACTTGTGGGAAATTCCCATATTCCCCAATATAGTGTTTCTTGTCATTTGGATAAATAAAACCCACTTTTAATATCTTGTCAATGTCCTCTTAACTTATCTAGTATAATTTGAATTCCTTTGATACTACCGAACCGGGACTGCATCTTCCTAGAGTTTTTTTTAATTGATTGAAATTGAGATTAATGTCCTTCATATCTACATAACTATAAGCAAATACTACATCCCTGCATCTAGATAGCAATTCTTGCTGTTTTTTACCACCATTCTTTTGTGAGTTTGGCACTTACCTTGAAACATTAATGATTTTTCTCATCACCACCCGAGTTCATATCTACAAGTTCACATCTTCTTGACTCCAACCACTTTTTTTGCATATTATTATGCTTCTTGTATAGTATCAATTATTTGATCTCTATTGAAACCTTAGTTCTTCAGTTTCTATAAGTGTCTCAATGACTATGTCCTCCGATTTTTCTAGTCCTAGATCTACCATTGATGCTACAATGACTGGTTGTTGTACTGACATGATGTCCGGCTCATATTGAGAAACTAGTATATATCAAATAGCAAAACAAAATCTAAGTTTTTCTTTGATATCTTTTCTTCTTTATCGTCCTCCAATCCTTCCAACAAACAACAAATACCTTTTCTTCTTCGTCATTCTCCATTCCATCCTAGACAATTGATAATAAAGACCTTTTACATAAAGATAGTTATACTTTTGCATTTGGAGAAGACTGACACTTTGACCTTCTTCTTGTCTTGACAGCTGATGGTAATCCAATTTGTTTCCCAATTTTGTTGAATCTTTCCATTTCCTATAGCAAGGGTTGGACTAGCAACGTTGGATATGCTCCAAAGTTTTCTTTCATCTCTATGACTACAAAAGACAATAAAAATTTACAATTAGCTAGATGGATTTACTATCCACATACAGTTTTGGCAAGCATGAGTCTTTGTTGATATGCCATATTGACTATGAATGGCATGGGCTACATCCCTATGATGCCAAATGTGTGGGCCATTGCTTCCAACACATTGATACCGGATCCTACATCTACAAGGCCTCTAGACACTATCTGACCCTGAATACTACTGTCACTTTCAAAATTGCTTCATCAAAATCTAGAATAGATTTCAGTGATTTGTAGTGCATTGCATTACTTGGATTATTGGTGGACTAAACTTCCACTAAGTTCTCTACTAAGGCCCGAACAATCCTTCTCAGGAGTTGTTACCTACAATTGGACACCAAATAGGGAAACTGATCCAGAACACCATATTGGGGAATATGGGAATTTCCCACAAGTTTGGGACACGTGGTCAAAAGTTTGGATTAACCATAACTTGAACACCACTAATCCAAAATGAGCGCTTTATAGCTCTTTAGATTCCATTTTTCAAATGCTTTCCAACGATAGGTCATATGATAGGGTTTTGAGAAACTTACAAACATGTTATCCATGTCCCCTTTTTTAAGTATTCAAAAATGGGAATTGGGAAATTCCCAAATTCACTAATATGGTGTTAATTGCTAAATGTTGTGAATAATGCCTCTCTCTTTCTTGCATGAAAGAAATTGACTTGCAATATCCTAGTGAGCCTTTGGCGCCATCACCTACAAAACGCAAGAGAGTTGTGGGATTTGAAAAGGGAGGAAATAGGGGGTCAACAGGATAGATGGAGCCATCACACCAAAGGTCTATGTGTTGCTTCCCCAAGTGACAACCTCATATGATCTTTGACATCTGATGAGAGAAATAGTTGACCACTTCTGCGTTTTTGAATGGGCGCATACTCACTATCTGATGAGAGAAATAGTTGACCACTTCTGCGTTTTTGAATGGGCGCATACTCACTATCTAGATCAATGTGCATATGGTACTTTCTCTTAATGCTTTCATGATTAGACTCTTCAATAGAATGAGTGTGTACATGGTTGTTCTCCATTGAAGTGTTCTAGAAATGAGTAAGTATACTATATGAGGCAGAGTGAAAGAGCTATGGTGAGAGAAGGCTTGCATTTGTCTTTTGAAATTAGAGATGAAGGTTCTCATTCCCTCCAAACTATCTTCTATACAATAACATCCTCTTGAACTAGCTTTATTCTTGTAGATTCAAATGTATCATTTCAAAGAAGGCTCCAATGAACTTTATGATGGCCACCGATAGGAGAAGATTTATCTCTCTAGCTTAGAGACTACACTTTTATGACTTTTACGTTCTCTTTATTTTAACATTTCAAGATTTTTTCTAGAGAGAGAAAACAAGAATCGACAATTTTCTTACAAGGCCCCACAAATGACCTCCAAAATGTCCTAATGCCTGACCTGGCCAGATTTGTGCACGTTGCTTCTTCTTGTGCCTACTGCCTAGATTCACGCGCCTGTTGCACTTTCCCACCTACTACCTAGATTCTCATCTTGCGTGCTTCCTCTTTGGCTAGTCCAAGTCTCTATGTCACTATCGAATGTACCTCTTCCTTCCACTTACTATCCCATGCCTTTCTCACATCTGATACAGTCAACCAAGTCTTCTAAGTCCACCAGGTTTTCTATGCTTCCGATCTCACAACAAGTCTCTTCCAAGGTGCTAGCCTTACCTACTCACAGGCCTCTTCTCAGCTACTTGTATGTAGCTACTTCTCAGCTACTTGTATGTAGCACTCAAGCGAGTGACCTACATTTAATAGCACTCAAGCGAGTGACCTACATTTAATAGAACTAAAGAAAAAGTTCAACCTCATCATGGATCAACCTAGATCAACCATCACCTTCAATGAAATCGTTGGAACTTTCCAACATGGCAAACCAATGTGAGGCTTATACTCATGAGAGATGGTCTATGGAATCTACCCAATTCCTTGATATTATGCAGAAGCTTGTACTCTCACACTAATAATTGCCTTTCGAGGATCCACTTCTAATCCTTATTCCATGGAAAATATGACCAAGCAATGTCCCATTTATTACTTGCAGGGCACATTTTGCTAGATTCAGGCTGAGTGTAGCTTCTTAGTACTTCTCTAGACATATTATTAAATGGTTAAGATGCTCCGAGTGCTTCCCAAATATGACCAAGCAATGTCCCATTTATTACTTGAAGGGCACATTTTGCTGGATTCAGGCTGAGTGTAGCTTCTTAGTACTTCTCTAGACATATTATTAAATGGTGATTGAAGATGCTCCGAGTGCTTCCCAAATACATTGAAAACATCTATAGATACCCACAACAATGAAGGTTGTGAGATAATCATAGAAAATCTCATGAATTTTCTTTAATCCAAATGTCATGACATTACAGGTAAATACCCCCCATTATGTGACAAAAGCTATATTTCTCTTTGTCAGACTTGATTTTAATCACTGTAAGCCATCCAAGAATAAATCTAGAAGGGAATATTAGATAAAGGGGGATATTAGAGGCAAATACCCCCCATTATGTGTCAAAATTTATTTTTCTCTTTGTTGGACTTGATTTTAATCATAGTAAGCCATCCAAGAATGAATCTAGAAGGGAATATGTAATGGGTATTAGGAAGGGATCTGTAATGGTGGCTGAATTTAACTTCCTATAATCCATGCAAACTCCAAGATTCTAATTTTTCTTGGGGAAAATACTATCAGTGACACCAAATTGGCTTTGTCATTTGGATAAATAAAACCCACTTTTAATATCTTAACACCATATTAGTGAATTTGGGAATCTCCCAATTCCCATTTTTGAATACTAGAAAAGTGGAACCCAATTAACATGCCTATAAGTTTCTCAAAATCCTATCATGTGACCTATCATTGGAAAGCGCTTGAAAAATGAGATCTAGTGAGCTATAGTGCGCTCAATTTGGAGTAGTGATGTTCAAGTTATGGAAGATCCAAAGTTTTGACCATGTGTCCCAAACTTGTGGGAAATTCCCATATTCCCCAATATAGTGTTTCTTGTCATTTGGATAAATAAAACCCACTTTTAATATCTTGTCAATGTCCTCTTAACTTATCTAGTATAATTTGAATTCCTTTGATACTACCGAACCGGGACTGCATCTTCCTAGAGTTTTTTTTAATTGATTGAAATTGAGATTAATGTCCTTCATATCTACATAACTATAAGCAAATACTACATCCCTGCATCTAGATAGCAATTCTTGCTGTTTTTTACCACCATTCTTTTGTGAGTTTGACACTTACCTTGAAACATTAATGATTTTTCTCATCACCACCCGAGTTCATATCTACAAGTTCACATCTTCTTGACTCCAACCACTTTTTTTGCATATTATTATGCTTCTTGTATAGTATCAATTATTTGATCTCTATTGAAACCTTAGTTCTTCAGTTTCTATAAGTGTCTCAATGACTATGTCCTCCGATTTTTCTAGTCCTAGATCTACCATTGATGCTACAATGACTGGTTGTTGTACTGACATGATGTCCGGCTCATATTGAGAAACTAGTATATATCAAATAGCAAAACAAAATCTAAGTTTTTCTTTGATATCTTTTCTTCTTTATCGTCCTCCAATCCTTCCAACAAACAACAAATACCTTTTCTTCTTCGTCATTCTCCATTCCATCCTAGACAACTGATAATAAAGACCTTTTACATAAAGATAGTTATACTTTTGCATTTGGAGAAGACTGACACTTTGACCTTCTTCTTGTCTTGACAGCTGATGGTAATCCAATTTGTTTCCCAATTTTGTTGAATCTTTCCATTTCCTATAGCAAGGGTTGGACTAGCAACGTTGGATATGCTCCAAAGTTTTCTTTCATCTCTATGACTACAAAAGACAATAAAAATTTACAATTAGCTAGATGGATTTACTATCCACATACAGTTTTGGCAAGCATGAGTCTTTGTTGATATGCCATATTGACTATGAATGGCATGGGCTACATCCCTATGATGCCAAATGTGTGGGCCATTGCTTCCAACATCACATTGATACCGGATCCTACATCTACAAGGCCTCTAGACACTATCTGACCCTAAATACTACTGTCACTTTCAAAATTGCTTCATCAAAATCTAGAATAGATTTCAGTGATTTGTAGTGCATTGCATTACTTGGATTATTGGTGGACTAAACTTCCACTAAGTTCTCTACTAAGGGAACAATCCTTCTCAGGAGTTGTTACCTACAATTGGACACCAAATAGGGAAACTGATCCAGAACACCATATTGGGGAATATGGGAATTTCCCACAAGTTTGGGACACGTGGTCAAAAGTTTGGATTAACCATAACTTGAACACCAGTAATCCAAAATGAGCACTTTATAGCTCTTTAGATTCCAATTTTCAAGCGCTTTCCAACGATAGGTCATATGATAGGGTTTTGAGAAACTTACAAACATGTTATCCATGTCCCCTTTTTTAAGTATTCAAAAATGGGAATTGGGAAATTCCCAAATTCACTAATATGGTGTTCCAGTGCAAATAAGAATGATGGATTTTGGATATTTTTCGTGTTTTTTTCAATATCTTGTTAATATGTATTCCCTTGGTTGCCCACCAAAAAATGGTACCCTTATAAGTATTATTTTATTACATGGAACTTAAAGAAGTAAATCTATCTTGCAATACCATCAAGAGATTAAAACACTTAATCATTTTATTACATGGAACTTAAAGAAGTAAATCTATCTTGTAATACCATTAAGAGATTGAAAACCCTTATTCATATTAATTGAATTTGAAAAGCAACACATTTTTTTAATAAGTCCCTCACACGAATTTGACAACACATTGGATTATCATGTTTCAAAATGAAAGGATTTTTATACTTATGAAATATTATTGATACATCATTGATAATAAGTACCTCCCATGAATTTGACAAAACATTGGATTGAAGATAGTTATGTTTAGAAATAAAAGGTTTTTTGTATTTATTTAAAATATTGTTAATACATTAGTGATAATTTCACTATAGGAAAATTCTAAAGGATAATGTAGGCTTATGTCAAGATTGTTGATACGTTAGTGATAATTTCACTATAGGATAATGCTATAAGGTAATGTAGGCTTGCATCAAAATTCAACCTTACTCTTGTGTGGGCTTAATCTTGTGTCAAATGAGTTCCATGTCTCCTCTATGTATAGGTTTCTAAGGGAGACACCGAGGGGTCCCTCAAATGTGAGAAAAACACCAGTATATGGGTGAAGATATTGAGATGATAGGGAGATCATATGGTCAAGTATAGTGTCAAAATATTATGAAATAGTTATGTCTTTGAGGGTTTTTTCCCGGGTACCAGGGAAAAGAGTTCCCAAGTCTCCTAGCCAGATATTCATGCAAACTTAAAACTAGTCACACCACTTACACATCAAATATGAAATTGTCTTTTTCATAGAATGGGCTATCTTTAAAAAACAATCTTTTAATGAAACCATTGTGTCACTGATCATAATCCTCAAAATCTCCAGTTGAATCCTTATTTCCAATCATTCCTTCATCGGTGTACCTATCGCATCATTGGCAACCAGAACGCTCACCACCGGTCCACTCAAGGGCCTTTTCGATAGTTCCTAGCTCATAGTAACCGGCAATATATTCGCACATCAAAATGGAATCTCCATTGAAGATCAGCAAGATCAACCAAAGAGCCATGGACTCATCCGTTGAGGACCAGCAAGGTCAATCAACCAGATCCATGCCCAAATTCCGAAAACAACTCTTACTCCTTGTTCCAATATCTTCCACGATGCACACGTGGGTATCGTCGGGGCGACTCAGAGCCCGAGCACCATATGGCAAGCACCCTCTAGGATCCTTCACAGGTGACCTAGTGCTTCACTCATAGGCCGCTTCCTTGGTCCCTCATCCACCGTACCGAAAGCTCACCATTTTAATCGAACCGAGGCTGAACAAGACCTTGCTACGCAAGACGTCCTCCACCACTGACTCTCCGTTAGTAGCTGTTGCAAGTATCAGATTAGGTCTCCATGACCTCATTCACAAGACGGTCAAATATCTTCTCTAGCATTCTTGACATAAAACAATCATTCAAAAATACAGTTTCTATAATAAACTCTCGTCTTTCCACACTGCTCCACATCAACCCACATTATTTAATTCCACAACCATTTTAAAAGGATTCCTATTCTCATTCAATCACATCATTTTTCATCTCATCACATCTTTCCTCAATTTATCTTAATCAGATCTTATCCACTCGCATCTACCCATATCCACACATCACATCACATTCACTCACATCTCATCCATTTAGAACACATCACATTCACTCACATCACATCTCATTCATTTTACCTCACATCTCATTCATTCACATCTATCTTGATTCACATCCCATCACATCACATTCATTCATATCCATCACATTCATTCTCATCACCATTAAATCACATCACTTCTATCCACATCCATCTAATCGTTCACATGTACGACTACTCGCATCTATCCATACATTCATATATATCACTTCACATCCACATATATTCATGTCACATCTCATCTCTTTACATCGCATCACATTCTTTCACATACACATCTATATCCATTTTTTTCACATACATCCACATCCATTCTTTCACATATTCATTCACATCCATTCTTCGCATACACATTCACATCCATTCTTTGCATACACATTCACATCCATTCCTCACATACACATTCACATCCTTTATCATCACATACATTTACTCACATCTCATATCATTCATTTACATTCTGATTCACATGACATCACATCTCATCCATTCATTCACATTTATCTGATTCACATCACATCCCATCACATCTAATCATCTCATATTCTCATCACTTCTATTCACATCACATGTATCCAATCATCTATCTCTGATTCACATTACATCTCATCACATCTATTCATCTCATATTCTCATCACTTCTATTCACATCACATCTATCCAATCATCTATTTGATTCACATCACATCTCATCACATCTATTCATCTCATATTCTCATCACTTCTATTCACATCACATCTGTCCAATCATCTATCTGATTCACATCTTATCTCATCACATCTATTCACCTCACATCTCATCACCTCTATTCATAGAATTCAAACATGGAATTTAAGAGGATCCTAAATTTTTTTTGAATAAAGATTCTTTACGCATCTATTTATGAATAATTCAAATTTAAGAAAAATAACACTTTTGAAATAAAATTAAATCCTTTATGCATCTTTCTATACATAAATTTGATTTTAATGAGAATGACACTTTTGAAATAAAAATAAATCTTTTATGCATCTTTCTATGCATAAATTTAATTTTAATGAGAATAATATTTTTTAAATTAAAAAAAATCTTTTATGCATCCTTCCTATTCATAAACTCAATTTTAATGAGAATAGAAATTTTGATATAAAAATAAATCTTTTAGAATGCACAAACGGAGGGAATTACTCTTTTAGAATAACCTAATAATAAACTTTAGTTCCACAAAATTTAAGAAATTTTGCCATAACCTCCTTTGTATGGTTGACCATTTCTCAATTTTAACATTCAATTTATGACTTGAATTAATCCAATTTGAATTCTAATATCTCTAATCTACTCCATTTTCTAAAAATTAAGAGAGTAAACAATGAAAAGAGTTTAATCAATTATTTAAATAAACTTTCTAGGATTAAGAAGGGCTGAATTGTAAAGAAGAGAAGGGAGTGGCCTTTCCATCAAGGCATAGCATGAGATCTTAATTCAAACATTTACAAAGTATAAAATTTAAGAAAACCATAGATAAAAAATTAACAATAAGTAAGAATTAAGCTTACATGGAGTTTTTAAGCTTTCCTTTGTCTTGAGGGATTGAGGGTTCTACTCTTGTTTGCATCAAGAGTGGCCACCAGTTCTTTAGAGAGGATTTAGTCAAAAACAATTGAATTATCAAGTGAATTCAATTTATTTAACTCTGTGGAGGAGTAGAGTAATAGTGCATAAACACTATTAAGCTTTTACAAAGGGGGAGGCTTCTATTTATAGGAAAAAGTAAGCCTCTAACCAAGCAAACTGATTCTAGAATTTTCCAGATCAGTTTGGTCACTTTTTGACCATTTTTAGGTTAGTTTAGCTTACTTTTTGGATCTAGTTGAAACGGGAGAGAAGAGAGATGAAAATATCTCATTTTTTGTGAGTTTAAAACTCATCCACACATGTGAAATAGGCGCCTCCTTCATGAGGGGAATTCCCCACACTGAGGTGTCAAAAATGCATCATTTCCTCTAAATATCTTTTCTTTTTTAACTAATAAACCTTGTCCTTAGTCAACTCTTCATCTTATGTGAGTATTTACTCATTTTTGGGGGATTTTCTTTTATTCTTCAATTTATCTCCTCCCTACATTTGGATTAATCTTATTGGTCCATAGGAACCTTAATCCAAAATTTTCAAAAAATCTGGACCCCCTGAAGATAAGGTCCTTTTTACCTATTTTCAATTAATTCCAATTGCACATTAGAAAGTTTGTTTTGAATTTCTATTTTAGGAAAAATCATTTTAAAAACTAGGAGGATTTTTATATCCAAAAATATCTCAATTTTGAATTATCTCTCTCTAGATATTTTCTCTCTCTAGACCAAAACAGGGTAAAACATGATCTTTCTTTTATTTCAGAGAGAGGAATAATTATAAGATCAAAAGGGGAGGTTCTTACACCTGTACACCTCAAAAGCTGGAGGGAGGAATCTTACATCCTACCCCACTTAAAAAACGCGAGATGTCCTCGTCTCGCAAAATTAGAGGACAACTCTTTCCCTTAAGATCCACTTGATTCTGGGGTTCCTTATAGTCTGGTGAACCCAACAGAATCCTGTGATAAAGATCCATTATATAGAACTTATCATCAGATAACAATTCACTCAGATCATATTATTTAAATCCTTATCACAATAATGGTCCAGTAGATGAAACTTTCTATTTAAACAGTCCTCCGTGGGAATTTTCAATTATACAGATTTTTAATTTAACATCCCCTAACTTGATCCACTGGGTCAAGTGTTAACAGCAGCAATCTATCAGCACAATCCACTAATCTCATAGTGATTTGCTGAAGTCATTAACGTCATTCCAGTTATGAACATCATCACAGGGACTTGTCCCATTCATCCTCATTATGGTTTTCCTCAGCTTATTACATTTCAATCAAAATTCAGGAATCATTATTTTTCAATCAGAATCCAAATCAACTCATCAGTTCTCAACTAGAATTTAAAAATCATATCAACCACATTCGAATTCATTATCTGGATAGCATTTATGCTTATAATTTCAAGTCTTAGACTTACTCGTATATACTGCCACAGTAAAGAGCTACAGTTATAACCTCGATATATACGGGTAGTCACAATCCTTGGAATGTTAAGGTAAATACCGTAAAGATGCAAGGGGGAAGAGAGCTTGAGCTCTTGCAAGCACACACACACTCACAAAACCCTAATAGAGAACACACAAGGTGAGAGGCTGTAAATCTTCTTCTTCTTCACTCAACACTCAACACACCATATACAAGATAAGAGTACACACAATATGAAAGGTACTCAACCAATACATACAAGGGTTCTCTATAGTGTAAACCCAACTAAATGAGCTGGCGCTATAACTATGCTAGTCTTCAGAATGGCTGTCACACAGCCTGTCATCCCACTGGCCGCATATCACCCAAGATCTCACCAACCAATGCTAGTGGTATAAGTGTGGGGCCTATCCCCCAGGCGGGTCATCAGTGTCCAACCGCCTCACTAGATGAGCTCGATATCTCAACACTCCCCCTCGATCTCAACACTCCCCCTCGATCTCAACTCCATCTCAAGTGAAGCCCTGAATCTACGGAGCTTCTCTGTACCTAATGCTTTGGTGAAGATGTCAGCTACTTGATCCTCTGTACTGACATAAACAAGGTCAAGATCTCCTGCCAAGACCTTCTCTCTGACGAAATGTGACGAAATGGTAGTGGACCTCTATATGCTTTGTACAAGCATGAAAAACTGGGTTCCTGGCCAACTGTATACTGCTAATGTTGTCACAGAAAATGACAACTTGTCTATCCACTGATAGACCCAAATCTGCAAGTAGCTTTCTCAACCAAGCTACCTCACATGCTGCCATAGCAGCTCCTCTGTACTTGGCCTCTGTAGTACTGGATAGAGCAACTGTAGGCCGTGTCTTGCTAATCTAAGTCACAGCAGCACTCCCCAAAGAAAACATGAATCCACTAGTAGATCTCCTATCTGAGATACTACCAGCCCAATCAGCATCTGTGTACCCATGTACACATATCTCTATCCCAGTCTCATAGAATAGTCTACAATGCAAAGTAGACCTCACATACCTCAGTATGCGTCTCAATGCATCCAAATGCGGTTTCCGTGGAACCTGCATAAACTAACTCACCAACCCAACAGCATAGCTCAAAACTCGTCTGGTGATTGTCATATAGATCAAGCTTCCTACTATGCACCTATACATAGTAGGGTCTTTCAAAATCTCTCCTGAATCTGCACTCAACTTGCCATTCTGATCTAATGGCACTGAGATAGGCTTACAGCCTGTCATACCATACTTGGACAACATGTCCAAGCCATACTATCTCTGTAGTAATCTAATACCATATGTGGTGACCCAATCACCTCAATGCCCAAGAAATATCTGAGCTCCCCTAGCATCATGGTCCTCCGTAATGATCAAGTCATCTACATAGATGACAACAAGCACAACCCCTCTATCACCATGTCACATGTCTCACATACAGTGGGAAATTTGCATTGGCTACATGAAAGCCAATAGTGACAAGATATTTAGAAATCTTGTCAGACCATGCTCTTGGTGCTTGTTTTAAGCCATACAAGGCTTTCTTCAACCTACAAACATGCTCGGGGTGACCCACATCCTCATAACCAGGTGGCTGCAACATATACACCTCTTCTTGCAAATCCCCATGCAAGAATGCATTCTTTACATCCATCTGATGTAAAGACCATTGCTTTGACGCAGCCACTGCTATCACAACTCTCACTGTTGCCATCTTCGCAATTGGGCTGAAAGTTTCCTCATAATCAATGCCATATGTCTGCGTATATCCTTTGGCTACCAATCTAGCCTTGTACCTGTTTATGCTTCCATCATTGTTATGTTTTACTTTGTACACCCACTTGCATCCAATGGCTTTCTTGCCTTCAGGCAATTGCACTAAATCCCAAGTCTCATTTCCATATAGTGCATCCATCTCCTCATCCATAGCTTTCTCCCAACACACATTTCCAACAGCCTCATCAATGCATGTGGGCTCTACAACCTGCACAACCTTTGCCATATATGCATAGTGATGTGCCACATAACCATCATATGTAAACCTTTGCACAGGATTCTTCACTCTCCCAGATCTTCGCAGCTTTGCATTCATGGCTTCCATAGCCTTCTTTACACCAGGTGTTCTCATAGCTGGGATCCCAAGCTCTTCATCAAGGCTCATCTCTGAGCCGCCACTAGACTCTCCATCAATATGAGAATGCCCCTGCAGAAATGTCAAGCATACCAAGGGGCTCAACCACTTTCTCTTTTCCTTTATGTGATGTACTACCCACATTTGCAGGACTGGTATTATGACGCAGCCTGCCACTCCATGGTCTATCAACAAACCCACTAGAAGAGGACTCTCCTGGTCCACTCAAAGACTGTGATTGCTGACTTGCATTCTGTGCAACCACACTTACACTCACATCAGCCCGAATAGCTTCTTTTTGGGTAGCATACCAACTGCTCATCTCATCAAAAACAACATCCCTGCTTACCCTCAACTCACGTTGTCGTGCCACAGCACGTCTATGGTGTGAAACCATGCATGTGAGGCTATTAAATGCAAATCCAGATGCATGGGATTAAGTGCCTGTGTACATATGGGATGTATGGCGTGTGGAGGGTTTTGCTTTTAAGGGCGTCGCCAGGTGTTAAGGGTTGACGGTATTGGTTTTGAGCTTGTTGCAGGCCTGTCGGGTGAGAGGTCAGATGATGGAGAAGATGTCAGATGTTCGATGGTTCGTATGTGTGTGCGGCCGTTTGGTATGTGTGGGCACTTGAAGCTTTATTAAAGTGTGTATGGAAGGAAGGGCAGAAAAAAATAACGAGGGGCTATGTTGCCTTGGGTATTTAGTGTGAAATGGAAAAACTGGTGGCTTTAATAAAATAAATGATGGAAAATATGGCCACTTATAAGATAATCACGTGGGAGATAAAGAGAGCGGCCAGCGCATATTTCTGGAAGCCGGCCAGCGTGATGTTCTAGAGGGTGGCGAGCTGGAACGCTGCAGAAAAGCGAGAGAGGAAAAGTTGCCGCCAAGAATAAAGACGGTCTGCTGGCTGTGCAGGCGCTTGGAGAGAAGAGCAAGAACAGTTTACAGTTAGCCGTCGTGTGGGCTGCCGGGTGCACTAAGAAGGGTTGCTGGGCGGCCTTGGATTGTAGAGGCTGATTGGTGATAAAGCGGGAACACGCCGGGAGGAGTTGCTGCAGAGAGGCGAGACGAGGTGAGAAGCTACCTTGTAGAAGATCGCTTGGAGAGAAGAGCTACAGCGAATCGAATAGTGGCCGCCTCAGAGGTGGTGACTGAGGTGCCGGCTGTAACTTCAAGGTGGTGAGTTAGGAGGTGAGAGGCTCTTGTGTTTGGGTGACGTGTGCCGCTGGGCACGTGAAGGAGGTGTGTGTGAGACGCGAAGAGAGGGGCAGCGCAGTAGCAGGTATACAGAGAAGAATCGCCTTGTGGGGAAAAACGGAAGGAAGACGCCGTCTCGTAGCCAGGCAGCACAGAAGGGCGCCAGTTGTGAGAGGATGGCCGCTTGGTAAATCTCGGGAGCAGAGGAGTGTGTAGCCACAGGTGCGGGTGATAGAGCGGGAGCTCTCTGGCACAGCAGAAAGGAAGAGCCAAGGCGAATTCTGCAGACGGGAAAGTGAAAAGGCGGGGCTTCTAAAACGACAGTGAAGAGCAGCGCAGCTGCAGATAGGCAGGAAGAGCCGCCTGGGTCGACTTGGTGACGGGCTGCAACTGGATATGGAAGGTAGCCGTGTGAAGAAGGAGGGGTTCTGATTGATTGGCGTAGGCCTCCCTTGTGAAGAGGAACGAGTGGAAAAGAGAAGGTGAACCACCTTGTGAACGTGGCGCGGCTGGACATGCCTTCATGCGGCTGTAGCTTGGAATCGCCCAAACATTGTGAAGCTGTTACTTGATGCAGGAGCCAATAAGAATGTTGTTGATGAAAGAGGGAGGACACCTTTTCATGAGGCTGCGACAGTTGGGCATTCTAAGGTGCTTGTGAGGCTGGTTCAAGGTGGGGCCGATTTCAATAGATAGTGCCAGGACGGCTGCACACCTCTACACATTGCTGCAGGTGCAGGTTTTGAAGAAATTGTACAGTTTCTTCTCAAAGAAGGTGCCGACAACAATGTCAGAAACCATGAAAAGAAGACACCCCATGATGTGGCACGTGAGAATGGGCACTCTGAGCTGCTGGATTCCATGCACCTACAGCATATGCTACAGAAAGCAGCGCGGAAAAATGACTTGAAAACAGTCCACGACTGTTTACTGTTAAGGGCTGTCCCGGGTTGATGTGGAAGTGCTGAGGGAATGCAAAGTGAATGCATAAGCCTTGGAGGCTCAGTATTGTGAATATGATGTGATGGTTCATAAAGCTGAAGTCCTATGTTTATGACATGTTATGATGATGTCAGCCTTGTCTTTGATATGAACTATGGTGCCAATGCTGGCCGTGAATCTTGGATGTATATACCTATGAGATGTCTTTCTGGGGTTTGATGTGTTGAGTTTTATGGATCAAGCTATGTTAATGCCAGTTTTTGGCTTGGATCATGAGGCTCTCGTTTGCTTTGACTACCCATGTATGGCTGAGTCTTAAATTTATGATGGTTCTAGCTTTTGTTGGTGATGCCCCTTGAAGTTCAACCACTACTCTCACAGCCAGACACCCAGTGTGTTCTCGGCTAGACCGCACACGTCACGACAGCTTTGGTGAACCCGACGTGAAACCGCTGGGGTGAGAGTACGTAGAGATGGCTAGCAAAATGGAGCATTTATATGCAGAGATGAAAGAGCTTGAAGAGCGGTTCAGGAAGATTGAAGAAGAAAAGCGAAATCAAGAAGCGGTGGAAATTGCGGTGCAATTGGTTTATGACAGGGTCAATATATTTGATGGTTACGATCCAGAAAGCTATCTAAGGTGTTACGAGACAGAGATGAAGAATCAAGGGATTCTAGAAAACATGATGATTGCATCTTTTGCATACCTTATAAGTCCTGATTTAAAAGATGAAGTGCTGGAACTAGCAGAGTATCACTCCAAACGATGGAGTGATTTTGCAGATGCACTTATTTATGCGAGTTCCAGGTATAATGTGAGCTGTGATAGTGTTCCAGCAACAATCCGAGCCAATTTAGAAGCGGTTGTCGATGCATGTCTTATGGAGGACAATCAATTGTTATTCAAGGCTGATACAGAGATTGTGGAGGCTGTTTATGCTAAATTGGGACTGCAAAAAGCCATTAGTGAGCAACAAGGCCTTCACAGTACAAAAAGGGATGCTTTGCTACAGCCTCATAAAGATGCAATGGGTGAGCTCTGCAAGTATAATCTGTCTTCCTTGTTTGAGGGTGCAGACATACAGGGTCCTATGATCATACCAAATGATGTGTGTATGCCTATGCTTGAGGAGACACTTGATTCAGAGAGCTTCAGGACAGGTGCTCAAGACCCAATACACGAGGAAGAGGACATCGCTAATAGTTTCCTCTTGGGCTGTGAAGCATGTAAGCTGTGTAAACTTGAGGATTCTCATGACGAAAGTGCTCATTTGAAGGGTATTCCTCGGGTGTATCATATGTGTGAAGAACAGCAGGAACCAATGCTTCTTGCTCAAAGCATGATTGCAGAGTTTGAAGATCTAAGACAAGAAGAAGATGCTATCATTACTGCATTCTTATCTGGTTATGATGCTTATAAGCAGGATGATGTACATGAATATGCAGACGGGCCACAAGTATGTGTGATTGATTTAGAGGGGGTGAGTGATATGGGTGATTCCAACAGTGATGTTGCTTCTGAAGCTGGTTGCCAAGGTTCTTTGGATTTGGGTTATTCTGGAATGCTAACAGGGTGTTCCAACAATAAACAGGGTGATGCTATGTCATCAGTGTCAGGGTTACCTTGCAACCACATTTGTGAGCAACAATCTCGAGCTTGGAAGCCTGTTTATGATGATGATTTGGAGAGGGAAATTGAATCTGTCTTTTTGGATCATACAGGGTTCAATGACATACAGATTCAAGGGTACTTGGGTGAGGGACCCATAATTCTAAGCCCATCTGCAGACAGGTATCAAGAAATACTGGGAGATAACATGCAGGATATGCAAAGTGTGGTCACAGAGCCTCATGAGGCTGCATATGAGCAACCAAATGGATATAGCTATGGGGGTATGAATGTTCATGATAATCAACATGTGGGATTGCAAGATGATAATGGCTTCAATGCGATTGATCCTGGATTGAATGCTATCTTAGATGATGCATTGGATGATTTCATGGTATATAATAGATCCCCATCAGCTTTGGGCTCTTCTATGCTTGATGCTAGTCAACTGTTGGTTGCAAGTGAGGATGAGCAGGTGTTATGTAAGCCAAATGATTGTGATAAGATGGATTCAGATCTGAAGGCTATTCTCGATGATGCCTTGTTGGACTTTGTATGTGTTGATGCTTTCCCGTCTTTGGATGAGAAGAATGAATGTTTGTCAGTGGGTGAGCTGGATCCAGGCAAGGTAGATTTGGATGGGATGTTACCAAGTGTGTGTTCCATGCTGTTAATGCAGTTGTTACTTGGTGTGGCCATACAATATGTGGTGCAAAGGCTTCAAACATGGCCTGAGGAAAATTTTGAAGCAAATCATTTTGAAGAGCATCCCACTTTGAATGATGAGGGTAATTATGCATATGCAGGGAATCTAAGTGAGGATAGGGCTTCATATGAGCAAAGGATATGGCACATATGCCAAAAGCGGTTGGTATTTGATCCAGGTGGGAAAGCAGAACCATTCAGATGTGATTGCTAAGATACAAGACCTGTGTGGCACATACCAGAGGATGTGCAGGTTTAGAGGGGGTGGATGTCGTGCCACAGCACGTCTATGGTGTGAAACCATGCATGTGAGGCTATTAAATGCAAATCCAGATGCATGGGATTAAGTGCCTGTGTACATATGGGATGTATGGCGTGTGGAGGGTTTTGCTTTTAAGGGCGTCGCCAGGTGTTAAGGGTTGACGGTATTGGTTTTGAGCTTGTTGCAGGCCTGTCGGGTGAGAGGTCAGATGATGGAGAAGATGTCAGATGTTCGATGGTTCGTATGTGTGTGCGGCCGTTTGGTATGTGTGGGCACTTGAAGCTTTATTGAAGTGTGTATGGAAGGAACTAGGGCAGAAAAAAATAACGAGGGGCTATGTTGCCTTGGGTATTTAGTGTGAAATGGAAAAACTGGTGGCTTTAATAAAATAAATGATGGAAAATATGGCCACTTATAAGATAATCACGTGGGAGATAAAGAGAGCGGCCAGCACATATTTCTGGAAGCCGGCCAGCGTGATGTTCTAGAGGGTGGCGAGCTGGAACGCTGCAGAAAAGCGAGAGAGGAAAAGTTGCCGCCAGGAATAAAGACGGTCTGCTGGCTGCAGGCGCTTGGAGAGAAGAGCAAGAACAGTTTACAGTTAGCCGCCGTGTGGGCTGCCGGGTGCACTAAGAAGGGCTGCTGGGCGGCCTTGGATTGTAGAGGCTGATTGGTGATAAAGCGGGAACACGCCGGGAGGAGTTGCTGCAGAGAGGCGAGACGAGGTGAGAAGCTACCTTGTAGAAGATCGCTTGGAGAGAAGAGCTGCAGCGAATCGAATAGCGGCCGCCTCAGAGGTGGTGACTGAGGTGCCGGCTGTAACTTCAAGGTGGTGAGTTAGGAGGTGAGAGGCTCTTGTGTTTGGGTGACGTGTGCCGCTGGGCACGTGAAGGAGGTGTGTGTGACGGGAAGAGAGGGGTAGCGCAGCAGCAGGTATACAGAGAAGAATCGCCTTGTGGGGAAAAACGGAAGGAAGATGCCGTCTCGTAGCCAGGCACAGAAGGGCACCAGTTGTGAGAGGATGGCCGCTTGGTAATTCTCGGGAGCAGAGGAGTGTGTAGCCACAGGTGCGGGTGATAGAGCGGGAGCTCTCTGGCACAGCAGAAAGGAAGAGCCAAGGCGAATTCTGCAGACGGGAAAGTGAAAAGGCGGGGCTTCTAAAACGACAGTGAAGAGCAGCGCAGCTGCAGATAGGCAGGAAGAGCCACCTGGGTCGACTTGGTGACGGGCTGCAACTGGATATGGAAGGCAGCCGTGTGAAGAAGGAGGGGTTCTGATTGATTGGCGTAGGCCTCCCTTGTGAAGAGGAACGAGTGGAAAAGAGAAGGTGAGCCACCTTGTGAACGTGGCGCGGCTGGACATGCCTTCATGCGGCTGCAGCTTGGAATCGCCCAAACATTGTGAAGCTGTTACTTGATGCAGGAGCCAATAAGAATGCTGTTGATGAAAGAGGGAGGACACCTTTGCATGAGGCTGCGACAGTTGGGCATTCTAAGGTGCTTGTGAGGCTGGTTCAAGGTGGGGCCGATTTCAATAGACAGTGCCAGGATGGCTGCACACCTCTACACATTGCTGCAGCTGCAGGTTTTGAAGAAATTGTACAGTTTCTTCTCAAAGAAGGTGCCGACAACAATGTCAGAAACCATGAAAAGAAGACACCCCATGATGTGGCACGTGAGAATGGGCACTCTGAGCTGCTGGATTCCATGCACCTATAGCATATGCTACAGAAAGCAGCGCGAAAAAATGACTTGAAAACAGTCCACGACTGTTTACTGTTAAGGGCTGTCCCGGGTTGATGTGGAAGTGCTGAGGGAATGCAAAGTGAATGCATAAGCCTTGGAGGCTCAGTATTGTGAATATGATGTGATGGTTCATAAAGCTGAAGTCCTATGTTTATGACATGTTATGATGATGTCAGCCTTGTCTTTGATATGAACTATGGTGCCAATGCTGGCCGTGAATCTTGGATGTATATACCTATGAGATGTCTTTCTGGGGTTTGATGTGTTGAGTTTTATGGATCAAGCTATGTTAATGCCAGTTTTTGGCTTGGATCATGAGGCTCTCGTTTGCTTTGACTACCCATGTATGGCTGAGTCTTAAATTTATGATGGTTCTAGCTTTTGCTGGTGATGCCCCTTGAAGTTCAACCACTACTCTCACAGCCAGACACCCAGTGTGTTCCCGGCTAGACCGCACACGTCACGACAACGTGTAGCAGGGTTATAACGCTTGTATCCCTTTTGCTCAAGGGAATATCCAATAAACACACATTTTTCAGCTTTTGGATCCAGCTTAGTTCTCATCTCATCTGGCACATGCACATATGCAATGCATCCAAAAACTTTCAGATGAGACAAATCAGGTTTTTTGCCAGTAAACCTCTCCTCTGGAGTTACATCATGTATGGCTGTAGTTGGTGTCCTGTTCATGATGTAAACTGCTGTAGAAACAGCCTCAGCCCAATAGCTATGCGGCATATTCTTCTCTTCCATCAATGCTCGCGCAATCTCAGCAATGTGCTTGTTTTTCCGCTCAGCAACTCCATTTTGCTGCCAAGTGTATCTACATGTGAACTGTCTCTGAATACCATTCTTTTTTAAAAATTCAGAGAACTCATTGGAGAAGTACTCTCCCCCTCCATCTGACCTTAGGCACTTTACATATTTCCCTGTTTTCTTTTCAACCATAACTCTGAAATTCTGAAAGTGAGTGAACACCTCACCCTTCTCCTTCCTGAAGTAATACCCACACTTTCCTTGTGTGGTCATTAATAAACGTCACATAATACCTGCAGCCTCCCATAGATATGGTCTTCGTAGGACCTCATACATCTGAATGCACAACATCTAGTGCATTTCTGCTCACATATCTGTTATGTGGAAATACATGCTTTGTTTGCTTCCCAAATTGGCATGCTTCACATATTCTCTGCATACCTTCCACTTTAAATTTTGGCAGCTCTGTCACAATTCCTTTAGTCTGCATAGACTTCAATCTCTGCACATTCACATGTCCAATCCTTTTATGCCAAATGTCTGTGTCTGTAACAATTCTTGAACCATTTGCAAACATCGCAGCACTCACTTCAGGCATGTTTACATTCAACGTAAACATTCTGCCCACTCTGTTGCCTTTTGCAACCAACCTGCACTTGTCTTTAAAGTCTTCAACATAACAACCATCAGGGTTAAACCGAACCTGCAAACCCTACTCAATCATCTGGCCAACTGAAATCAGATTCTTTGTTATGTTCGGTACATGAAGTACATCTGCAAGGTACTTCACTTTGCCATCCTGCATAGATAATGGCACATCTCCAACATGGGCAATTGGATGAGCAGTGTCATCCCTTGTTTCCACAAAACCTGGTCTTTCTGGGTTTTTCATCTCTTCAACCACTCCCCATGACTTGTCATGTGGTTCGAAGCACCTAAATCAGCATACCATACATCATCTTTTTGTGCTGCTTCAATATTTTCAGACATGGCATTCATGACATGCTGCATAACAAACAACCTTTCATTATCCTCATTGTTTCTACTCGAGGATGCATAGTTGTTTTGCTGTAATTTTCCATTTTGCATGTCGGCCTGCTTCTTATAACATTCTGCCTACACATGTCCAGGCTTACCACAATAAAAGCATCCACGTGCATCATTATACTGCCTTTGCTAATTTCCATGGTCTCTTTGACTCCCCCTGCCTCTGAATTGGCCTCTTCCACCTGTGTGTTGTTGTTGTTGTTGTTGTTGTGAATACTGGGACTGTTGTTGTTGCTACTGCTAGCCATAATTCTGATTACCTGTTCGGCCATCTCCTTGACCGCGTCCACGGCCTCCTCCACCTCGTCCCCTTCCTGAACTTGTGTAGAAGGCCTGTTGCTCTGAACTGTTTTTGTTTTGTGAAGACTGTTGGTCTTCACCCAAGCTCTTTTCTTCTATAATCAGCATCTATAATCAGCATAGACACCAAATCTAGAAAATTGGGAATATTTTCCCGAGTCTGAATAGACGTCTTGAACGCCTTGTATTGTGGCCCAAGACCATGTTGTGAGATCCCATTCTCCACCGCGCAATGGATTCGGGTACTAGCAGCGGAAGTAGCACATCGTGCGCGCGGGTAGGGGTCTCACACTCGGAGCCTCGCCCACGGATATCCGGACAAGAGACTAATCCGTCAGTTTGTCCAAAACCGAAACCGAAAAAACTTCCTTTACCCGAAAAGCACGGGCGATTCCACCAGGATAACTCTTTACTCTAACGTAGTCAAGATCATTACTGATCAAACTGATCTGACTGCACCTTTAACGGTACTTGGTCAGTTCAAGGAAGAAACTTGCACTTGGATCATTGGGATCAACACTTTTTTCCCCATCACTGTGAGATCCCGGTCTCCACCGCGTAACGGATTCGGGATACTAGCAGCGGAAGTAGGACATCATGCGCGGGTAGGGGTCTCACACTCGGGGCCTCGCCCCCACGGATATCCGGACAAGAGACTAATCCGTCGGTTTGTCCAAAACCGAAACCGAAAAAAACTTCCTTTACCCGGAAAGCATGGGCAATTCCACTAGGATAACTCTTTACTCTAACGTAGTCAAGATCATTACGGATCAACTGATCTGACTGCACCTTTAACGGTGCTTGGTTAAATCAAGGAAGAAACTTGCACTTGGATCATTGGGATCAACGCTTTTTTCCCCATCAAGAGGCACAGCCGTTGATTCCTATCCATAGAACAATTTCTATCCGGGATTTACTTCATCTATCGTAATAATAGAATTTAAATCTCGATTTACGGATCCATCAGTCCAGCCTAACCCCATCCGATCCCATGGGTTAGCCAACCGCCCAACCACTGTAGTGATGGGATCCAATTTGGAATTTGGTTAGGTTTTGTCGCGGGTACCAAGGAAAAGAGTTCCAAGGCCCCCTAGCCGAAAGTTCATGCAAACATAAAACTAGCCACACCACTTACACACCCAATATGAAATTGCCTTTTTCGTAGCATCAGCTAACTTTAAAACAATCCTTTAATGAAACCATATTACCACTCATCATAATCTTCCAATTTATCCAGTTGATTCATAATTTCCCATCATTCCTTCATCAGAGTATCTATGGCATCATTGGCAACTAGAACGCTCACCACCTGTCCACACAGGGGCCTTTTCAATAGTTCCTAGCCCATAATACTCGGCAATATAATCACTTATAAAAATCAAGATGGACTCTCGTTGAAGATCAGAAAGATCAACCAACAGATCCATATAAAGAGCCATGGACTCATCCATTGAAGACCAGCAAGGTCAATCAACCAGATCCATGCCCGGTTTCACAAAACAACTCTTACTCCTTGTTCTAATATCTTCCTCGACGCACGTGTGGGTATCCTAGGCGACCCAGAGCCCGAGCACCGTATGGTCAGCACCCTCTAGGATCCTTCGCAGGTGACCTAGCGCTTCACTCATAGGCCACTTCCTTGGTCCCTCATCCACCGTACCGGAAGCTCACCATTTTAATCAAACCGAGGCTGGTCAAGACCTCGGCCGACTTTGCTACGCGAGATGTCCTCCATTGACTCTCCGTCAGCAGTTGCAACTTTAACAGTTAGGTCTCCACGACCTTAATCACAAGACGGTCAAAATGCTTCCCCAGCATTCTTGACATAAAACAGCGATTTACAAACAACATTTACAAACAGTTTACAAATATAGTTTCTAAATCGAACTCTCGTCTTTCCACATTATCCCTACTTAGTCCACATTACTTATTCCACATTCCATTCAATGTGTACTCATTCTCATCCATTTCCTCATATCGACGACACATTAATTCACATACACATTCACATTCACATCCATACATCCACATTTACATGCATATATCCATTTTCACATCCTCATTTATACATCCACATCCCATATCCACATTCATACATACACATCCACATCCACATTCATATTCACATCCATATATCCACATCTACATGCATACATCCATTATCACGTCCTCATTCATACATCCACATCCACATACATACATACATCCACATCCACATTCCCATTCACATCTATACATCCACATCTACATCCACATACATACATACATCCACATCCACATCCACATTCCCATTCACATCTATATATCCACATCTACATCCACATTCACATACATCCACATCCACATTCCCATTCACATCTATACATCCACATCTACATCCACATTCACATCCACATTCATACATCCACATCTACATCCACATTCACATCTATGCATATACATCTTCATGCATACATCCATTTTCACATTCATACATCCATATTCCCATCTCCACATCCACACATCCACATACATACATCCATTTCCACATTCCCATTCATATAACCCCAGATGCCTTCACATCTAATCTTTTACATCACATCCATTCTCGCCCTATCACAACCCATATACATCTTATCCTATCACATACACTTCTTACCTCATCTCATACACATCTTATCACATCTTATCACATCTTAATTCATCTTATCATCTCTTATCACCTCTTATACACCTCTTATCACATCCTATCACATCTCATATCTATTTATAGAATACAAGAGAATTCTTATATTTGATATAAGATTTCTTTACACATTTACTTATGCATAAATTCCATTTAAGGAGATTAATACTTTCGAAGTAAAATCAATCTTTTATGCATCTTCCTATGCATAAATTCATTTTAAATGAAAATGACACTTTTGAATTAAAATTCAATCTTTTATGCATCTTCCTATGCATAAATTCAATTTAGTAGGAATTACACTTTTAGAATAAAAGAATTTCTCTTATGCATCTAAGTTATGCATAAAATCC
Source organism: Cibotium barometz (assembly GCF_041138505.1). NCBI lineage: Eukaryota > Viridiplantae > Streptophyta > Polypodiopsida > Cyatheales > Cibotiaceae > Cibotium > Cibotium barometz. The sequence goes on along the minus strand of NC_141104.1, from coordinate 34,063,367 downwards.
ATTTATGATGAAAATCACACTTTTAGTATAAAAAGAATATCTTTTATGCATACCTCTATGCATGAAATCCAAATATAATAAAAGTAACACTTTTATAATAAAATAATCAACTTTTATGCATACCTCTATGCATGAAATCCAATATGATAAAAGTAACACTTTTATAATAAAATAATCAACTTTCATGCATACCTCTATGCATGAAATCCAAATATGATAAAAGTAACACTTTTATAATAAAATAATCAACTTTTATGCATGCCTCTATGCATGAAATCCAATATGATAAAAGTAACACTTTTGATATAAAAAAATTATCCTTTATGCATACTTCTATGCATGAAAATTAAAAATGATAAAAGTAACACTTTTGATATATAAAAAATTTATCCTTTATGCATACTTCTATGCATGAAAATTAAAAATGATAAAAGTAACACTTTTGATATAAAAATTTTTCCTTTATGCATACTTCTATGCATGAAAATTAAAAATGATAAAAGTAACACTTTTGATATAAAAAAATTATCCTTTATGCATACTTCTATGCATGAAAATTAAAAATGATAAAAGTAACACTTTTGATATAAAAAGTTTTCCTTTATGCATACTTCTATGCATGAAATAAAAATGGTAAAAATAACACTTTTGATATAAAAACTTATCCTTTATGCATGATATTAAAATTCAATTTCTCCATGATTATAATGAAATTCTTTCAATTAATCTAGGATGATAATTCCTAGAATATTGTAGGAAGTCCTCTTTTTATGCTTTGAATGAAATTATTTTATGCATAATTTTTATAAAAATTTTGCCATAGCTCCGCTGCTATGATGACTGATAAATCTCAATTTTTTCTAAGGGATAAAGCTTATCATTAAGGAAATAATTAAAATGATCTCTAATTGGATCATTAATCCATAATGGATTGAATCATCAATATACATAAACTAAAAGCATAGAAAAAAGCCATTAATTTGGACTCAAGAATAGCTTAATCTTGGGTTAAGGAAAAGCTTTATGAAAAGCCTGATTTGGATAGAGAATGGGTCATGAGTATGACCATTTCTTGAGTGAGAGAGAGAAATTACATAAAAACCATTAGAATTTAAACATAAATGGAAATTAACTTCAATAGCATTTATTAAATTATGTAACTCTTCACTACTATTCACCAATTAACTTCAATAGCATTTAAAAAACCATACCAATTAAGCTTCTCAAGCTTGAGAGGGGTTGAGAAGAGAGAAACATTGAGAAATTATAGAAAAGATCAATATTCACTAATTACCTTACAAATTGCTTGATTCTTTGTTCACGGTAGAGGCCCCCAACCAATCAATTGGTTAAGTATGTTGATGGAGCCACTAATGGGAATTGAAGAAAGAGGAAAGCTCCAAAAACTAGTGAATTATTAAATGAATTCACAGTTTTTGGCTTAGGTGGAGTAGAGTAACGATGCATAAACACTATATATTTTTCAACAAGGGGGAGGCTTCTATTTATAGGAAAAATTGAGCTCCTAACCAAACAAACTGATTCTAGAATTTTCCAAATCAGTTTGGTCAATTTTTGACCATTTTTAGGTCAGTTAAGCTAACTTTTTGGAACTAGACTTGAATTAGGAGAGAGGAGAGATGAAATATCTCAATTTTTATGAGTTTAAAACTCATTCAAGCATGTGAAATATGCACCTCCTTTAAATAACTCCCCTTCCTTACATATGTGTCATAATGGAATCATTTTAATATTGCTCATAGTTTTTTTTTACTAATAATCTTATGTGAAATATGCACCTCCTTTAAAGAACTCCCCTTCCTTACATATGTGTCATAATGGAATCATTTTAATATTGCTCATAGTTGTTTTTTACTAATAAACCTTGTACATTTTCAACTCTTCATCTTATGTGAAATATGCACCTCCTTTAAAGAACTCCCCTTCCTTACATATGTGTCATATTTCATCTTATGTGAAATATGCACCTGCTTTAAAGAACTCCCCTTCCTTACATATGTGTCATAATGGAATCATTTTAATATTGCTCATAGTTTTTTACTAATAAACCTTGTACATTTTCAACTCTTCATCTTATGTGAGCATTTACTCATTTTTGGATACCCAAAATATCTCATATTTTTAATATTGCTCATAGTTTTTTACTAATAAACCTTGTACATTTTCAACTCTTCATCTTATGTGAGCATTTACTCATTTTTGGGTATCTTCTTTTACAAATTGGATTTATCTCCTCCCTACACATGGATTGATGCTATTGGCTCATAGGAACCTTAATTCGACCATAATCCAAAAATTTCTGAAAATCTAGACCCTTAGGCTAAGGTCCTTTATACCCATTTCCAATAAATTCTAATTGCACATTGGAAAGTTCTTTTTGAATTTCTGTTTCAGGGGAACTTTTTTTAATAAGATGAGATAATTTTTCTATCCAAAAATATTAAAAATCTGAATATTCTCTCTCTAGAATATTTTCTCTCTCTAGGTTAAAACAGTTAGAAACAAGGTCTTTATATTTCTGAAGAGGGATTGATTACAGGGGAAGATACTAGACATCAAAAGGGGGGTTGGGGGAGGAATCTTACATTCTACCCCACTTAAAAAACGTGAGATGTCCTCATCTCGTAAACTGGGATAATTTCACAAGATGCACGAATTATGAGACTTAGAGAAAAATTTAAATCAGGATTAACCACCAAGAAAAGTCTCAAAGAGAGAAAGATTCAAGATAAGAACAAGATTTAAACTTTATTCATTCTCAGAACTTATACAGTAAAGATAGAAGAACTCTTTATACTTCCATAAGCCCGTCCATCATATGATCACAAAAGCAGCACTCACAAGCTGCGCATGTATAAGGTAACTCATCTATGGGAATAATTCTGTTGGTTATTGCTGCACCTATCTCAATGGTATGAGGTGATCTAACAAAAGGACCTCTGAGAGGTAAGCCAAAAACAGGGTAAAGGCATATCTTCTCATGAGGAAGAAAACACGCCAGTAAGAAGACCCGCGCTCAGAAAACCCAAGATGTCTTGATCTCATGACGCAGTAGTATCGGGGACCCAAACCCAAGGCTTCGATAACCATGGCCAAGCGGACATTGTTACGAAAGTGCTGCTGACCCCAGGGTGTTACCCTAGTTATGTCTTGATAGGTCTGCCATTTGGTCTGAGCTACAGACGTTCCCAAGTGAGGGAAAAGTGAGCGCTCATACTGTTCTATAAAATCCTTCTTCACAGACTCGCTTGCGTCTTGAAGGTGAGAAATCATCATGGATAAAACTAATTCTTGTTGCCAAGCCGCCATGAAGGAGATTAAGAAAGAAGGAGATTGATGGAAGTAAGATTACTGTGAGCAAGTTACGACTTATATAAAGGAAGGAGCTAGCGTAACTTAGAAGCCAACGGTATCTTGCCACTGAAGTTTTACCGTCTTTCCATGATTTGGGTTTGGCACATATTTCTATGAAATACATTAAGAACTTTGAGATGAGGAGATAAAAGAAGCTCGTAAGCTAAGTTACTTACTTTCTTTGAATTCAGATAAGGCTCACAATATCTGGGGGATAACTTCTTAAACTCCCCAATAGATAAAGAACTTCTTTTGGGCCATACTCGAATGAAGACCAAAACCTTGGTATCCAAAACACCGATTTTTACTTCTGAACTCATTGTTCTGAATCCTTAAAACAGGTGGAACTCCTGAGAAGTATTCTAGGAAAAGGGTCTTTCTTTTTTAAACAGAATCTTTCTTTTATTTTAGAGATCAAAAAGGGAGATTCTTACTCCTGTATACCTCGAAGGTTGGGGAGGAATCTTACATTCTACCCCACTTAAAAAAGTGCGAGATGTCCTCATCTCGCAAGGTAGAGGATAACTCTTTTTCTTAAGATCTAATTTTATTTTGGGGTTCCTTATATTCTGGTCAACCCAACAGAATACTGGGATAAATATCTCTTAGAACTCATCAACAATTCATTCAGATCATATTATTCATATCTTTAACATGATAATGGTCTATTAGACCGAAAAATTTCCTTCTGAACATTCCTCCACGGGAATTTCAGTCAAGTAAGTTCTCAATTTGTCATCCCTTAACTTGATCTAACGGTCAAGTATTAATAGTAGCAATCTGACAGCACAATCCACTAATTTCATAGTGATTTGCTGAAATTATTATCATCATTCTAGTTATGAATATTATCACAGGGACTCGTCCCATTCATCCTCATTGAGGTTTCGCTCAGCTTATTACATTTCAATCAAATTTCAGGGATCATCATTTTTCAATTAGAATCCAAATCAATTCATCAATTCTCAAACAGAATTAAAAATCATATCAACCACATTCGAAATCATCCTCTGGATAGCAATAACGCTTATAATTTCAAGTCTTAGATTTACTTGTATATACTATCAGTAAAGAGCTGCAGTATACTCTCGGTATATACGGGTAGTCACGATCCTTGGAATTATAAGGTAAATACCATCATGTCTAGGCCTCAAGCAAGTCAGGGATTCTATATAATTACGGTACTTCCATCTGAAGACCCAATTACCAAATTACGAATTTCAGTTTGAATATCAAATTGTATGAATTATATCACACAATTACAACCTTTTTGTGCTCCTTGATAAATTTTTGACATATTTGGCTTCTCAGTTGATCTTTATTAACCAATTCGCTCTGATACCAACTGTGAGATCCCGGTCTCCTTCGCGTAACGGATTCGGGATACTAGCAGTGAAAGTAGCACATCATGCGCGGGTAGGGGTCTCACACTCGGGGCCTCGCCCACGGATATCCGGACAAGAGACTAATCCGTCGATTTGTCCAAAACCGAAACCGAAAAAAACTTCCTTTACCCGGAAAGCATGGGCAATTCCACCAGGATAACTCTTTACTCTAACGTAGTCAAGATCATTATTACGGATCAACTGATCTGATTGCACCTTTAACGGTGCTTGGTCAAATCAAGGAAGAAACTTGCACTTGGATCATTGGGATCAACGCTTTTTTCCCCATCAAGAGGCACAGCCGTTGATTCCTATCCATAGAACAATTTCTATCCGGGATTTACTTCATCTATCGTAATAATAGAATTTAAATCTCGATTTACGGATCCATCAATCCAGCCTAACCCCATCCGATCCCATGGGTTAGCCAACCGCCCAACCACTGTAGTGATGGGATCCAATTTGGAATTTGGTTAGGTTTTGTCGCGGGTACCAAGGAAAAGAGTTCCAAGGCCCCCTAGCCGGAAGTTCATGCAAACATAAAACTAACCACACCACTTACACACCCAATATGAAATTGCCTTTTTCGTAGGCATCAGCTAACTTTAAAACAATCCTTTAATGAAACCATATTACCACTGATCATAATCTTCCAATTTATCCAGTTGATTCATAATTTCCCATCATTCCTTCATCAGAGTATCTATGGCATCATTGGCAACTAGAACGCTCACCACCTGTCCACACAGGGGCCTTTTCAATAGTTCCTAGCCCATAATACTCGGCAATATAATCACTTATAAAAATCAAGATGGACTCTCGTTGAAGATCAGAAAGATCAACCAACAGATCTATATAAAGAGCCATGGACTCATCCATTGAAGACCAGCAAGGTCAATCAACCAGATCCATGCCCGGTTTCACAAAACAACTCTTACTCCTTGTTCCAATATCTTCCTCGACGCACGTGTGGGTATCCTAGGCGACCTAGAGCCCGAGCACCGTATGGTCAGCACCCTCTAGGATCCTTCGCAGGTGACCTAGCGCTTCATTCATAGGCCGCTTCCTTGGTCCCTCATCCACCGTACCGGAAGCTCACCATTTTAATCGAACCGAGGCTGGTCAAGACCTCGGCCGACTTTGCTACGCGAGACGTCCTCCATTGACTCTCCGTCAGCAGTTGCAACTTTAACAGTTAGGTCTCCACGACCTTAATCACAAGACGGTCAAAATGCTTCCCCAGCATTCTTGACATAAAACAGCGATTTACAAACAGCATTTACAAACAGTTTACAAATATAGTTTCTAAATCGAACTCTCGTCTTTCCACATTATCCCTCCTTAGTCCACATAACTTATTCCACATTCCATTCAATGTGTACTCATTCTCTTTCCTCATATCGACGACACATTAATTCACATACACATTCACATTCACATCCATACATCCACATTTACATGCATATATCCATTTTCACATCCTCATTTATACATCCACATCCCATATCCACATTCATACATACACATCCACATCCACATTCATATTCACATCCATATATCCACATCTACATGCATACATCCATTATCACGTCCTCATTCATACATCCACATCCACATACATACATACATCCACATCCACATTCCCATTCACATCTATACATCCACATCTACATCCACATACATACATACATCCACATCCACATCCACATTCCCATTCACATCTATATATCCACATCTACATCCACATTCACATACATCCACATCCACATTCCCATTCACATCTATACATCCACATCTACATCCACATACATACATACATCCACATCCACATTCCCATTCACATCTATACATCCACATCTACATCCACATTCACATCCACATTCATACATCCACATCTACATCCACATTCACATCTATGCATATACATCTTCATGCATACATCCATTTTCACATTCATACATCCATATTCCCATCTCCACATCCACACATCCACATACATACATCCATTTCCACATTCCCATTCATATAACCCCAGATGCCTTCACATCTAATCTTTTACATCACATCCATTCTCGCCCTATCACAACCCATATACATCTTATCCTATCACATACACTTCTTACCTCATCTCATACACATCTTATCACATCTTATCACATCTTAATTCATCTTATCATCTCTTATCACCTCTTATACACCTCTTATCACATCCTATCACATCTCATATCTATTTATAGAATACAAGAGAATTCTTATATTTGATATAAGATTTCTTTACACATTTACTTATGCATAAATTCCATTTAAGGAGATTAATACTTCCGAAGTAAAATCAATCTTTTATGCATCTTCCTATGCATAAATTCATTTTAAATGAAAATGACACTTTTGAATTAAAATTCAATCTTTTATGCATCTTCCTATGCATAAATTCAATTTAGTAGGAATTACACTTTTAGCATAAAAGAATTTCTCTTATGCATCTAAGTTATGCATAAAATCCATTTATGATGAAAATCACACTTTTAGTATAAAAAGAATATCTTTTATGCATACCTCTATGCATGAAATCCAAATATAATAAAAGTAACACTTTTATAATAAAATAATCAACTTTTATGCATACCTCTATGCATGAAATCCAATATGATAAAAGTAACACTTTTATAAAAAAATAATCAACTTTTATGCATACCTCTATGCATGAAATCCAAATATGATAAAAGTAACACTTTTATAATAAAATAATCAACTTTTATGCATGCCTCTATGCATGAAATCCAATATGATAAAAGTAACACTTTTGATATAAAAAAATTATCCTTTATGCATACTTCTATGCATGAAAATTAAAAATGATAAAAGTAACACTTTTGATATATAAAAAATTTATCCTTTATGCATACTTCTATGCATGAAAATTAAAAATGATAAAAGTAACACCTTTGATATAAAAAATTTTCCTTTATGCATACTTCTATGCATGATTTAAATAACTCCCCTTCCTTACATATGTGTCATAATGGAATCATTTTAATATTGCTCATAGTTTTTTTTACTAATAAACCTTGTACATTTTCAACTCTTCATCTTATGTGAAATATGCACCTCCTTTAAAGAACTCCCCTTCCTTACATATGTGTCATAATGGAATCATTTTAATATTGCTCATAGTTTTTTTTACTAATAAACCTTGTACATTTTCAACTCTTCATCTTATGTGAAATATGCACCTCCTTTAAAGAACTCCCCTTCCTTACATATGTGTCATATTTCATCTTATGTGAAATATGCACCTCCTTTAAAGAACTCCCCTTTCTTACATATGTGTCATAATGGAATCATTTTAATATTGCTCATAGTTTTTTACTAATAAACCTTGTACATTTTCAACTCTTCATCTTATGTGAGCATTTACTCATTTTTGGATACCCAAAATATCTCATATTTTTAATATTGCTCATAGTTTTTTACTAATAAACCTTGTACATTTTCAACTCTTCATCTTATGTGAGCATTTACTCATTTTTGGGTATCTTCTTTTACAAATTGGATTTATCTCCTCCCTACACATGGATTGATGCTATTGGCTCATAGGAACCTTAATTGGACCATAATCCAAAAATTTCTGAAAATCTAGACCCTTAGGCTAAGGTCCTTTATACCCATTTCCAATAAATTCTAATTGCACATTGGAAAGTTCTTTTTGAATTTCTGTTTCAGGGGAACTTTTTTTAATAAGATGAGATAATTTTTCTATCCAAAAATATTAAAAATCTGAATATTCTCTCTCTAGAATATTTTCTCTCTCTAGGTTAAAACAGTTAGAAACAAGGTCTTTATATTTCTGAAGAGGAATTGATTACAGGGGAAGATACTAGACATCAAAAGGGGGGTTGGGGGAGGAATCTTACAATCACGAGGCACAGCCGTTGATTCCTATCTATAGAACAATTTCTATCTGGGATTTACTTCATCTATCGTAATAATAGAAATTAAATCTCGATTTACGGATCCATCAGTCCAGCCTAACCCCATCCGATCCCATGGGTTAGCCAACCGCCCAACCACTGTAGTGATGGGATCCAATTTGGAATTTGGTTAGGTTTTGTCCCGGGTACCAAAGAAAAGAGTTCCAAGGCCCCCTAGCCGGAAGTTCATGCAAACATAAAACTAGCCACACCACTTACACACCCAATATGAAATTGCCTTTTTCTTAGCATCAGCTAACTTTAAAACAATCCTTTAATGAAACCATAGTACCACTGATCACAATCTTCCAATTTATCCGGATGATTCATAATTTCCCATCATTCCTTCATCAGAGTATCTATGGCATCATTGGCAACTAGAACGCTCACCACCTGTCCACACAGGGGCCTTTTCAATAGTTCCTAGCCCATAATACTCGGCAATATAATCACTTATAAAAATCAAGATGGACTCTCGTTGAAGATCAGCAAGATCAACCAACAGATCCATATAAAGAGCCATGGACTCATCCATTGAAGACCAACAAGGTCAATCAACCAGATCCATGCCCGGTTTCACAAAACAACTCTTACTGCTTGTTCCAATATTCTTCCTCGACGCACGTGTGGGTATCCTAGGCGACCCAGAGCCCGAGCACCGTATGGTCAGCACCCTCTAGGATCCTTCGCAGGTGACCTAGCGCTTCACTCATAGGCCGCTTCCTTGGTCCCTCATCCACCGTACCGGAAGCTCACCATTTTAATAGAACCGAGGCTGGTCAAGACCTCGGTCGACCTTGCTACGCGAGACGTCCTCCATTGACTCTCTGTCAGCAGTTGCAACTTTATCAGTTAGGTCTTCATGACCTTAATCCACAAGACGGTCAAAATGCTTCCCCAGCATTCTTGACATAAAACAGTCATTTACAAACAGTCACAAAATACAGTTTCTATATTAACTCTCATTTTTCCACATTATCCCTCAATAATCCTTATTACTTATTCCACATTCCATTTATATGTGTACTCATCCAATCACCTCATTTTCCATCTCTTCACTTCAGATTCCTTCATATCACATATCATATATTCACATCCATATCCACATCCACATTCACATCCATACATCCACATCTACATACTTATCTCTATTTTCACATCCTCATTTATACATCCACATCTCATATCCACATTCATAAATACACATCCATATCCACATCCACATGCATACATCCATTACCACGTCCACATGCATACATCCATATCCACCTCCACATCCATACATCCACATCTACATACTTATCTCCATTTTCACATCCTTATTTATACATCCACATCCCATATCCACATTCATAAATACACATCCATATCCACATCCACATGCATACATCCATTACCACGTCCTCATTCATACATCCACATCCACATACATACATACATCCACATCCACATTCCCATTCACATCTATACATCTATATCTACATGCACATTCACATCCATACATCCACATCTATATCCTCATTCACATCCATACATCCACATTCATGCATCCACATCTACATGCATACATCCATACATACACATCCACATTTACATCCATGCATCCACATCTACATGCATACCTCCATTTTCACATCCTCATTTATACATCCACATCCCTTATCTACATTCATATACATCCACATCCACATTCCCATTCACATCTATACATCCACATCTACATCCACATACATACATACATCCACATCCACATTCCCATTCACATCTATACATCCACATCTACATCCACATTTCCATTCACATCTATACATCCACATCTACATCCACATTCACATCTATGCATATACATCTTTATGCATACATCCATTTTCACATTCATACATCCATTTTCACATTCATACATCCATACTCCCATCTCCACATCCACACATCCACATACATACATCCATTTCCACATTCCCATTCATATAACCCCATATGCCTTCACATCTAATCTTTTACATCACATCCATTCTCGCCCTATCACAACCCATATACATCTTATCCTATCACATACACTTCTTACCTCATCCCATACACATCTTAATTCATCTTATCTCCTCTTATCACCTCTTATACACCTCTTATCACATCCTATCACATCTCATATCTATTTATAGAATACAAGAGAATTCTTATATTTGATATAAGATTTCTTTACACATTTACTTATGCATAAATTCCATTTAAGGAGATTAATACTTCCGAAGAAAAATCAATCTTTTATGCATCTTCCTATGCATAAATTCATTTTAAATGAAAATGACACTTTTGAATTAAAATTCAATCTTTTATGCATCTTCCTATGCATAAATTTAATTTAGATGAGAATGACACTTTTGAATTAAAAACTCAATCTTTTATGCATCTTCCTATGCATAAATTCAATTTAGATGAGAATGACACTTTTGAATTAAAAATCAATTTTTTTAATGCATCTTCTTATGCATAAAGTCAATTTGGTAGGAATTACACTTTTAGAATAAAAGAATTTCTCTTATGCATCTAAGTTATGCATAAAATCTATTTATGATGAAAATCACACTTTTAGTATAAAAAGAATATCTTTTATGCATACCTCCATGCATGAAATTCAATTATGATAAAAGTAACACTTTTATAATAAAATAATCAACTTTTATGCATACCTCTATGCATGAAATTCAATTGTGACAAAAGTAACACTTTTACATTAAAATAATAATCTTTTATGCATACCTCTACGCATGAAATCCAATATGATAAAAGTAACACTTTTTGATATAAAAAAAAAATCGTTTATGCATGCTTCTATGCATGAAAATTAAAAATGATAAAAGTAACACTTTTGATATAAAAAAATTATCTTTTATGCATACTTCTATGCATGAAAATTAAAAATGATAAAAGTAACACTTTTGATATAAAAAAATTATCCTTTATGCATACTTCTTTGCATGAAAATTAAAAATGATAAAAGTAACACTTTTGATATAAAAAAATTTCCTTTATGCATACTTCTATGCATGAAAATTAAAAATAATAAAAGTAACACTTTTAATATAAAAAAATTATCTTTTATGCATACTTCTATGCGTGAAAATTAAAAATTTGATAAAAGTAACACTTTTATGTTAAAATAATAATCTTTTATGCATACCTCTATGCATGAAATCCAAATATGATAAAAGTAACACTTTTATGTTAAAATAATAATCTTTTATGCATACCTCTATGCATGAAATCCAAATATGATAAAAGTAACACTTTTATGTTAAAATAATAATCTTTTATGCATAGCTCTATGCATGAAAATCAACTATGCATAATATAAAAATCAATTTCTCTATGATTACAATGAATATCTTTCAATTAATCTAGGATGATAATTCCTAGAATATGGTAGGAAGTCCTCTTTTTATGCTTTGAATGAAATTATTTTATGCATAATTTTTATAAAAATTTTGCCATAGCTCCGCTGCTATGACTGATAAATCTCAATTTTTTCTAAGGGATAAAGCTTATCATTAAGGAAATAATTAAAATGATCTCTAATTGGATCGTTAATCCATAATGGATTGAATCATCAATATACATAAACTAAAAGCATAGAAAAAAGCCATTAATTTGGCCTCAAGCATAGCTTAATCTTGGGTTAAGGAAAAGCTTTATGAAAAGCTTGATTTGGATTGAGAATGGGTCATGAGTATGACCATTTCTAGAGTGAGAGAGAGAAATTATATAAAAACTATTAGAATTTAAACATAAATGGAAATTAACTTCAATAGCATTTATTAAATTATGTAACTCTTCACTAACATTCATCAATTCACTTCAATAGCATTCAAAAAAACCATACCAATTAAGCTTCTCAAGCTTGAGAGGGGTTGAGAAGAGAGAAACATTGAGAAATTATAGAAAATGATCAAAATTCACTAATTACCTTACAAATTGCTTGATTCTTTGTTCACGGTAGAGATGGAGCCACTAATGGGGATTGAAGAAAGAGGGAAGCTCCAAAAACTAGTGAATTATTAAATGAATTCACAGTTCTTGGCTTAGGTGGAGTAGAGTAACGATGCATAAACACTATATATTTTTCAACAAGGGGGAGGCTTCTATTTATAGGAAAAATTGAGCTCCTAACCAAACAAACTAATTCTAGAATTTTCTAAATCAGTTTGGTCAATATTTGACCATTTTTAGGTCAGTTAAGCTAACTTTTTGGAACTAGACTTGAATTAGGAGAGAGGAGAGATGAAATATCTCAATTTTTATGAGTTTAAAACTCATTCAAGCATGTGAAATATGCACCTTCTTTAAAGAACTCCCCTTCCTTACATATGTGTCATAATGGAATCATTTTAATATTGCTCATAGTTTTTTACTAATAAACCTTGTACATTTTCAACTCTTCATCTTATGTGAAATATGCACCTCCTTTAAAGAACTCCCCTTCCTTACATATGCGTCATAATGGAATCATTTTAATATTGCTCATAGTTTTTTACTAATAAACCTTGTACATTTTCAACTCTTCATCTTATGTGAAATATGCACCTCCTTTAAAGAACTTCCCTTCCTTACATATGTGTCATAATGGAATCATTTTAATATTGCTCATAGTTTTTTACTAATAAACCTTGTACATTTTCAACACTTCATCTTATGTGAGCATTTACTCATTTTTTGGATACCCAAAATATCTCATATTTTTAATATTGCTCATAGTTTTTTACTAATAAACCTTGTACATTTTCAACTCTTCATCTTATGTGAGCATTTACTCATTTTTGGGTATCTTCTTTTACAAATTAGATTTATCTCCTCCCTACACATGGATTGATGCTATTGGCCCATAGGAACCTTAATTGGACCATAATCCAAAAATTTCTAAAAATCTAGACCCTTAGGCTAAGGTCCTTTATACCCATTTCCAATTAATTCCAATTGCACATTGGAAAATTCTTTTTGAATTTATGTTTCAGGGGAACTTATTTTAATAAGATGAGATAATTTTCTATCCAAAAATATTAAAAATTTGAATATTCTCTCTCGAGAATATTTTCTCTCTCTAGGTTAAAACAGTTAGAAACAAGTCTTTTATATTTCTGAAGAGGGATTGATTACAGGGGAAGATGCTGGACATTTTGAGAGGCTGGGGAGGAATCTTACACATGTAGACAGACTTCCACCTTATCATCATCATCGAGACTGACACACGAATAGATGCAAGGGGTTCCACAATACCCTTTATCTTCAATGCATAGTCATTCACAAACATGCTCTTTTTCTCCACAGTATGAAGTTCATTCTTCAATTGTATCTTACGTGCCTTGGTATTTGTTTCATAGAGCTTTACCAAGGTGTCCCATGCCTGCTTGGGAGACTTGGCATCCTGAATGTGCCCAATCATGGTGTCCTATATACTAATGGAGAGCCAGTACATAACTTTCCTGGCTCCTTGGTTCCTGTAAGATTCCTCCCCCAACCCCTTTTTTGATGTCTAGTATCTTCCCCTGTAATCAACCCTCTTCAGAAATATAAAGACCTTGTTTCTATCTGTTTTAGCCTAGAGAGAGAAAAATATTCTAGAGAGAGAATATTCAGATTTTGAATATTTTTGGATAGAAAAATATCTCTTATAATTCAGATGAGTTCCCCTGAAATAGAAATTCAAAAAGAATTTTCCAATGTGCAATTGGAATTAATTGGAAATAGGTATAAAGAACCTTAGTCTAAGGGTCTAGATTTTCAGAAATCTTTAGACTATGGTCCAATTAAGGTTCCTATGGGCCAATAGCATCAATCCATGTGTAGGGAAGAGATAAATCCAAATTTGTAAAAAAGAAGATACCCAAAAATGAGTAAATGCTCACATAAGGTGAAGAGTTGAAAATGTACAAGGTTTATTAGTAAAAAACTTTGAGCAATATTAAAAATATGAGATATTTTGGGTATCCAAAATTGAGTAAATGCTCACATAAGATGAAGAGTTGAAAATGTACAAGGTTTATTAGTAAAAAACTATGAGCAATATTAAAAATATGAGATATTTTGGGTATCCAAAATTGAGTAAATGCTCACATAAGATGAAGAGTTGAAAATGTACAAGGTTTATTAGTAAAAAACTATGAGCAATATTAAAATGATGCCATTATGACACATATGTAAGGAAGGGGAATTCTTTAAAGGAGGTGCATATTTCACATAAGATGAAGAGTTGAAAATGTACAAGGTTTATTAGTAAAAAACTATGAGCAATATTAAAATGATTCCATTATGACACATATGTAAGGAAGGGGAATTCTTTAAAGGAGGTGCATATTTCACATAAGATGAAGAGTTGAAAATGTACAAGGTTTATTAGTAAAAAAAAAAAAACTATGAGCAATATTAAAATGATTCCATTATGACACATATGTAAGGAAGGGGAGTTCTTTAAAGGAGGTGCATATTTCACATGCTTGAATGAGTTTTAAACTCATAAAAATTGAGATATTTCATCTCTCCTCTCTCCTCATTCAAGTCTAGTTCCAAAAAGTTAGCTTAACTGACCTAAAAATGGTCAAATATTGACCAAACTGATTTAGAAAATTCTAGAATCAGTTTGTTTGGTTAGGAGCTCAATTTTTCCTATAAATAGAAGCCTCCCCCTTGTTGAAAAATAGTTAGTGTTTATGCATCGTTACTCTACTCCACCTAAGCTAAGAACTGTGAATTCATTTAATAATTCACTAGTTTTTGGAGCTTCCCTCTTTCTTCAATCCCCATTAGTGGCTCCATCAACATACTTAACCAATTGATTGGTTGGGGGCCTCTACCGTGAACAAAGAATCAAGCAAGTTGTAAGGTAATTAGTGAATATTGATCTTTCTATAATTTCTCAATGTTTCTCTCTTCTCAACCCCTCTCAAGCTTGAGAAGTTTAATTGGTATGGTTTTTTTTTAAATACTATTGAAGTTTGAATAGTAGTGAAGAGTTACATAAGTTAATAAATGCTATTGAAGTTAATTTTCATTTATGTTTAAATTCTAATGATTTTTATGTAAACTCTCTCTCTCACTCAAGAAATGGTCATACTCATGACCCGTTCTCAATCCAAATCAAGCTTTTCATAAAGCTTTTCCTTAACCCAAGATTAAGCTATGCTTGAGGCCAATTTAATGGCTTTTTTCTATGCTTTTAGTTTATGCATATTGATGATTCAATCCACTATAGATTAATGATCCAATTAGAGATCATTTTAATTATTTCCTTAATGATAAGCTTTATCCCTTAGAAAAAATTGAGATTTATCAGTCATAGCAGCGGAGCTATGGCAAAATTTTTATAAAAATTATGCATAAAATAATTTCATTCAAAGCATAAAAAGAGGACTTCCTACCATATTCTAGGAATTATCATCCTAGATTAATTGAAAGAATTTCATTATAATCATGGAGAAATTGAATTTTAATATCATGCATAAAGGATAATTTTTTTATATCAAAAGTGTTACTTTTATCATTTTTAATTTTCATGCATAGAAGTATGCATAAAGGAAAAATTTTTATATCAAAAGTGTTACTTTTATCATTTTTTTTAATTTTTCATGCATAGAAGTATGCATAAAGGAAAAATTTTATATCAAAAGTGATACTTTTATCATTTTTAATTTTCATGCATAGAAGTATGCATAAAGGATAATTTTTTATATTAAAAGTGTTATTTTTATCATTTTTAATTTTCATGCATAGAAGGATGCATAAAGGAAAATTTTTTATATCAAAAGTGTTACTTTTATCATTTTTAATTTTCATACATAGAAGTATGCATAAAGGATAATTTTTTTATATCAAAAGTGTTACTTTTATCATATTGGATTTCATGCATAGAGGTATGCATAAAAGTTGAATATTTTATTATAAAAGTGTTACTTTTAGCATAATTGAATTTCATGCATAGAGGTATGCATAAAAGATATGGGAAGTGATAAGATATGATAAGATGCATGTGGATGTGGATGTGGATGTATGAATGTGGATGTATGGATGTGAATGTGGATGTGGATGTGGATGTATGAATGTGGATGTATGGATGTGGATGTGGATGTATGAATGTGGATGTATGGATGTGAATGTGGATGTGGATGTGGATGTATGAATGTGGATGTATGGATGTATGAATGTGGATGTATGGATGTGAATGAGGATGTAGATGTGGATGCATGGATGTAAATGTGGATGTGGATGTATGGATGTATGCATGTAGATGTGGATGCATGAATGTGGATGTATGGACGTGAATGAGGATATAGATGTGGATGTATGGATGTGAATGTACATGTAGATAAAGATGTATATATGTGAATGGGAATGTGGATGTGGATGTATGTATGCATGTGGATGTGGATATGGATGTGTATGTATGAATGTGGATATGGGATGTGGATGTATAAATGAGGATGTGAAAATGGAGATAAGCATGTAGATGTGGATGCATGAATGTGGATGTATGGATGTGAATGAGGATATAGATGTGGATGTATGGATGTGAATGTGCATGTAGATATGGATGTATATATGTGAATGGGAATGTGGATGTGGATGTATGTATGCATGTGGATGTGGATATGGATGTGTATGTATGAATGTGGATATGGGATGTGGATGTATAAATGAGGATGTGAAAATGGAGATAAGCATGTAGATGTGGATGCATGAATGTGGATGTATGGATGTGAATGAGGATATAGATGTGGATGTATGGATGTGAATGTGCATGTAGATATGGATGTATATATGTGAATGGGAATGTGGATGTGGATGTATGTATGCATGTGGATGTGGATATGGATGTGTATGTATGAATGTGGATATGGGATGTGGATGTATAAATGAGGATGTGAAAATGGAGATAAGCATGTAGATGTGGATGTATGGATGTGAATGTGCATGTAGATATGGATGTATAGATGTGAATGAGAATGTGGATGTGGATGTGGATGTATGTATGTATGTATGTGGATGTGGATGTATGAATGAGGACGTGATAATGAATGTATGCATGTGGATGTGGATATGGATGTGTATGTATGAATGCGGATATGGATATGGATATGGATGTGTATGTATGAATGTGGATATGGGATGTGGATGTATAAATGAGGATGTGAAAATGGAGATAAGCATGTAGATGTGGATGTATGGATGTGAATGTGGATGTGGATGTGGATATGGATGTGAATATATGATATGTGATGTGAAGGAATCTGAAGTGAAGAGATGGAAAATGATATGATTGGATGAGTACACATATAAATGAAATGTGGAATAAGTAATGTGGATTGCATGAGGGATAATGTGGAAAAATGAGAGTTAATATAGAAATTGTATTTGTAAACTGTTTGTAAATGCTGTTTGTAAATGGCTGTTTTATGTCAAGAATGCTGGGAAAGCATTTTGACCGTCTTGTGATTAAGGTCGTGGAGACCTAACTGATAAAGTTGCAACTGCTGACGGAGAGTCAATGGAGGACGTCTCGCGTAGCAAGGTCGGCCGAGGTCTTGACCAGCCTCGGTTCGATTAAAATGGTGAGCTTCCGGTACGGTGGATGAGGGACCAAGGAAGCGGCCTATGAGTGAAGCACTAGGTCACCTGCGAAGGATCCTAGAGGGTGCTGACCATACGGTGCTCGGGCTCTGGGTCGCCCAGGATACCCACGCGTGCGTCGAGGAAGATATTGAAACAAGGAGTAAGAGTTGTTTTCTGGAACCGGGCATGGATCTGGTTGACTGACCTTGCTGGTTCTCAACGGATGAGTCCATGGCTCTTTTATATGGATCTGTTGGTTGATCTTGCTGATCTTCAATGAGAGTCCATCTTGATAAGTGATTATATTGTTGAGTATTATGGGCTAGGAACTATTGAAACGGCCCCTGTGTGGACAGGTGGTGAGCGTTCTAGTTGCCAATGATGCCCTAGATACTCTGATGAAGGAATGATGGGAAATTATGAATCAACTGGATAATTTGGGAGATTGTGATCAGTGGTACTATGGTTTCATTAAAGGATTGTTTTAAAGTTAGCTGATGCTAAGAAAAAGGCAATTTTCATATTGGGTGTGTAAGTGGTGTGGCTAGTTTTATGTTTGCATGAAATTCCGGCTAGGGGGCCTTGGAACTCTTTTCCTTGGTACCCGGGACAAAACCTAACCAAATTCCAAATTGGATCCCATCACTACAGTGGTTGGGCGGTTGGCTAACCCATGGGATCGGATGGGGTTAGGCTGGACTGATGGATCCGTAAATCGAGACTCAATTTCTGTTATTACGATAGATAAAGTAAATCCCGGATAGTAATTGTTCTATGGATAGGAATCAACGGCTGTGCCTCCTTGGTGGGGAAAAAAGCGTTGATCCCAATGATCCAAGTGCAAGTTTCTTCCTTGATCTAACCAAGTATCTTTATAGATGCAGTCGGATCTATTTGATCAGTAAGAGTTTTGACTACGTTAGAGTAAAAATTATCCTGGTGGAATCGCCCGTGCTTTCCGGATAAGGGAAGTTTTTCCGGGTCTGGTTTTGGAAAAACCGACGGATTAGTCTTTTGTCCGGATATCCGTGGACGAGGCCCCGAGTGTGGGACCCTGCCTTGCGCAAGAAGTGCTACTTCCGCTGCTAGTACCCCGAATCCGTTGCGCGGTGGGAACAGGGATCTCACAGTTGGTATCAGAGCATTTGGTTAATAAAGATCAACTGAGAAGACAAATAT
The DNA here is from genome assembly GCF_041138505.1 of Cibotium barometz. NCBI lineage: Eukaryota > Viridiplantae > Streptophyta > Polypodiopsida > Cyatheales > Cibotiaceae > Cibotium > Cibotium barometz. Next base: position 34,043,863 of record NC_141104.1, on the reverse strand, counting down.
ATCAAAAATTTATCAAGAAGCACAAAAAGGTTGTAATTGTGTGATATAATTCATACAATTTGATATTCAAACTGAAATTCGTAATTTGGTAATTGGGTCTTCAGATGGAAGTACCGCAATTATATAGAATCCCTGACTTGCTTGAGGCCTAGACATGATGGTATTTACCTTATAATTCCAAGAGCCACGACTACCCGTATATACCGAGAGTATACTGCAGCTCTTTACTGACAGTATATACGAGTAAATCTAAGACTTGAAATTATAAGCGTTAATGCTATCCAGATGATGAATTCGAATGTGGTTGATATGATTTTTAATTCTGTTTGAGAATTGATGAATTGAATTGGATTCTGATTGAAAATTCTGATTGAAAAATGATGATTTCTGAAATTAGTTGAAATATAAAAATCTGAACAAAACCACAATGAGGATGAATGGGACGAGTCCCAGTGATGATATTCATAACTGGAATGATGATAATGAATTCAGCAAATCACTATGAGATTAGTGGGTTGTGCTGTCAAATTGTTACTGTTAACACTTGATCAGTAGATCAAGTTAAGGGATGACAAATTGAGAACTTGCTTGACTGAAATTCCCGTGGAGGAATGTTCAGAAGAAAATTTTTCGGTCTAATGGACCATTATCATGTTAAAGATATGAATGATATGATCTGAATATTAATGATGAGTTCTATATAAGGGATATTTATCCCAGTGTTCTGCTGGGTTGACCAGAATATAAGGAACCCCAAAATAAAATTGGATGTTAAGAAAAAGAGTTGTCCTCTACCTTGCGAGATGAGGACATCTCGCACTTTTTAAGTGGGGTAGAATGTAAGATTCCTCCCCAGCCTTCGAGGTATACAGGAGTAAGAATCTCCCTTTCTGATCTTATAATTATTCCCTCTCTAAAATAAAAGAAAGTTCTGTTTAACAAAGGAAGACCCTTTTCCTAGAATACTTCTCAAGAGTCCCACCTGTTTTAAGGATTCAGAACAATGAGTTCAGAAGTGAGAATCGATGTTTTGGATATCAAGGTTTTGGTCTTCATTCGAGTACGGCCCAAAAGAAGTTCTTTATCTCTTGGGGAGTATATGAAGTTATCCCCCAGATATTGTGAACCTTATATCTGAATTCAATGAAAGTAGGTGACTTAGCCTACAAGCTTCTTTTATCTCTTCATCTCAAAATTCTTAATGCCTTCTATAGAAAAATGTGTCAAACCCAAATCATGGAAAGACGGTAAAACTTCAGTGGCAAGTTACCGTTGGCTTCTAAGTTACGCTAGCTCCTTCCTTTATATAAGTCGTAACTTTTACTTGTCGCTCACAGTAATCTTACTTCCATCGATCTCCTTTCTTTCTTAATATCCTTCATGGCTTGGCAACAAGAACTAGTTTTATCCCTAATGATTTCTCACCTTCAAGACGCAAGGGAGTCTGTGAAGAAAGATTTTATAGAGCAGTATGAGCGCTCACTTTTCCCTCACTTGGGAACTTCTGTAGCGCAGACAAAATGGCGGACCTATCAAGACATAACTAGGGTAACACCCTGGGGTCAGCAGCACTTTCGTAACAATGTCCGCTTGGCCATGGTTATTGAAGCTTTGGGTTTGGGTCCCCGATACTACTGCGTCATGAGATCAAGGCATCCTGGGTTTTCTGAGCGGGTCTTCTTACTGGCGTGTTTTCTTCCTCATGAGAAGATATGCCTTTACCCCGTTTTTGGCTTGCCTCTCAGAGGTCCTTTTGTTAGAACACCTCATACCACTGAGATAGGCGCAGCAATAACCCACAGAATCATTCCCATAGATGAGTTACCTTATACTTGTGCAGCTTGTGAGGACTGCTTTTGTGATCATATGATGGACGGGCTTATGGAAGTGTAAAGAGTTCTTCTATCTTTACTGTATAAGTTCCGAGAATGAATAAAGTTTAAATCTTGTTCTTATTTTGAATCTTGCTCTCTTTAAGACGTTTCTTGGTGGTTAATCTTGATTAAATTTTTTCTCTAAGTCTCATATTCGTGAATCTTGCGAAATTATCACAAGTTGCGAGATGAGGACATCTCGCGTTTTTTAAGTGGGGTAGAATGTAAGATTCCTCCCCCAACCCCTTTTTTGATGTCTAGTATCTTCCCCTGTAATCAACCCTCTTCAGAAATATAAAGACCTTGTTTCTATCTGTTTTAGCCTAGAGAGAGAAAAATATTCTAGAGAGAGAATATTCAGATTTTGAATATTTTTGGATAGAAAAATATCTCTTATAATTCAGATGAGTTCCCCTGAAATAGAAATTCAAAAAGAATTTTCCAATGTGCAATTGGAATTAATTGGAAATAGGTATAAAGAACCTTAGTCTAAGGGTCTAGATTTTCAGAAATCTTTAGACTATGGTCCAATTAAGGTTCCTATGGGCCAATAGCATCAATCCATGTGTAGGGAAGAGATAAATCCAAATTTGTAAAAAAGAAGATACCCAAAAATGAGTAAATGCTCACATAAGGTGAAGAGTTGAAAATGTACAAGGTTTATTAGTAAAAAACTATGAGCAATATTAAAAATATGAGATATTTTGGGTATCCAAAATTGAGTAAATGCTCACATAAGATGAAGAGTTGAAAATGTACAAGGTTTATTAGTAAAAAACTATGAGCAATATTAAAAATATGAGATATTTTGGGTATCCAAAATTGAGTAAATGCTCACATAAGATGAAGAGTTGAAAATGTACAAGGTTTATTAGTAAAAAACTATGAGCAATATTAAAATGATGCCATTGTGACACATATGTAAGGAAGGGGAATTCTTTAAAGGAGGTGCATATTTCACATAAGATGAAGAGTTGAAAATGTACAAGGTTTATTAGTAAAAAACTATGAGCAATATTAAAATGATTCCATTATGACACATATGTAAGGAAGGGGAATTCTTTAAAGGAGGTGCATATTTCACATAAGATGAAGAGTTGAAAATGTACAAGGTTTATTAGTAAAAAAAAAAAAACTATGAGCAATATTAAAATGATTCCATTATGACACATATGTAAGGAAGGGGAGTTCTTTAAAGGAGGTGCATATTTCACATGCTTGAATGAGTTTTAAACTCATAAAAATTGAGATATTTCATCTCTCCTCTCTCCTCATTCAAGTCTAGTTCCAAAAAGTTAGCTTAACTGACCTAAAAATGGTCAAATATTGACCAAACTGATTTAGAAAATTCTAGAATCAGTTTGTTTGGTTAGGAGCTCAATTTTTCCTATAAATAGAAGCCTCCCCCTTGTTGAAAAATAGTTAGTGTTTATGCATCGTTACTCTACTCCACCTAAGCCAAGAACTGTGAATTCATTTAATAATTCACTAGTTTTTGGAGCTTCCCTCTTTCTTCAATCCCCATTAGTGGCTCCATCAACATACTTAACCAATTGATTGGTTGGGGGCCTCTACCGTGAACAAAGAATCAAGCAAGTTGTAAGGTAATTAGTGAATATTGATCTTTCTATAATTTCTCAATGTTTCTCTCTTCTCAACCCCTCTCAAGCTTGAGAAGTTTAATTGGTATGGTTTTTTTTTAAATACTATTGAAGTTTGAATAGTAGTGAAGAGTTACATAAGTTAATAAATGCTATTGAAGTTAATTTTCATTTATGTTTAAATTCTAATGATTTTTATGTAAACTCTCTCTCTCACTCAAGAAATGGTCATACTCATGACCCGTTCTCAATCCAAATCAAGCTTTTCATAAAGCTTTTCCTTAACCCAAGATTAAGCTATGCTTGAGGCCAATTTAATGGCTTTTTTCTATGCTTTTAGTTTATGCATATTGATGATTCAATCCACTATAGATTAATGATCCAATTAGAGATCATTTTAATTATTTCTTTAATGATAAGCTTTATCCCTTAGAAAAAATTGAGATTTATCAGTCATAGCAGCGGAGCTATGGCAAAATTTTTATAAAAATTATGCATAAAATAATTTCATTCAAAGCATAAAAAGAGGACTTCCTACCATATTCTAGGAATTATCATCCTAGATTAATTGAAAGAATTTCATTATAATCATGGAGAAATTGAATTTTAATATCATGCATAAAGGATAAATTTTTTATATCAAAAGTGTTACTTTTATCATTTTTAATTTTCATGCATAGAAGTATGCATAAAGGAAAAATTTTTATATCAAAAGTGTTACTTTTATCATTTTTTTTAATTTTTCATGCATAGAAGTATGCATAAAGGAAAAATTTTATATCAAAAGTGATACTTTTATCATTTTTAATTTTCATGCATAGAAGTATGCATAAAGGATAATTTTTTATATTAAAAGTGTTATTTTTATCATTTTTAATTTTCATGCATAGAAGGATGCATAAAGGAAAATTTTTTATATCAAAAGTGTTACTTTTATCATTTTTAATTTTCATACATAGAAGTATGCATAAAGGATAATTTTTTTATATCAAAAGTGTTACTTTTATCATATTGGATTTCATGCATAGAGGTATGCATAAAAGTTGAATATTTTATTATAAAAGTGTTACTTTTAGCATAATTGAATTTCATGCATAGAGGTATGCATAAAAGATATGGGAAGTGATAAGATATGATAAGATGCATGTGGATGTGGATGTGGATGTATGAATGTGGATGTATGGATGTGAATGTGGATGTGGATGTGGATGTATGAATGTGGATGTATGGATGTGGATGTGGATGTATGAATGTGGATGTATGGATGTGAATGTGGATGTGGATGTGGATGTATGAATGTGGATGTATGGATGTATGAATGTGGATGTATGGATGTGAATGAGGATGTAGATGTGGATGCATGGATGTAAATGTGGATGTGGATGTATGGATGTATGCATGTAGATGTGGATGCATGAATGTGGATGTATGGACGTGAATGAGGATATAGATGTGGATGTATGGATGTGAATGTACATGTAGATAAAGATGTATATATGTGAATGGGAATGTGGATGTGGATGTATGTATGCATGTGGATGTGGATATGGATGTGTATGTATGAATGTGGATATGGGATGTGGATGTATAAATGAGGATGTGAAAATGGAGATAAGCATGTAGATGTGGATGCATGAATGTGGATGTATGGATGTGAATGAGGATATAGATGTGGATGTATGGATGTGAATGTGCATGTAGATATGGATGTATATATGTGAATGGGAATGTGGATGTGGATGTATGTATGCATGTGGATGTGGATATGGATGTGTATGTATGAATGTGGATATGGGATGTGGATGTATAAATGAGGATGTGAAAATGGAGATAAGCATGTAGATGTGGATGCATGAATGTGGATGTATGGATGTGAATGAGGATATAGATGTGGATGTATGGATGTGAATGTGCATGTAGATATGGATGTATATATGTGAATGGGAATGTGGATGTGGATGTATGTATGCATGTGGATGTGGATATGGATGTGTATGTATGAATGTGGATATGGGATGTGGATGTATAAATGAGGATGTGAAAATGGAGATAAGCATGTAGATGTGGATGTATGGATGTGAATGTGCATGTAGATATGGATGTATAGATGTGAATGAGAATGTGGATGTGGATGTGGATGTATGTATGTATGTATGTGGATGTGGATGTATGAATGAGGACGTGATAATGAATGTATGCATGTGGATGTGGATATGGATGTGTATGTATGAATGCGGATATGGATATGGATATGGATGTGTATGTATGAATGTGGATATGGGATGTGGATGTATAAATGAGGATGTGAAAATGGAGATAAGCATGTAGATGTGGATGTATGGATGTGAATGTGGATGTGGATGTGGATATGGATGTGAATATATGATATGTGATGTGAAGGAATCTGAAGTGAAGAGATGGAAAATGATATGATTGGATGAGTACACATATAAATGAAATGTGGAATAAGTAATGTGGATTGCATGAGGGATAATGTGGAAAAATGAGAGTTAATATAGAAATTGTATTTGTAAACTGTTTGTAAATGCTGTTTGTAAATGGCTGTTTTATGTCAAGAATGCTGGGAAAGCATTTTGACCGTCTTGTGATTAAGGTCATGGATACCTAACTGATAAAGTTGCAACTGCTGACGGAGAGTCAATGGAGGACGTCTCGCGTAGCAAGGTCGGCCGAGGTCTTGACCAGCCTCGGTTCGATTAAAATGGTGAGCTTCCGGTACGGTGGATGAGGGACCAAGGAAGCGGCCTATGAGTGAAGCGCTAGGTCACCTGCGAAGGATCCTAGAGGGTGCTGACCATACGGTGCTCGGGCTCTGGGTCGCCCAGGATACCCACGCGTGCGTCGAGGAAGATATTGGAACAAGGAGTAAGAGTTGTTTTCTGGAACCGGGCATGGATCTGGTTGACTGACCTTGCTGGTCCTCAACGGATGAGTCCATGGCTCTTTTATATGGATCTGTTGGTTGATCTTGCTGATCTTCAATGAGAGTCCATCTTGATAAGTGATTATATTGTTGAGTATTATGGGCTAGGAACTATTGAAAAGGCCCCTGTGTGGACAGGTGGTGAGCGTTCTAGTTGCCAATGATGCCCTAGATACTCTGATGAAGGAATGATGGGAAATTATGAATCAACTGGATAATTTGGGAGATTGTGATCAGTGGTACTATGGTTTCATTAAAGGATTGTTTTAAAGTTAGCTGATGCTAAGAAAAAGGCAATTTTCATATTGGGTGTGTAAGTGGTGTGGCTAGTTTTATGTTTGCATGAAATTCCGGCTAGGGAGCCTTGGAACTCTTTTCCTTGGTACCCGGGACAAAACCTAACCAAATTCCAAATTGGATCCCATCACTACAGTGGTTGGGCGGTTGGCTAACCCATGGGATTAGATGGGGTTAGGCTGGACTGATGGATCCGTAAATCGAGACTCAATTTCTGTTATTACGATAGATAAAGTAAATCCCGGATAGTAATTGTTCTATGGATAGGAATCAACGGCTGTGCCTCCTTGGTGGGGAAAAAAGCGTTGATCCCAATGATCCAAGTGCAAGTTTCTTCCTTGATCTGACCAAGTATCTTTATAGATGCAGTCGGATCTATTTGATCAGTAAGAGTTTTGACTACGTTAGAGTAAAAATTATCCTGGTGGAATCGCCCGTGCTTTCCGGATAAGGGAAGTTTTTCCGGGTCTGGTTTTGGAAAAACCGACGGATTAGTCTTTTGTCCGGATATCCGTGGGACGAGGCCCCGAGTGTGGGACCCTGCCTTGCGCAAGAAGTGCTACTTCCGCTGCTAGTACCCCGAATCCGTTGCGCGGTGGGAACAGGGATCTCACAGTTCCAATCTTTAAACTCTTTCACATCTGCAGCAGTCGGATTTATGTCCGGTATCTCTGGTGCCTCTTCATGCTCACCTTCTATGTAGTCCCAATAGACCTTTCCCATCAGGAAATTCGTCAACCTAAACCTCCAAGCATGGAAGTTATTCTTATCAAGCTTCTCAGCCACAATCTGGGTTATGCCATCATTTGACATCTTGCCAGACAAACAATTTTACCAGAAATAGCACTCTGATTTGTCCTACACAAACTGCTGTATTTCTGCAGCGGTACTGTAGTACACTCAAATGTCACAAATAGTGACCTCAATGTGCATACATACACCCAATGGTAACTGTTAACCTCCTTGCAGCAGCACACACAGTGTCTGCACAGCCAATCTGTCTTCCTGTGGTTCTTAAAACAGAGTTCTACAGAGAATCGATGACTTACCCGCAGTGCTCGAAATCGCCTACTTTCTGAAAAACGGAGGTGTAGACGCGATCGAAACGCATTTTCAGCCCAAAAAATGGAGTCCGATAGGACAGTATAGTTGCCCTATAGCTTCTCCTGCGAAGAAAGCTCCTCAATCAGAGATCATTTGCCGGTGCCTCCCGTAGAGCTCCCAACAAGGGTGTAGTCACCAACACAAATAGGGAAGAGTAGTTGAAGCTGTTACCCTCGTACCGCTTCCTATGGTTCTCTTGCTTTTGCAGCCCTTAGCATGAACCAGGCTCTGATACCATGAAAAGATGTAGGGGGGAAGAGAGCTTGAGCTCTTGCAAGCACACACACACTCACAAAACCCTAATAGAGAACACACAAGGTGAGAGGTTGTAAATCTTCTTCTTCTTCACTCAACACTCAACACACCATATACAAGATAAGAGTACACACAATATGAAAGGTACTCAACCAATACATACAAGGGTTCTCTATAGTGTGAACCCAACTAAATGAGCTGGCGCTATAACTATGCCAGTCTCTAGAATGACTGTCACACAGCCTGTCATCCCACTGGCCGCATATCACCCAAGATCTCACCAACCATGCCAGTGGTATAAGTGTGGGGCCTATCCCCTAGGCAGGTCATCAGTGTCTACCACCTCACTAGATGAGCTCGATATCTCAACAAATACCATCATGTCTAGGCCTCAAGCAAGTCAGGGATTCCATGCAATTGCGGTACTTCCATTTGAAGACCCAATTACTATTTATGAATTTCAGTCTGAATAACAATTTGTATGAATCATGTCTAGGCCTCAAGCAAGTCAGGGATTCCATGCAATTGCGGTACTTCCATTTGAAGACCCAATTACTATTTATGAATTTCAGTCTGAATAACAATTTATATGAATTTTATCACACAATTATAATTTTTTACTGCTTCTTCATAAATTTTTGACATTTTTGGCTACTCGGTTGATCCTCATTAGTAGTCAATTTGCTTTGATACTAGCTGTAAGATCCATGTCCCCATTCAGGGGTGCTAAGAGCGGAAGTAGCACTTCTTGGGACGGGGCAAGGTCCCACACTCGGGGCCTTGCCCATGGATATCCGGAGAAGAGACTAATCCATCGGTTCTTCCAAAACCAAACCTGTAAAAACTTCCCTTGCCCGGAAAGCACGACCGACTCCTCCAGGATAAATTTTTCTCTAGCGTAGTCAAAAGCCTTAACTAACTGAACTGATCTGACCGAACCCGTAAGTCCCATTGTCAGATCAGGAAAAAGATTGCACTTGGATCATAGAGATCAATGCTTTTTTCCTCATTGAGAGGCACAGCCGTTGATTCTTTTCCATAGAACAATTTTTGTTCGGGATTTACTTCATCTATCGTACCATAATAGAATTGAGTCTCAGTTTAGGGATCCATCAGTCCAGCCTAACCCCATCTAGTCCCGTGGGTTAGCCAACCACCCAAACCATTGTAGTAGTGATGGGATCCAATTAAGAATTTGGTTAGGTTTTGTCCCGAGTAGTACCAGGGAAAAGAGTTCCCAGGCCCCCTAGTCATGCAAACTTAAAACTAGTCACACCACTTACACACCAAATATGAAATTGCCTTTTTCATAGAATCGGCTATCTTTAAAAAAAAATCTTTTAATGAAACCATTGTGTCACTGATCATAATCCTCAAAATCTCCAGTTGAATCCTTATTTCCAATCATTCCTTCATCAGTGTATCTATGGCATCATTGGCAACTAGAACGCTCACCCCCATTGTGTCACTGATCATAATCCTCAAAATCTCCAGTTGAATCCTTATTTCCAATCATTCCTTCATCAGTGTATCTATGGCATCATTGGCAACTAGAACGCTACCTGTCCACTCAGGGGCCTTTTCGATAGTTCCTAGCTCATAGTAACCGGTAATATATTCACACATCAAAATGGAATCTTTGTTGAAGATCAGCAAGATCAATCAATGGATCCATATAAAAGAGCCATGGACTCATCCGTTTGAGGACCAGCAAGGTCAATCAACCAAATCCATGCCCAAATTCAGAAAACAACTCTTACTCCTTATTCCAATATCTTCCATGACAGACACAACACCCTCTAGGATCCTTTGCAGGTGACCTAGCGCTTCACTCATCATAGGCCACTTCCTTGGTCCCTCATCCAACATACCGGAAGCTCACCATTATAATCAAACCGAGGCTAGTCAAGACCTCGGTCAACCTTGCCATGCGAGATGTCCTCCATTGACTCTCCGTCAGCTGTTGCAACTATCAGATTAGGTCTCCATGACCTCATTCACAAGACGGTCAAAATGCTTCTCCAGCATTCTTGACATAAAATAGTCATTTAAAAACAGTTCAAAAATACAGTTTCTATAACGAACTCTCGTCTTTCCACACTGCTCCACATCAACCCACATTATTTAATTCCACAACCATTTCATAAGGATTCCTATTCTCATTCAATCACATCATTTTTCATCTCATCATATCTTTCCTCAATTTATCCTCATCAGATCTCATCCACTCGCATCTACCCATATCCACGTCTCCTCACATCACATTCATTCACATCTTATCCATTCAGACCACATCACATTCACTCACATCTCATCCATTCTTCAGACCACATCACATTCACTCACATCACATCCATTTAGAGCACATCACATTCACTCACATCACATCTCATTCATTTTACCTCACGTCTCATTCATTCACATCTATCCCGATTCACATCCCATCACATCACATTCATTCATATCCATCACATTTACATTCTTTCATATCCATCACATTCATTCTCATCACCATTTAATCACATCACTTCTATCCACATCATATCTTATCCATACACATCTCATCTCATTTATCCACATCCATCCAATCGTTCACATGTATGACTACTCGCATCTATCCATACATTCGTATTTATAACTTCAAATCCACATATATTCATGTCACATCTCATCTCTTTACATCGCATCACATTCTTTCACATACACATCTATATCTATTTTTTTCACATACATCCACATCCATTCTTCCACATATTCATTCACATCCATTCTTCGCATACACATTCACATCCATTCCTCACATACACATTCACATCCTTTATTATCACATACATTCACTCACATCTCATATCATTCATTTACATTCTGATTCACATGACATCACATCTCATCCATTCATTCACATTTATCTGATTCGCATCACATCCCATCACATCTATTCATCTCATATTCTCATCACTTCTATTCACATCACATCTATCCAATTATCTATCTGATTCGCATCACATCTATTCATCTCATATTCTCATCACTTCTATTCACATCACATCTATCCAATCATATTCTCATCACTTCTATTCACATCACATCTATCCAATCATCTATCTGATTTGCATCACATCTCATCACATCTATTCATCTCATATTCTCATCACTTCTATTCACATCACATCTATCCAATCATCTATCTGATTTGCATCACATCTCATCACTTCTATTCGCATCACATCTCATCACATCTATTCATCTCATATTCTCATCACTTCTATTCACATCACATCTATCCAATCATCTATCTGATTCACATCTTATCTCATCACATCTATTCACTTCACATCTCATCACCTCTTTTCATAGAATTTAAGAGGATCTTAATTTTTTAAAATAAAGATTCTTTACGCATCTGTTTATGCATAATTCAAATTTAAGAAAAATAACACTTTTGAAATAAAATTAAATCCTTTATGCATCTCTCTATACATAAATTTGATTTTGATGAGAATGACACTTTTGAAATAAAAATAAATCGTTTATGCATCTTTCTATGCATAAGTTCAATTTTAATGAGAATGACACTTTTGAAATAAACATAAATCTTTTATACATAAATTCAATTTTAATGAGAATGACTATGCATCTTCTTATGCATAAATTTAATTTTAATGAAAATAACACATTTAAAATAAAAATAAAACTTTTATGCATCCTTCCTATGCATAAATTCAATTTTAATGAGAATAGTGTTGGAGCTCTATATATGGCTCACTCTACCTAACTTGGTCTCACCTATATATATGTATCTTGTCCTCAATATGAATCAGTCTTTGGGAGCGTACATGATGTGTCTCTTGTCTCATCTCTTTCTCTCTACATTTCAACATGGTATCAGAGCATCTATGAGGGAAGCATCTATGTCTTCTTGTTAAATTCATGATTATAATTTCATGTCTTACAAGATTGTTCTTTGATTATGTGTTGTCTACATGATTTTATAGCTTAACTTGTTGTAATTAGAGTTGTTTCTTAATCGCGTCCGTAGATTGTATTGTGCTGGTGAATCCTATCAAAAAAGTTTGTCAAACGGAGTTGTGAGTCAAAAGTTATGACAGTTCAGGCAAACTGCATCTGTAAAACAGCAAAACAGGTTCTTTGTGTGAGCACACAGGTTTCGTCTTCATCAAGTGTCTTTGTGAGCACACAGGTTTCGTCTTCGTCAAGCGTTTTTAGCAACCCGCCCAAATCTAGCTTCTTCGTCAAGCGTTTTTAGCAAACCGCCAAATCTAGCTTTTTCGTCAAGCGTCTACCAATGAATCTTGCGTCCCACGTCTCGGATTTTGCTATTTTTAGCAAAGCGACCAATCTGGCTTTTTCATCCAGCGTCTACCAATGAATCTTGTGTCCCACGTCTCGCTATTTTGAGGACTCTTTTCTTATTGACGTCTCTTATCTCTTGCAGTCGTCCTTGTCTATGGTGTGCAAATTTTGTGATTTTATCTTATACGTCTTCTCACAGATAGATATGGCTATGACTGTTCTCGTCAATGGTTTTCCTTCTGGCCAACGTTCTATTCCTTCTTTTCAAGGCCAAGGGTTTCCCGGTTGGAAAGCAAAGATGCTGTTAATTCTTGAAGGCGATGAGCTCTCAGATGTTGTTATTGGCAATTCTCTATGTCCGTCTCAGCCTATTATTCCGAATTCTGACAACGTTCTTATCACGGAAGGCCCTGTTTTTGATGCATGGCGTCTTGCTTATATGAATTGGCAGAGGCGTGATATAGCAGCTCGTCGGTATATTCTTTCTGCTCTTAGTGATTCTCTCATGCTTGATGTGTATGACTTTCCTACTTCCCATGACGTATGGGAGTATCTTATAGCAAATTTTCAGAAAAAGTCTGTTACAGAAACACTTTATTTGAGAGGTTTGCTTTCAAAGTTACAGTATGAAGTTGGTACTGCTATGACGGGACATATTGATTCTTTCAAATCTATTATTAATCAACTTGTTGCTGCGGGTGATCCTGTTCCACGAAAGCAACTTATTACAATTCTTCTTGATACAATAAAGGATCCGTCTTATGACAACATTGTTACCATTCTTTCTAACAAGGACGGTCTTGATTTTGACCAAACTTGCATATCTTTGATTGAGTATTCTCAACGTCAACAACGACGTAGTGTTGGTCATGATGCAGTTATGTTTTCACAACAAGAGGATCCTGAGTCACAACAGTTGGAACGGGCCTTTAATGTGCGAAGGCGTTCTTTTCAACGAGGCAACCGTAGAGGTGGTCGTCGTGGTGGTAGTTTCTCTCGTCTCAAGTTTCCTAACAAGCATTGTTCTTACTGCAATAGGAATGGTCATACTGAAGATGACTGTTGGGCACGTCAATATGATGAAGAACACAACATTACCACAAAACAACCACGTTTATCTAGAGATTCTTCTTCTTGTGATTATTGTGGAAAATCTGATCATCCCTCTTCCATGTGCTTTAAGCATCGATTTGATGTAGATCGAAATCGAGCATATGCAGCCGAGCATCATGATAATGTTATGCCTGAAACAAGTTGTGTTTTATGTTCAGTTCCCCCAGACAGAATACTTCATGTACGTGATGGTTCACTTTTCATTATTGATTCTGGTGCTACAGGAAATATGACATATGAATCTAAGTGGCTACATAACTATCATTCTTTACCTGTTAAGCGTGTTGTTTATCTTGCTGATGATACAACTTGCCAAGTCAAGGGCATTGGAGATTTATATCTTGGCACCTTATCTTCTTCAACTCGAGTTTTACGAGGGGTTTTACATGTCCCAGAACTTCAACGTAATCTTCTTTCAGTTGCAAGACTTGTTGATCTTGGTTTGTTTGTTGGATTCGACCACACCAAATGCCGCATTGAGAAAGATGGACAGATTATTGCTACTGCTTCTCGTAATGGCAATTTGTTTGAGCTCTCTCTTAATGATGCTGTAGCAAATGTTGTCACTGCTCCAGGGGATCATGATTGCAAGATATGGCATCATCGCTTTGTTCATGCTGATTTCTCAAAGCTTCTTAGTCTTCATCGTCAAGGTCTTGTACGCGGAATGGATCTTAAAGCTCATCCTCATATGGGAATCTGTGAGTTTTGTGCTCTTGGCAAACACAATCGTAAACCCTTTCCTCTCTCGAATTCAGTTCATTCTCATGATTTGTTGGATCTTGTTCATACCGACATTTGTGGACCTTTGCCTCCATCGAGAACACAACATCGTTATTTCATTACGTTTATTGATGATTACTCACGGTATACAGTTGTTTTCTTGCTTCAACAAAAATCTGAGGCGTTATCTGTTTTTAAGCAATTTCACAAGGCTACCGAACTTCAAACTGGACGTCGCCTCAAGAAACTTCGCAGCGATAATGGTGGAGAATATGTCTCGTGAGTTTGAGAGTTATTGTACGGACCATGGTATTCATCATGAACATACAATTCCATATTCACCTCAACAGAACGGTGTTGCTGAACGTAAGAATCGCACTATTATCAATGCTATACGATGTATGCTGATTCATTCTGGGTTATCTCGTGCCTTCTGGAGTGAAGCTCTCTTGACAGTAGTCTTTGTTTAGAATCATCTTCCTACTACTGCTCCTTCTGGTAAGATACCCATCACAGCATGGACAGGTGAAATTCCTTCTGTATCTCATTTTCGAACCTTTGGATGTATTGCTTACATTCATGTTCCTAAAGAAACACGAGCAAAGCTTGATGCTCCTGGCCTTAAAGTTATTTTTATTGGGTATTCTGACACTTCCAAAGGCTACAAATTCTATGACCCATCCTCCAAGAAAGTGCTTGTGAATCGTGATGCTATTTTCAATGAACAGCTTATGGGCGGTACATGGTCCATGGATGATTCTGATGATACTAAATCTTTGCTTCAAGCTTTTCCATTCTTGTGTGATGATGAATCTTCTTCTATAGAGCAAATTTCCTCTTCACAACCATCTAAAGAGCAACTTTCCTCTTCACAACCATTGATTCCGAATGCTGTCATTGATGATGTTGACATTTTTATTGATCTGCCTATTGATTTTGAGCATGGTTCTTGTCATGTTTATGATGAAGATTTTGAGGCTAATGTTTTCTCTACTTCTGAAGATCCAGCCACGTACAGTGATGCTATATGTTCTCCACAAAAGGATCAATGGTAAGAGGCTATGGAAGCAGAGTATGATTCTCTTATCTCTAAAGGTACATGGATACTCACTGAGCTACCTCCTGGCCGTACTGCCATTAAGTGTAAGTGGGTATATAAGACAAAATTTAAAGCAGATGGATCCTTTGACAAATTCAAGGCACGTTTAGTTGCCAAAGGTTATTCTCAAGTTGCTGGCGTTGATTATCACGAAACCTTTTCACCAGTTGTTCGCATTACTAGTATTCGGGTTTTATTGGCATTTGCTGTTCAATTTGACTTAGAAATTCATCAGATGGACGTGCGCACAGCTTTCTTGAATGGAGATTTGAATGAAGAAATTCACATGGAGCAGCCAGAAGGATTTGTTATTGCAGGGAAGGAAGATCTTGTTGCTCGTCTTCATAGGGCTTTATATGGTCTTAAACAAGCTTCACAGGCCTGGTACATCAAGTTTGATCTTTTTCTTACCTCCCATGGTTTTCTCTCTTGCTCTTCTGATCCCAACTTATTTACCAAACACCAAAATGGTAGTTTTGTAATCCTTGCCCTTTATGTGGATGATACAATCCTTGTTTCCAATGATTTGGGATTTCTACACCAAAGTAAGCAGTTGTTATCTTCGGCATTTGATATGGTGGATCTTGGAGAGCTTCACTCGTGTCTTGGCATTCAGATTCAAAGGGATCGCAGTAAAGGTATTTTATTACTTCGACAGTCAAAGTTTATTGAAGATACTATTAAGAAGTTTGGTTTGGAATCTGCACATTCAGCAACTACTCCTTGTCTTGCGAGTTCCATGAAAAACACTTCTGATGGTGGTGGCCAGCTTGTTACAAATCAACCATATGCTAATTTGGTTGGATGTCTTCAAGTTGTTGGTTTGAACACTCGTCCTGACATTTTGTTTATTGCTAACTATCTCGGGCAACACCTTGCATGTCCTTCTCTTAAGCATTGGTCTTCAGCAAAGCGTGTGTTGAAATACTTGAAAGGCACTATAGATTATGGTTTGGTTTATCAACGACAATTCACATCCGACTCCATTCCATCTCTTTCTCTTTTGGGTTACACAGATGCAGATTGGGCCAGCTCACATTTATCTATGCGATCTACTAGTGGCAATTGTTTCTTCATTAATGGTTGTCTTATTTCTTGGACCAGCAAGAAACAACGTTGTGTTGCAGTTTCTACAACCGAATCTGAATATGTTGCGGCATCACTTGCAGCTCGTGAACTCATTTGGCTTCGACAAGTGTTGACAGATATCGGCCATTCTCCTCTTTCTAGTACACCCTTGCGGTGTGATAATCAGAGTGCTATTAGTCTTGCAAAAGACTATGTCCAACATAACAAGTCAAAACATATTGCTGTGCATTACCATTATGTTCGATACGAAGTACGCAAAGGCACTATCATGATTGAACATTGTCCAAGTGACCAGATGATTGCAGATATTCTTACCAAAGGTCTCAATGAGTCACGCTTCATTCTCTTGCGCTCAAAGCTTGGAGTTGCCTCGGGCTCACTCTTTCTAGATTAGGCTCTTTACTCTTATGGTAGCTTTGTACATATATCGTTGTAATCTTCTAGACACCATGCACTTTGCACATTCCACAATTGCTCACTATGACCTCTTGGTCCTTTTGTATATTTGTACATAGATGCACAATGCACTTTCACATCATTACTTCTAGTTCATATTTTCACATTTGTATAGGGGCTTGGGTTTTTCCCTTGTACTCCCCAAGGGTTTTTTCATCCATAGCTAGAGACCCTTGTTTGAGTGGGGGTGTTGGAGCTCTATATATGGCTCACTCTACCTAACTTGGTCTCACCTATATATATGTATCTTGTCCTCAATATGAATCAGTCTTTGGGAGCGTACATGATGTGTCTCTTGTCTCGTCTCTTTCTCTCTACATTTCAACAAATAGAACTTTTGATATAAAAATAAATCTTTTAGAATGCACAAACGAAGGGAATCACTCTTTTAGAATAATCTAATGATAAACTTTAGTTCCATAAAATTTAAGAAAATTTTGCCATAACCTCCTTTGTTTGGCTGACCATTTCTCAATTTTAACATTTAATTTATGACTTGAATTAATCCAATTTGAATTCTAATATCTCTAATCTACTCCATTTTCTAAAAATTAAGAGGATAAACAATTAAAAGAGTTTAATCAATCATTTAATTAAACTTTCTAGGATTAAGAAGGGCTGAATTATAAAGAAGAGAAGGGGGTGGCCTTTCCATCAAGGCATAGCATGAGATTTTAATTCAAACATTTACAAAACATAAAATTTAAGAAAACCATAGATTCAATAAGTAAGAATTAAGCTTACAATGTGGAGTTTGTAAGCTTTCCTTTAGCTTGAGGGATTGAGGGTTCTATTCTTGTTTGCAACAAGAGTGGCCACCAGTTCTTTTGGAGAGGATTTAGTAAAAAACAATTGAATTATCAAGTGAATTCAATGTATTTGACTATGTGGAGGAGTAGAGTAATAGTGCATAAACACTATTCAGCTTTTACAAAGGGGGAGGCTTTTATTTATAGGAAAAAGTGAGCCTCTAACAAAGCAAACTGATTCTAGAATTTTCCAAATCAGTTTGGTCATTTTTTGACCATTTTTAGGTCAGTTTAGCTTACTTTTTGGATCTAGTTGAAACTAGAGAGAGGAGAGATGAAAATATCTCATTATTTGTGAGTTTAAAACTCATCCACACATGTGAAATAGGCACCTCCTTCATGAGGGGAATTCCCCACACTGAGGTGTCAAAAATGCATCATTTCCTCTAAATATCTCTTCTTTTTTGACTAATAAACCTTGTCCCTAGTCAACTCTTCATCTTATGTGACTATTTACTCATTTTTGGGAGATTTTCTTTTATTCTTCAATTTATCTCCTCCCTACATTTGGATTAATCTTATTGGTCCATAGGAACCTTAATTTAAAATTTTTAAAAAATCTGGACCCTCAGGATAAGGTCCTTTTTACCTATTTTTAATTAATTCCAATTGCACATTGGAAAGTTTGTTTTGAATTTTTGTTTTTGGGAAAAACATTTTAAACACTAGGAGGATTTTTATATCAAGAAATATCTCAATTTTGAATTATCTCCCTCTAGACATTTTCTCTCTCTAGGCCAAAATAGTAAACAGGCTCTTTCTTTTATTTCAAAGAGGGGAATAATTATAAGATCAAAAGGGAGGGTTCTTACACCTGTACACCTCAAAAGCTGGAGGGAGGAATCTTACATAAAGGATGGAAATAGGGAATATTGTGCATAGATGAATGTCTAGGGGATTGGCATAGTGGGTAATAGTCAATAAAGTTAGATATTAGAGGGAATATGGAAATGAATGATCACTATAATAGTCTAGGGGATTGGCATAGTGGATAATAGTCTCAATAAAGTTAGCGTTATAGGGAACATGGAAATGAATGATCACTATAATAGTCTAGGGGATTGGCATAGTGGGTAATAGTCTCAAAAAAGCGAGATGTTAGAGGGAATATGAAAATGAATGATCACTATAATGAATAATAGTGTGGGGAATATATAGAATAGTGTTGATAAAGGATGGCTCTACTAAGGTTTAGTGTGAATAAGATCACTCCTCCACAATGACACTACTATTATAGTCAAACTATTTATAATAGTTTTGACTATAGGCTTTAAATAGTGAGTGTATAGGGAAAGAAATAGTGAGGGGATAATAGGCTAAAGTGAGGAATATAGTGTACATTTGTGAATGAATTTTAAATGAAATTTGTGAGGACTATAGTATACATTTGTGAATGAATTTTAAATAAAATTTGTGAGGACTATAGTGTACATTTGTGAAAGAATTTTAAGTGAAATTCGGGAGGACTATAGTGTACATTCGTGAAAGAATTTTAAATGAAATTGGAATAAGAAAAGGGATATAGTGATCACTATAGTGATAGAATAATGAAGGGTTAGGGACAAAATAATGTGTAGACTAATCTAAGTACTTAGAATATTTTTTTGGATAATGTGTACAATAGTCTAAGTACTTAGAATTATTTTTTGGATGTTTTTAATATGTTGACATATGGAAGATATAACATTATGGATGTGTTTTGGATGCAACAATGTATTATCCATAACTAAAAAAATAAAAAGTGTGATATTTAGGGTGTTATTAACTCTTGATCACTTCATTACCAAACTGTGTGCCCCCATCACTGACCAATTCAATTGGGAAACCAAACCACACATAATCACATTCTCATGGAGTTATTACTCTTGCACCATTGGTCCTTATTGCTTTGGCCTTTAATTATTTGATAAAATAAGTGTATCAAATATCTCAATATACTGAACATGATTTCCTACTCCATCAAACATAGCCATGAGCTTGGAAATTTCCACTGAGGTGGTTTTAAGTGGCTTTGAAAAGTTCTATGCATTGGAAAATCATTGTGCAACCCCCCTTCCTAGAGTTATCAACATGGAAAAAACTAAGGGGGGGAGAGAGGGTTGGGGAGTTTGAACTTTGTATCATGCAAAAGACATGTGGTTGGTGGGATCCGGGTTACTGTGGGTCTGGTGGTGAAACTTGGTGGTGCACTCATAGTGTTCGTTCAATGTGGGTGTGAGAGCCTTGCCTTAAAGGATAAGGATATGAGGTGATAAGGGTCTCTTTGTAAGCATGCATAGGGAAGTTCATGCCTCCTAAACTAGCCATAACGCTGTTGTAAAAGTTTTCTCTATTGAGGTGTTTACTTAGTAGGACAAGAGAACTAATTTGCATGCAAATAGCCTCTTAGGAACCTTGCAGATAGCAGGATAAGAGAGACTAATTTACGTACAAAAGAGCCTCTTAGGGATTATTAATCCTAGTTAGGATTAATAGTTATGCTCCTCCATTTGAGGACATTAATAAGTGTCATGCAAAGGCACTATAAAAGTTGTAACATTATGAGATATTGGCCACCAAAGGCCTTATTTAGTAAGTTTTGGGTGCCCAAGTGTGAATAAGGGTCAATTTTATATAAGGTATTTTCTCATAATGAATGGACACAATCCTCCTTTGTGCTATGAGAGTTCTTGCCTTGTCTTGAGAGAGAGTGTGAGAGAGTGCTCTAGTACATGTGCCTTCTCTATGCTTGTATGCATGCATGCTTGTGTAGAGAAGTGAGAGAGAGAGATTGCCTTGCGTGGTGGTGTGAGCGATTCTACGGTGACAACATGGAGGTGAACCTTGGCAGATTGGAGATTCTTGAAGTGAGCTTGGAGACCTCAAGGGCCATGAGATTGAAGCATTGTGTTTATTACTTCTTACAAAGGTGAATGCATTGAGTTCCTTCTTTGGAGGTATGGTAGCCCATAGAATTTTTGGCACCGTTGTTGGGGAAACACCCTTTTTTCTTACGTCCTCCTTGAGTTTCAGCTCCCACTATACAAGTTTCATCATTGCCTTTGCATTCTCGAAGTGCATTGTGTATGGAATGAATGGAAGTGAAGGTTTGAGTGGAAGTGAAGGTTTGTGAGAAATTGCTTATTTTTGTTGTGTGGGTGAGTACTGGGGTGATCCTAGAGGAAAGCTACACCATTTTTTCCTTTCAATTTTAATATTTGTATCACTAATTTCATGAATGTGAACGAGCAGGGTGATACTTTGTTTTTGTTTCTTCAAAAAATCCACAAATATCACAACCATTGGTTGTGTTTTGAACTCACATTACATTCCTTATGTCTAGCACAATCATTGTGGACCATTTGGATAGGTAATTTGCACCCAAACTCCTCCATGTTGACACGGAAACTTCACACATGAAATTGCAGGAAAACAGTTCATGACGTAAACTACTTCCTACTATCTCACGACATGAATCGCTCCCTCAATTAGCGTTGCAAATCACGAGATTACCTTGCTAAAAATAGGTCATCTATCCTAACATCTCTGACACAACGGGTCCGACAAAATTACAATCTATGAACTAGCAGATAATGCTTCATGGCATGAAATAGTATATAGTTCATGACGTAAACAATTTAGATCTCAAGACGTGAATGATTCTTTGACATCTCATGGCATGAACCAATTATATCTCACAACGTGAACAACGTAGCTTTTCACGGCATGAATTGTTTACCATTTCATGATGTGAATTGCTTTTGCAGCTTCACGACATAACCAGATTTAGTTTATGAACCCCGTATTGTCAGATTAAGGTTAGGGGAGTACCTTGATTAAGCATGTTGAGACTAGTAAAATTAGATGAAAGTAACGTTGATTTGTAAATCTGAAGTAATCTTCGAGCATGTGAGAGTGCAGAAACTAGTTCACAAGATGTGTAAGATTCCTCCCTCTAGCTTTTGAGGTGTAAAGGTGTAAGAACCTCTCCTTTTGTTCTTGAAATAATTTCCCTCTCTGAAATAGAAGAAAGATCTTGTTTTACCTTGTTTTGGCCTAGAGAGAGAAAATGTCTAGAGAGAGACAATCCAAAATAAAGATATCTTTGGATATAAAAATCCTCCTAGTATCTAAAATAGATTCCCCTGAAACAGAAATTCAAAAAGAACTTTCCAATGTGTATTTGGAATTAATTGAAAATGTGTATAAAGGACCTTAGCCTAAGGGTCTACATTTTTAGAAATTTTTAGATTATGGTCCAATTAAGGTTCCAATGGGCCAATTGGATTAATCCAAGTGTTGGGATGAGATAAATCCAAAGAATAAAAGATAATAGCCAAAAATGAGTAGATTCTCACATAAGATGAAGAGTTGACTGAGTACAAGTTTTATTAGTTAAAAACTATGAGGTATTACTAAAAAAATGAGATATTTTGGATTAATGATGCATTTTTGACACCTTGGTAAGGAGGGGGGAGCCACTTGAGGTAGGCGCCAATTTCACACGTGTGGATGAGTTTTTAATTCAAAAAATTGTGATATTTTTATCTCTCCTCTCTCCTGGATCAAACCAAATCAAAAGGGAGCCAAACTAGGTCCAAATCTTGTCTAAATTCAGCCAAACTGAGCCTAGAAAATTCTAGAACCCAGTTGGACTTGGTTAGAGGTCTCCCTCACCTATAAATAGATCCTTAGTCTTTTGTAAAAAAATCTTTGAACTATACCATGCCAATATTACATTAAAATAATGATATTTTCTATTATCCCTTAAAAATCCTCTACATTTTGGAGAAATTGGAGTTTCTCTCTCTCTCTCTCTCTCTCTCAACCTCCCTTGGAGCTTTCCTCTCAACATACTAACCAATTGATTGGTTGGGGGCTTCTTATAAGATAGAGAAGCAAGAAAAATCAAGTGGTACTAAGGTGTAATTTCATGATTTTCTTCTCTATTCTCAATGATTTCACTTCTCAACCCCTCTCAAGCTTGAGAAGTTTCTAAATTGAGTGTTTATAATGCAAATCAAGCTTTTCTTAAGTGTTGTAATGAATAATTAAAAAAAGTTTGCATTTATGCTTAATTTATCTCTCTCTCCCCCAAAGAATGGTCATTCCTATGACCAATTCTCTATTCAAATGATGCTTCTTATGGAGAAATTCTCAATTCACAAATCAAACACTAGGCTTGTGAAGCTAGAGGTTAAGAAAATGGTTTTTTATACTTTTATACTTATAAATTATGGTAATCTTAGGATTAAATCCATAAAATGGATTTAAGACTAAAATATAGTTATACTATCATAATTATATTACTAAGTCTTATTCTTTTAAAAAAAAGTAAAAATTATCAATAATAGCAACCGAGTTATGGTAAAATTTTTAAGAAATTAATACATAAAACCATTCTTATGCATAACGTGAAAAGAGGACTTCCTACCTTATTCCAGGATTAGTCATCCTATGTTAAAAGAATGATTTTCATCACATTCAATGGTAAACTCAATTTTAAGGTTTATGCATAATTAAATAATTAAGAAAAGAGAAAATTATAGTAATGGCAAAATTTTTATAAAAATTATGCATAAAATAATCTCATTCAAAGCATAAAAAGAGGACTTCCTACCATATTCTAGGAATTATCATCCTAGATTAATTGAAAGAATTTCATTACAATCATGGAGAAATTAAATTTTAATATTGTGCATAATGGATAAATTTTTATATCAAAAGTGTTATTTTTATCATTTTTAATTTTCATGCATAGAAGTATGCATAAAGGAAAATTTTTATATCAAAAGTGTTACTTTTATCATTTTTAATTTTCATGCATAGAAGTATGCATAAAAGATAATTTTTTATATTAAAAGTGTTACTTTTACCATTTTCAATTTTCATGCATAGAAGTATGCATAAAGGAAAATTTTTATATCAAAAGTGTTACTTTTATCATATTGGATTTCATGCATAGAGGTATGCATAAAAGTTGAATATTTTATTATAAAAGTGTTACTTTTAGCATAATTGAATTTCATGCATAGAGGTATGCATAAAAGATATGGGAATGTAGATGTGGATGTATGGATGTGAATGTGGATGTGGATGTGGATGTATGAATGTGGATGTATGGATGTATGAATGTGGATGTATGGATGTGAATGAGGATGTAGATGTGGATGCATGGATGTAAATGTGGATGTGGATGTATGGATGTATGCATATAGATGTGGATGCATGAATGTGGATGTATGGATGTGAATGAGCATATAGATGTGGATGTATGGATGTGAATGTGCATGTAGATATGGATGTATATATGTGAATGGAAATGTGGATGTGGATATATGTATACATGTGTATGTGGATATGGATGCGTATGTATGAATGTGGATATGGGATGTGGATGTATAAATGAGGATGTGAAAATGGAGTTAAGCATGTAGATGTGGATGCATGGATGTAAATGTGGATGTGGATGTATGGATGTATGCATGTAGATGTGGATGCATGAATGTGGATGTATGGATGTGAATGAGCATATAGATGTGGATGTATGGATGTGAATGTGCATGTAGATATGGATGTATATATGTGAATGGGAATGTGGATGTGGATATATGTATGCATGTGGATGTGGATATGGATGCGTATGTATGAATGTGGATATGGGATGTGGATGTATAAATGAGGATGTGAAAATGGAGATAAGCATGTAGATGTGGATGCATGACTGTGGATGTATGGATGTGAATGAGAATATAGATGTGGATGTATGGATGAAATGTGCATGTAGATATGGATGTATAGATGTGAATGGGAATGTGGATGTGGATGTGGATGTATGTATGTATGTATGTGGATGTGGATGTATGAATGAGGACGTGATAATGAATGTATGCATGTGGATGTGGATATGGATGTGTATGTATGAATGCGGATATGGATGTGTATGTATGAATGTGGATATGGGATGTGGATGTATAAATGAGGATGTGAAAATGGAGTTAAGCATGTAGATGTGGATGTATGGATGTGAATGTGGATGTGGATGTGGATGTATGGATGTGGATATGGATGTGAATATATGATATGTGATGTGAAGGAATCTGAAGTGAAGAGATGGAAAATGATATGATCGGATGAGTACACATATAAATGAAATGTGGAATAAGTAATGAGGATTGTATGAGGGATAATGTGGAAAAATGAGAGTTAATATAGAAATTGTATTTGTAAACTGTTGTAAATGCTGTTTGTAAATGGCTGTTTTATGTCAAGAATGCTGGGAAAGCATTTTGACCGTCTTGTGATTAAGGTCGTGGAGACCTAACTGATAAAGTTGCAACTGCTGACGGAGAGTCAATGGAGGACGTCTCGCGTAGCAAGGTCGGCCGAGGTCTTGACCAGCCTCGGTTCGATTAAAATGGTGAGCTTCCGGTACGGTGGATGAGGGACCAAGGAAGCGGCCTATGAGTGAAGCGCTAGGTCACCTGCGAAGGATCCTAGAGGGTGCTGACCATACGGTGCTCGGGCTCTGGGTCGCCCAGGATACCCACTCGTGCGTCGAGGAAGATATTGGAACAAGGAGTAAGAGTTGTTTTCTGGAACCGGGCATGGATCTGGTTGACTGACCTTGCTGGTCCTCAACGGATGAGTCCATGGCTCTTTTATATGGATCTGTTGGTTGATCTTGCTGATCTTCAACGAGAGTCCATCTTGATAAGTGATTATATTGTTGAGTATTATGGGCTAGGAACTATTGAAACGGCCCCTGTGTGGACAGGTGGTGAGCGTTCTAGTTGCCAATGATGCCATAGATACTCTGATGAAGGAATGATGGGAAATTATGAATCAACTGGATAAATTGGGAGATTGTGATCAGTGGTACTATGGTTTCATTAAAGGATTGTTTTAAAGTTAGCTGATGCTAAGAAAAAGGCAATTTTCATATTGGGTGTGTAAGTGGTGTGGCTAGTTTTATGTTTGCATGAAATTCCGGCTAGGGGGCCTTGGAACTCTTTTCCTTGGTACCCGGGACAAAACCTAACCAAATTCCAAATTGGATCCCATCACTACAGTGGTTGGGCGGTTGGCTAACCCATGGGATCGGATGGGGTTAGGCTGGACTGATGGATCCGTAAATCGAGACTCAATTTTTGTTATTACGATAGATAAAGTAAATCCTGGATAGTAATTGTTCTATGGATAGGAATCAACGGCTGTGCCTCCTTGGTGGGGAAAAAAGCGTTGATCCCAATGATCCAAGTGCAAGTTTCTTCCTTGATCTGACCAAGTATCTTTATAGATGCTGTCGGATCTGTTTGATCAGTAAGGGTTTTGACTACATTAGAGTAAAAATTATCCTGGTGGAATCGCCCGTGCTTTCCGGATAAGGGAAGTTTTTCCGGGTCTGGTTTTGGAAAAACCGACGGATTAGTCTTTTGTCCGGATATCCGTGGACGAGGCCCCTAGTGTGGGACCCTGCCTCGCGTAAGAAGTGCTACTTCCGCTGCTAGTACCCGAATCCGTTGCGCGGTGGGAACAGGGATCTCACAATGATGAGATGAGAATGAAATGTGAGGTTATGAGAAAGGATGTGATGTAATGTAAATGGATGTGGATGCAGATGTGATGTAGTGTAAATGGATGGGGATGTGATGTGATGTAAAGGGATGTGGATGGATATGGATGGATGTGAATGAATGGATGTGACTGATGGATGTGAATGTGATGAGTATGAATGGATGTGATGCGATGGATGTGAATGTGATGAGTATTAATGTGATGGATATGGATAGATGTGAATGAATGGATGTGAATGGATGCGATGTGATGTGATGGATGTGAATGGATGGATGTGATGTGATGGATGTGAATGGATGGATGTGATGTGATAGATGTGAATGGATGTGATGTGAATGAATGTGATGGATGTGAATGAGACGTGATGTGAATAAATGGGATGTGATGTGAGTTGGGATAGATGTGAATGAATGGATGTGAATGTGATGAGATGTGAAGTGATAGATGTGAATGTGAATGAATGGATAGATGTGAATAGATGTGTATGTGAATGAACAAATGGATGTGGGTAAATGTGGACGTAATGTAATGTGGATAGGATATATGTGATGGGATGAAAAAGAGAATGAATGTGATGGATATGATGTGAATGACTGAGATGTGATGTGATGTGAATCGAGATAGATGTGAATGAATGAGATATGATGTGAAATGGATGTGATATGAATCGAGATAGATGTGAATGAATGAGATATGATGTGAAATGGATGTGATATGATTCAGGATAGATGTGAATGAATGTGATGTGATTCGGGATAGATGTGAATGAATGAGATGTGATGTGAAATTGATGTGATGTGATTCGAGATAGATGTGAATGAATGAGATGTGATGTGAAATTGATGTGATGTGATTTGGGATAGATGTGAATGAATGAGATGTGATATGAAATTGATGTGATGTGATTCGGGATAGATGTGAATGGATGAGATGTGATTTGAATGGATGTGATGTGATGTGAATCGGGATAGATATGAATGGATGAGATGTGATGTGGAATGGATGTGATGTGGATCGGGGTAGATATGAATGGATGAGATGTGAATGAATGTGATATGATAAGATGTGGATATGGGTAGATGCGAATGAATGAGATGTGATAAGAATAAATGTGGATAGATGTGATGAGAATAAATGTGGATAGATGTGATGCCAGATGTGAATGAATGTGATATGATGAGATGTGGATATGGGTAGATGCGAATGAATGAGATGTGATGAGAATAAATGTGGATAGATGT